>NC_134891.1:9174928-9319928 GCF_041734735.1 Babylonia areolata | reverse complement strand
TGCGCCTGTAGCTCTGTGCCCCCTGGCCAGGTTTGACGCCGTAGAGCTTCATGGGTTGGGCAGTGTTGGAGGATGTGTTCAGGGGTCTGGGGTCCAGTGCCAGTTCGCTTTAGACCTAGGGTACATGTTCCCCACTTATTTGTATTTGTATTTTGTATTTGTATTTCTTTTTATCACAACAGATTTCTCTGTGTGAAATTTGGGCTGCTCTCCCCAGGGAGAGTGTGTCGCTACACTACAGCGCCACCCATTTTAAAAACATTTTTTCCTGCATGCAGTTTGATTTGTTTTTCATATTGAAGTGGATTTTTCTAGAGAATTTTGCCAGGAACAACCTTTTTGTTGCCGTGGGTTCTTTTACGTGCGCTAAGTGCATGCTGCACATGGGACCTCGGTTTATCGTCTCATCCGAATGACTAGCGTCCAGACCACCACTCAAGGTCTAGTGGAGGGGGAGAAAATACCGGCGACCGAGCCATGATTCAAACCAGCACGCTCAGATTCTCTCGCTTCCTAGGCGGACGCGTTACCTCTTGGCCATCACTCCACTCGGGGCAGATAAAGAAAGGTTTTTGAAAAATTAGAAAAAAAAACAAAGTCCACCTAAACAAACTCTTGTAAATGGACTGTCTCACCTGCCTATGCTCACAGATGAATGTTAACTGATGGTGTTTTTTTTTGTGTGTGTGTGTTTTAAAAATTTTTTATTATTATTCTCTGCTCTTCAGTCCAGTCGCATTGTGGCCAAAATAGCCTGCTGGAGTAAAGAGCCCATGGACCGGAGAAATCTGCAGAGCTATCTGATATGGTTGAAGGAGCAGCTCAAACACCCGGTAAGAACCTGTCCTGGCACATCCGCCGCTCTTGAGTCCCGTGTTACTGCACTGCACACTCACATTACTGTCACAGTGTATACCGGCTTTGGAGTCTTAAGAGTGATGACGTCTTCTGATCAACTGATGGGATCCCCATGACATCAGACACAAACATTTTACAACACTTTTACAGCTTGCTCCGTTTGGGGGAAACGTTTTGTTTGGTTTTGTTTTCAGACACGAGGAAAATTTTCCGTGACACAGTAAATGAACACACTGTAACAGATCCAACAGCAAAGTGAGAGCTGTATTATCTATGGTTTCGCCAGTCAGTGGGAAACCATTTACAGCTTAGTCTTTTGTGAAGGACTATGACTCTCAAACTAGGAGGCAAAATTGCACTGGCTCTTAGTGCTGCAGCCTTGTGGGCGAGTTGGCCTTTGGGAACCATCCCAGTGCCGACTTTCCTAAAACCCTCTTGGCCGAGAGAGTGGGGATGTAACTTGGGCAAGACACTCTCCACTATAATCAAATTCTAGCCCAAATAGTCGGAACAGCAGTTGCCTCCTCTGCTGTTCTGATTTGTCATAGTCGGACACGACTGACTATCATATAACAGATTTATGAGGTGATCACCTGGCAAACACAATACTGATAAACACCACTGCTTATGATGTGAATGACGTAATGATGTTGATAGTGAGAGCTCAGGTGAATGTTGCAGGTGAATGAGTACCACAGCACAGTGGCCAGGTGTCTGCAGATGATGATGAGGATTGACAGTTACCGCCAGGTGTTTGTGGACGTGGACGGCATTGCAGTGTGAGTGTTGTCCCTTGTCTTCATTGTGTGAGGACTGTGGTGTTCATTGTAGTGTGAGTGTTGTCCTTTGTCTTCATTGTGTGAGGACTGTGGTGTTCATTGCAATGTGAGTGTTGTCCCTTGTCTTCATTGTGTGAGGACTGTGGTGTTCATTGTAGTGTGAGTGTTGTCCCTTGTCTTCATTGTGTGAGGACTGTGGTGTTCATTGCAGTGTGAGTGAGGACTGTGGTGTTCATTGCAGTGTGAGTGAGGACTGTGGTGTTCATTGTAGTGTGAGTGTTGTCCTTTGTCTTCATTGTGTGAGGACTGTGCTGTTCATTGCAGTGTGAGTGTTGTCCCTTGTCTTCATTGTGTGAGGACTGTGGTGTTCATTGTAGTGTGAGTGTTGTCCCTTGTCTTCATTGTGTGAGGACTGTGGTGTTCATTGCAGTGTGAGTGTTGTCCCTTGTCTTCATTGTGTGAGGACTGTGGTGTTCATTGCAGTGTGAGTGTTGTCCTTTGTCTTCATTGTGTGAGGACTGTGGTGTTCATTGCAGTGTGAGTGTTGTCCTTTGTCTTCATTGTGTGAGGACTGTGGTGTTCATTGCAGTGTGAGTGTTGTTCCTTGTCTTCATTGTGTGAGGACTGTGGTGTTCATTGCAGTGTGAGTGTTGTCCTTTGTCTTCATTGTGTGAGGACTGTGGTGTTCATTGCAGTGTGAGTGTTGTTCCTTGTCTTCATTGTGTGAGGACTGTGGTGTTCATTGCAGTGTGAGTGTTGTCCTTTGTCTTCATTGTGTGAGGACTGTGGTGTTTGTGAGTGAGGACTGTGGTGTTCATTGCAGTGTGAGTGTTGTCCTTTGTCTTCTTTTTGTTAGGACTGTGGTGTTCATTGTAGTGTGAGTGAGGACTGTGGTGTTCATTGCAGTGTGAGTGTTGTTCCTTGTCTTCATTGTGTGAGGACTGTGGTGTTCATTGCAGTGTGAGTGTTGTCCCTTGTCTTCATTGTGTGAGGACTGTGGTGTTCATTGTAGTGTGAGTGAGGACTGTGGTGTTCATTGCAATGTGAGTGTTGTCCCTTGTCTTCATTGTGTGAGGACTGTGGTGTTCATTGCAGTGTGAGTGTTGTCCCTTGTCTTCATTGTGTGAGGACTGTGGTGTTCATTGCAGTGTGAGTGTTGTCCTTTGTCTTCATTGTGTGAGGACTGTGGTGTTCATTGTAGTATGAGTGTTGTCCTTTGTCTTCATTGTGTGAGGACTGTGGTGTTCGTTGCAGTGTGAGTTGGCTCCAGTTTGCTGTTTTAAGTTTTGGTTTCAGTTTCTAAGGAGGCGTCACTGCATTCAGACAAACCCGCATACACTACACCGCATCTGCCAGGCGGATGCCTGGCCAGCAGCATAACCCAACGCGGTTTAGTCATGCTTATATATTTGTGTACCTATTGAGAGTGGATTTCTTCTACAGAATTTTGCCAGGAGGACAGCATTGTCATTGCCATGGGTTCTTTTCTCAGTGCGCCAAGTGCGTGCTGCACACGGGGCCTCGCTTTTATCGTCTCATCCAAATGACTAGACCCCCAGTTTGACGGGCGCAATAGCCGAGTGGTTAAAGCGTTGGACTTTCAATCTGAGGGTCCCGGGTTCGAATCACGGTGACGGTGCCTGGTGGGTAAAGGGTGGAGATTTTTACGATCTCCCAGGTCAACATATGTGCAGACCTGCCAGTGCCTGAACCCCCTTCGTGTGTATACACAGGCAGAAGATCAACTACGCACGTTAAAGACCCTGTAATCCTTGTCAGCGTTCGGTGGGTTATGGAAACAAGAACATACCCAGCATGCACACCCCCGAAGGCGGAGTATGGCTGCCTACATGGCGGGTTAAAAACGGTCAAACACGTAAAAGCCCACTCGCGTATGTAAGAGTGAATGTGGGAGTTGCAGCCCACGATCACAGAAGAAGAAGAAGACCCCCAGTTTTGATTTTCCAGTCAAACTTGGGAGGAAGGGCAAGAGCGGGATTCGAACCCACACCCTCACGGACTCTCCGTTATTGGCAGCTGAGCATCTTAACCATTCTGCCACCTTCCTCCCACCTCCACCTTCAGTTTGCTGGGTCTGTGGTGTTCATTTATCACCATCACTGACTTCTCTCTGGAGATTTATATATTATGTGCAAGCTTAATTTTTTTTTTTTTTTTTTTCTGTGAGAGAGATTAGCATGTATACATTTACATGTTTTGTGAATGTACATGTGTGTGTGTGTGTGTGTGTGTGTGTGTATGTGTCACAGATTCATGTGTATGCATACATATTTGCATATTAGCAAGTTATTTGTGCGTGTATGTTTTGGTGGTGGTGGTGTTTGGTTTTTTTTTGTTTTGTTTTTTTTTTTGTTTTTTAGTGAGAGAAATGAGATGAACTGAGTGGTTAATCAAGGATGGTAGTGTTTTAGATGTGCATATCTATTTTTTGTTCATTTCAATTATGATTTTTTTGTTTGTTTGTTTGTTTTTCTCAGAGATTATATTATCAGCTAGAATTGTGTATCTCATCCACAGTTGTTGTGGGTTTGTTTTTTTGTTTTTTTTTGTTTTTTTTAAAGCACATGACAACTTTGATCAAAGACTTATTGAAAACGTTGTTGTCCATTTTCAGACTTTTGATAGTCTGGTGTAGGAACTGGGAATAGAGGAGAGTTTTCTTTTTTTCTTTTTGTGCCGCAGGATCTCTTCTGTCCTGGTGGGGCACGAGAAGATTGGGTTCCAGATCGTCTATCAGCTCATCTTCTGTCTCTGGTGTCTCTCCTTCAACACCACCCTGGTGGAGAGAATGAACAGGTGAGTGTGTGTGGTGATGGGTTGGGGGTGGGGGCAGGTTGGTGGGGGCAGGGAGATAAGTGTGTGTTGTGTGTGTATGTGTGTGTGTAATGTCTCTCCTTCAACACCACCCTGGTGGAGAGAATGAACAGGTGAGTGTGTGTGTGGTGGGTTGGGGGTGGGGAGGTGGGGGCAGGTTGGTGGGGCAGGGAGATAAGTGTGTGTTGTGTGTGTGTGTGTGTGCGTATGTGTGTGTGAGTGTGTGTGTAATGTCTCTCCTTCAACACTATCCTGGTGGAGAGAATGAACAGGTGAGTGTGTGTGTGGTGGGTTGGGGGTGGGGAAGGTGGGGGCAGGTTGGTGGGGCAGGGAGATAAGTGTGTGTTGTGTGTGTATGTGTGTGTGTGTGCGTATGTGTGTGTGAGTGTGTGTATAATGTCTCTCCTTCAACACCACCCTGGTGGAGAGAATTAACAGGTGAGTGTGTGTGTGGTGGGTTGGGGGTGGGGAGGTGGGGGCAGGTTGGTGGGGCAGGGAGATAAGTGTGTGTTGTGTGTGTGTGTGTGTGTGCGTATGTGTGTGTGAGTGTGTGTGTAATGTCTCTCCTTCAACACCACCCTGGTGGAGAGAATGAACAGGTGAGTGTGTGTGTGGTGGGTTGGGGGTGGGAGCAGGTTGGTGGGGCAGAGAGATAAGTGTGTGTTGTGTATATATGTGTGTGTGTGTGTATGTGTGTGTGAGTGTGTGTGTAATGTCTCTCCTTCAACACCATCCTGGTGGAGAGAATGAACAGGTGTGTGTGTAGGGTGGGTTGGGGGTGGGGAGGTGGGGGCAGGTTGGTGGGGCAGGGAGATAAGTGTGTGTTGTGTGTGTGTGTGTGTGCGTATGTGTGTGTGAGTGTGTGTGTAATGTCTCTCCTTCAACACACCACCCTGGTGGAGAGAATGAACAGGTGAGTGTGTGTGTGGTGGGTTGGGGGTGGGGGCAGGTTGGTGGGGCAGGGAGATAAGTGTGTGTTGTGTGTGTGTGTATGTGTGTGTGCGTATGTGTGTGTGAGTGTGTGTGTAATGTCTCTCCTTCAACACTATCCTGGTGGAGAGAGTGAACAGGTGAGTGTGTGTGTGGTGGGTTGGGGGTGGGGAAGGTGGGGGCAGGTTGGTGGGGCAGGGAGATAAGTGTGTGTTGTGTGTGTATGTGTGTGTGTGCGTATGTGTGTGTGAGTGTGTGTGTAATGTCTCTCCTTCAACACACCATCCTGGTGGAGAGAATGAACAGGTGAGTGTGTGTGGGGTGGGTTGGGGGTGGGGGCAGGTTGGTGTGGCAGGGAGATAAGTGTGTGTTGTGTGTGTGTGTGTGTGTGTGTGTGTGTGTGCGTATGTGTGTGTGAGTGTGTGTGTAATGTCTCTCCTTCAACACACCATCCTGGTGGAGAGAATGAACATGTGTGTGGGGAGGGAGGGGATGGTGGGGGCGAGGTGGGGAGGGGATGAATATGTGTCAGTGTGTGTGTGTGTGTGTGTCTGTGGTGTCTGTCCTTCAATTCCACTCTCAAGGAGAGAATGAATAGGTCTTTGTGTGTGTGTGTGATTGTGTATGTCAGGGTGTGTGTGTGTGGGGGGGGGGATGAGTGTGTGTATATGTATGTGTATGTGTTTCTGTTTGTTTGTCAATGTGTGTGTGTATCTCTCCAGTATGGCTTAGTGGAGGGAATGAACAGGTGAGTGTGTGTGTGTGTGTGTGTGTGTGTGTGTGTGTATGTCAGGGTGTGTGTGGGGGGATGAGTGTGTGTATGTGTTTCTGTTTGTTTGTCAGTGTGTGTGTGTGTATCTCTCCAGTATGGCTTAGTGGAGGGAATGAACAGGTGAGTGTGTGCGCGCGCGTGCGTCTGTGATGTCTGTACTTCAGTTCCTTTATGAAGGAGAGAATGAGCAGGCATGTGCGCCTTTCAGTACTGTGATGACGTGGGCGAGTTTGTCTTGTTACACTGACATTATTCAGTGTTCAAGCTTGATTTAGATTTGACGTTGACTTAGCGAGATGTGGATGAACCGGCCTTTCTAACGTTGTTTTGCTTGACCCCTTTCAGCATTATTCTGTGTTCTCTTCTACTGGTTTTCAAATGGTTTCTGATGGTTGTTGAGCCCAGAAATGGCCCCTTTGTTGTCTGTTGGGCTGTAAACAACATGGCCTGGCTCACTCAGCTTACATTCGAGATTCACATAAGCATACATCTGGGCCAAGAGCAAAATGAGAGCTGTGTGATCTTCTTCTTCTTCTTCTTCTGCGTTCACTCGTATGCACACGAGTGGGCTTTTACGTGTGTGACCGTTTTTACCCAGCCATGTAGGCAGCCATACTCCGTTTTCGGGGGTGTGCATGCTGGGTATGTTCTTGTTTCCATAACCCACCGAACGCTGACATGGATTACAGGATTTTTAATGTGCGTATTTGATCTTCTGCTTGCATATACACATGAAGGGGGTTCAGGCACTAGCAGGTCTGCACATATGTTGACCTGGGAGATCGTAAAAATCTCCACCCTTTACCCACCAGGCGCTGTCACCATGATTCGAACCCAGGACCCTCAGATTGACAGTCCAACACTTTAACCACTCGGCTATTGCGCCCGTCGAGAGCTGTGTGATCAGTAGTGGTTTTTGTTGTTGTTTTTTTTCCACTGCAGTGTGAAGTCATTTACAGCGTAGTCTTTTGTGAAGGGCACTAACCCTCAAAAACTAGGAGGTCAAATTGCACTGGCTCTTAGTGCTGCAGTCTTTGGGGGCTTAGTTGGCCTTTGGGGACCATTCCCAACGCTGACTGTCCTAAATTAAAGCCTGAACCGGACTATAAATGGCGGGCGATTTGAATCAAGCCAGTTTCTCACCAGAGTCTGACACTGTGACGTCGGTGAAGGTTTATTCAAAATAAAAGCCTAATAAAGCTATGGTTTGGCTTCATTTATGGCAGAGAGCGAGATTTGCCTAGCAGCTTCCAATCTAGACCTGAATTGACTTTGGAAAGTACAAAATGTGTCAGCTACACGTAATACAAAATTTGAATGCAGAGAAAAGGGGCGGAGCTAGAGCCGTTTGTGTTTGCGCTAGACGTGTCTGTCAGATAAAAATAGCACCAGCATGTGGTACTGTCTGGTGAGAATTGGAAAGCATGCAGACAGCCCCTCGACGTTGGCAACCGTAAACGACCACATTGTGTGGCAGGAGTACACGGATATCTTTCTCCGCTAACAGTGAGTCGGTCTTTGTTTTGCTTTCACCTCCCACATGTTTACATTTCTACCGGACACGTGCTCGCGCTTTTTATAGATAAACTCCGCCCCTTTCCCTTTTATGGATAGGTTCTAGTGCGCATGCGCAACCGAAACCTTGCTCTCGGGAGTTGAGACTTTAAGAGTCCTCTTGGCCGAGAGAGAAAGCGGATATAACTTGGGCAAGACACTTTCCACTGTAACTTGCTTCTAGCCCAGATAGTCAGGGACAGCAGTTGCCTCCTCTGCTGTTCCGATGGCCACAGTCATGACACACCTGACTGTCACTCAGTGGAGTGATGGCCTAGAGGTAACGCATCCGCCTAGGAAGCGGGAGAATCTGAGCACGCTGGTTCAAATCACGGCTCAGCCGCCAATATTTTCTCCCCCTCCACTTGACCTTGAGTGGTGGTCTGGACACTTGTCATTTAGATGAGACAATAAACCGAGGTCCCGTTTGCAACGTGTACTTAGCACACATAAAAGAACCCACGGCAACGAAAGGGTTGTTCCTGGCAAAATTCTGTAGAAAATGCACTTCGATAGGAAAAACAAATAAAATTGCACGCTGGAAAAAATACAAAAAAATGGGTGGCGCTGTCGTGTAGCAACGTGCTCTCCCTGGGGAGAGCAGCCCAAATTTCACACAGAGAAATCTGTTGTGATAAAAAGCAATACAAATATGAATACAAAATACAAATACACAAGCAAGCGGATTTGATTTTTTGATGGTTGTGATAGAAAGCAATACAAATACAAAATACAAATATACAAACAAGCTGATTTGATGGTTGTGATAAAAAGCAATACAAATACAAAATACACATATGCAAGCAAGCGGATTTGATTTTTTGACGGTGTGTTTTCAGAATGAACCTGATCCCAGTGCTGGCGGACATTCTGAGCAGCACGCAGAGAGAGAAGGTGACTCGCATCATTCTGGCCTTGTTCAGGGTGAGCTGGTGTTTTTTCTTATCTCTTCTTCTGTTATGTATATCGTTAGGTTCCAGTGCCAGTTTCAAGGAGGCGGCAAAGTGTGAGGACTAATGGACCTCCCAAAGCAACATCGTCATCGTCATCATCCTCCTCCTCTTCCTTCATCATCATCATCAATATGAACAAAACTGTCTCAGAGTCTGTGGCCTTTCATGCCCTGCTCTCATGGTGACCACATTTTCGATACCCCTCCACTTCCTTGCTTGGGCTGAGTCCTGTCAGTTTCTTCAGTGTCGGCAGATTCATGCTCGTCGTCCACTCTGGGAGGGACGCTCACTCAGTCTGGCTCCGCGACTAAGCCATAATTGTCGTTAGTAGGGGGCTTAGTAGGTGGTGTCCTAAGTATGCTAAAATCAGAACAGGCACCCCTGAACACCACCGAAGTGACTCAGCAGCAGTGCAGGGTCTCCTCTGGTGTGTGGCCTCCTCCTGGCGACCTAACATCGATGGTTCCCTGTGGACTGCCGACGCTGGAACTGTGACGGACGAACCTGGGTGTGGCCGTGTATGGGGGAATCTAAATGAGCGGCGTGGGAGTAATGCCACTGGAACGGTGCAGATGATGGGGCAGCAAAAAAAACAAACACACACACACACACACACACACACACACACACACACACACACACACACACAAAAATGTGAGGACTGATCCATACATGCTCTACCACATCTATTTAGAAAGAAAGAAGAAAAAAACAAGAAAGAAGAAAGGAGGCAGTTTGCCTGATCTGTGCGCACTGACTCAAGTCGCGAGTCAGACATCGAGAGCGTGCTCAGCTCTTTAAAACAGCAAGAACAGCATCAGCAACATGAACAACTAGCAGCAGCACAGTGTCAGCAGCACAACAACACCACAACAAGAGTGTAGAAACAGCAACAGAACAAAAACAAGAACAACACCACAGCACCACCATCACCACAACAACGCAAAGAAAGAAGACAACCACAAGAACAACAACAACAACAACAACAACGACACATCACTTAACAGCAACGACACCACGTTATTTAATACCGCATCACGTCACACCACCCTACACACCACCCCACCCCACACAACACCACACTACACAACACAACACAACACAACACAACACACACGCCACCACCACACATCACATCACACATCACATCACACCACACCACACCACATCACACCACACCACATCACACCACACCCCACCCCACCACACAACAACAACACAACACGCCACACCACACACCCCACTACCACACATCACACCACACCACATCACACCACACCACAACATACCACCCCACCCCACACCACATCACTCCACAGCACAGCACACACCACACCACACCACACCACACCACAACTCATCAGCCAGACACTGACAGCAAAAGCAGTATACGTCTGGCATGGCGTGGCATGGTGTGATTCATGTAGAACACAAACATCACTTAATACCACACCACACCACACCACACCACACACCACACCACACCACACATCACACCACACCACACACTAACACACCACACCACACCACACCACACACCACACCACACCACACCACACCACACCACACCACACCATCCCAACTTGCAGAACACCACACCACACCACACCACACCCCAACCCAACACAGCAGGCAAACACTGATAGCAAAAGCAGCAGTAAACATCTGGCATGGCATGGCATGGCATGGCATAGCGTGGTGCGGTTCGTGCAGAACACAGCCGTCACTTAATACCACACAACACCACACCACCACCCCACCACACCACACCGTACCACACCACACCAACACCAACCCATCACAGCACAGCAGGCAGACGGTGACAGCAAAAGCAGTGGTAAACATCTGGCACGGTATGGCATGGTGTGATTCGTGCAGAACATAAACATCACTTAATACCACATCACACCACACCACACCACACCACACCACACCCCACCCCAACCCAACACAGCAGGCAAACACTGATAGCAAAAGCAGCAGTAAACATCTGGCATGGCATGGCATGGCATGGTGTGATTCGTGCAGAACACAACCGTCACTTAATACCACACAACACCACACCAGCACCCCCACCACACCACACCGTACCACACCACACCAACCCCAACCCATCACAGCACAGCAGGCAGACACTGACAGCAAAAGCAGTGGTAAACATCTGGCACGGTGTGGCATGGTGTGATTCGTGCAGAACATAACATCTCTTAATGCCACATCACACCACACCACCACCCCACACTACAGCACACACCACACCACACCACACCACCCACCCCCACCACCACCACCCCACACTACAGTACACACCACACCACACCCTACCACACCACCACCACCACCACCACACTACAGTACACACCACACCACACCACCACCACCACCACCACCACCACCCCAAACTACAGTACACACCACACCACACCACACCCTACTACACCACCCTCACCACCACCACCCCACACTACAGTACACACCACACCATACCACACCACCACCACCCCACACTACAGTACACACCACACCACACCACACCACACCCTACCACACCACCACCACCACCCCAGACTACAGTACGCACCACACCACACCACACCCTACTACACCACCCTCACCACCACCACCCCACACTACAGTACACACCACACCATACCACACCACCACCACCCCACACTACAGTACACACCACACCACACCACACCACACCACACCACACCCTACCACACCACCACCACCACACCACACTACAGTACACACCACACCACACCACACCACACCCTATCACACCACCACCACCACCCCACACTACAGTACACACCACACCACACCACACCACACCCTACCACACCACCACCACCACCCCACACTACAGTACACACCACACTACACCACACCACACCCTACCACACCACCACCACCACCCCAAACTACAGTACATACCACACCACACCACACCACACCACCACCACCACCACCACCCCACACTACAGTACACACCACACCACACCCTACCACACCACCAGGCTGGCCAATCATACCATTCCGTTGTGGAGTGACCCAGAATAGCACACCCTGCTTGGCTAATCACAAAATCACATGTACAGCACGTGATGGATTTTTATTTTTGGAAAATGCTATTCCATCACATCGTCTGAAACCGAATACATTTTATGTAGGAATGCTTACGCATTCCGTCACCCGGAAAGAGATAACCCACTCGGGGCTATTGCGCCCGTCAGCAACAGCAGTAGACGTCTGGCATGTTGCGGCATGGTGTCCAGAACATGCTGGAGAAGCCCGAGGAGCGGTCCGTGACCCAGGAGTACGCCCTGTCCATGGTGCGCTGCAAGGTGGTGAAGCAGCTGGAGCTGCTGGACGCCCGCAAGTGGGAGGACCCCGACCTGGAGGAGGACATCAAGTGGATCAGCGCCAAGCTGGAGACCTCCGTGCAGGACCTCAGGTATGGGCGGGGATGGGGGGTGGGGATGGGGGAGTAAGGGTCTTGGGGGGGATGTGGGGGCTGGGGGGGGGGGGGGCAGAGAGGGAGGGAAGGGAGGTGGAGTGAGTTGGGGAGGGGGGGTGTTTTTGGGGGGATGGGGGTGGGTTGTAGTGCCAAGCTTGAGACCTCTGTGCAGGACCTCAGGTATGGGGGGGTGGGGGGCTGGGGGGGGAGTATGGAGGGGGGAGTGTGTTGGGGAGGGGTGAGGTTGTAGTGCCAAGCTTGAGACCTCTGTGCAGGACCTCAGGTATGGGGGGGTGGGGATGGGGGCAGAGATTGAGGGGGGGGGGGAGAGTGTGTTGGGGAGGGAGGAGGTTGTAGTGCCAAGCTGGAGACCTCCGTGCAGGACCTCAGGTACGAGTGAGTTGGGGGTGGGGGAGGCAGAGAGGGAGGGTCTTGGAGGGCTGGGGGTAGTTGTAGTGCCATGCTAGAGAGGCAGAGAGGGAGGGAGTGGGGGGGGGGAATGTATTAGGGAGAGGGGGGAGTTGTAGTGCCAAGCTGGAGACCTCCGTGCAGGACCTCAGGTGAGGGGGCAGGGAGGGAGGAAGGGTGTGGTTGGGGGTAGAGGGAGGGGGTTGGTTGGGGGGGGGGGGGAGGAGGGGGTCATAGTGATGATGATGATGATCAATCATCATCATATGGATACTTAAAAAGCACCTATTCTTGGACTGAGACCAAGCTCTACTCGCTTTACAAACACAGAATAATTTGCACAACAGGCTGCCTACCTGGGAAGAACTGACTGACAGCAGTTATTGGGCGCTCATCATTTGTTTCCTGTGTCATTCACTGAAGTTTCAGTCACGCATACGTATACTCCTACAGACCTGTGACATTTTGCATGTGTGACCATTTTTGACTCAGCTTGCGTAAACAAAGTGAATCCATATTATAACCTGGTATTGTTGCAGTTCGTTTGATGAGTACGTCAGTGAGGTGAAATCCGGCAACCTGGAGTGGAGTCCAGTGCACAGGACTGATCGGTTCTGGAGAGAGAATGCCATCCGTCTCAATGATAAGAACTATGAGCTTCTGAAGTGAGTTCTTCTCTCTCTGTGTGTATGTGTCTGTGTGTGTGTGTGGTTTTTTTTTTGTTGGTTTTTTTCTCAAGGCCTGACTAAGCGCTTTGGGTTACGCTGCTGGTCAGGCATCTGCTTGGCAGATGTGGTGTAGTGTATATGGATTTGTCCGAACGCAGCGACGCCTCCTTGAGCTGCTGAAACTGAAACTGAAACTCTGTGTGTGTGTGTGTGTGTGTGTGTGCACGCGCAGGTGGATGTGCTTTGTGGTTTGAGTTTGTGTGTGTGTGTGTTAAACAGATGTGTGTGTGTATGTGTCTGTGTGTGTGCTAGTGGGTGTAATACATATATATGTACGTATGTGCGTTTGTGTTTGACTAGTTGGTTTTGTGAGTAAAGAGTGAGAAAGAGGTTGAGTCGACATACTTTTGGTCTGGTGATCAGTTGTATTGTGCTTATGCGTGTGTGTGTCTGTGTTTGTGTGTGTGTGTGTTTCAAAGTAAGACTTACAAAGGATTGGAAGAGAGCAAATGTACATTATGTGCTTACTATCCTATTTGGTATTCTGGTGTTTTTTATGTTTTCTTTTTTTTTTTCACTTTTTCTTTTAATCCTACTCCTTGTCATTATCAGCGTCATCAGCATCAGCGTCATCACGCAGTCATATTAACATCATCATTGTGGTGTCATCATCCTCACCACCAGATGTGAAAACCATTTATCGTACTACAAAATAATGGTGAATCAAAGGGCCAGTTCACCTTCATCTGTTTCAACCCATGTGCAGTTGAATTAAATCAAGTTTCCACCAACATAACATCAACGCTTAATTCGCCACACTCAAACACACACACACACACACACTCACACACACACACACACACACACACACACACATATGTATACATGCAGACACATACACAAGTATGTGACACAGGCAAATATACTATTTTGTTTGCTTGAGTGTTTTAAAAGCACACACATACACATATGTATGTGAAAAAGGCAAATATTAATACTTTTTTTTTGTTTGATTGTATGTTAAAATCACGTGTTGAATATGCACGAGAATGGCAAAATGTTTTACGACTGGAGGGTGGGGGTGGTGGGGGGGGATAGAAAGAATAGCATTCATGGTGTGTGTGTCAGGATCTTGGTGCGGCTGCTGGAGACCAGCAGGGATGCTCTGGTGCTCTCTGTGGCCGCTCACGACATCGGGGAATACGTTCGCTACTACCCTAGAGGCAAACAGTAAGACGTTGTTGTGCTTATTTGATTTTTTTTTTTTTTTTTTTTTTTTAATAAAATTTTTCTTTATTAATACGTAAGTGTTTGATCCTTTTTTTTTGTTGATGTTGTTGTTAATCCTTGAAAATTTACAGGTTATATTGCTCAGTTGGAGCAGAATCAGTAAGACGTAGTTGTGTTTGATTTTTTGTTGTTGTTTTTTGTTAATCCTTGAAAATTTACAGGTTATAACTGCTCATTTGGAGTATAATCAGTAAGACGTAGTTGTGTTTGATTTTTTGTTTGTTTTTTGTTAATCCTTGAAAATTTACAGGTTATAACTGCTCAGCTGGAGCATAATCAGTAAGACGTAGTTGTGTTTGATTTTCTTTTTTTAAGATTTGTTAATCCTTGAAAATTTGCAGGTTATAACTACTCAGTTGGAACATAATCAGTAAGACGTCTTGTTTTTTTTTGTTTTTTTTGTTTTTTAAATTTGTTAATCCTTGATGATTTACAGGTTATAACTGCTCAGTTGGAGCATAGTCAGTAAGACATAGTTGTGTTTGATTTTTTGTTTTTTGTTTTTTTGTTAATCCTTGAAAATTTACGGGTTATAACTGCTCAGTTGGAGCATAGTCAGTAAGACGTAGTTGTGTTTGATTTTGTTGTTGTTGTTGTTGTTAATCCTTGATACTTCACTGGTTATAACTGCTCATTTGGAGCATAATCAGTAAGACGTAGTTGTGTTTGATTTTGTTGTTGTTGTTGTTGTTGTTAATCCTTGATAATTCACTGGTTATAACTGCTCAGTTGGAGCATAATCAGTAAGACGTAGGTGTGTTTGATTTTCTTTTTTTAAGATTTGTTAATCCTTGAAAATTTGCAGGTTATAAATACTCAGTTGGAACATAATCAGTAAGACGTCTTGTTTTTGTTTTTTGGTTTTTTTTTAATTTGTTAATCCTTGATGATTTAAAGGTTATAACTGCTCAGTTGGAGCATAGTCAGTAAGACATAGCTGTGTTTGATTTTTTGTTTTTTGTTTTTTTGTTAATCCTTGAAAATTTACGGGTTACTACTGCTCAGTTGGAGCATAATCAGTAAGACGTAGTTGTGTTTGATTTTGTTGTTGTTGTTAATCCTTGATAATTCACTGGTTATAACTGCTCAGTTGGAGCATAATCAGTAAGACGTAGTTGTGTTTGATTTTCTTTTTCTTCAATTTGTCAGTCCTTGAAAATTTGCAGGTTATAACTGCTCAGTTAGAGCATAATCAGTCAGGCGTTGTCTTTGATTCCCTCCTTCTTCCTTTCTCCCAAGTTTGACTGGGAAGTCAGACTGAGCGTCTGCTCATCCGGTACACAAATACACACGCATGCACTCAAAGCCTGACTAAGCGCGTAGACGGGCGCAATAGCCGAGTGGTTAAAGCGTTGGACTGTCAATCTGAGGGTCCCGGGTTCGAATCACGGTGACGGCGTTTGGTGGGTGAAGGGTGGAGATTTTTATGATCTCCCAGGTCAACATATGTGCAGACCTGCTAGTGCCTGAACCCCCTTCATGTGTATATGCAAGCAGAAGATCAAATATGCATGTTAAAGATCCTGTAATCCATGTCGGCGTTCAGTGGGTTATGGAAACAAGAACATACCCAGCATGCACACCCCCGAAAGCGGAGTATGGCTGCCTACATGGCGGGGTAAAAACGGTCATACACGTAAAAGCCCACTCGTGTGCATATGAGTGAACGTGGGAGTTGCAGCCCAAGAACGCAAAAGAAGAAGAAAAAGTATACCAAGCACGTAGGGTTATGCCGCTGGTCAGGCATTTGCCTGTCAGATGTGGTGCAGCTTACATGGCTTTGTCCGAACGCTCGCAGTGACTACCTCCTTTGAGACCCTGAAACTGAAAACAAGTTTGTGCCTGTCCACAGCATCATAGAGCAGCTTGGAGCCAAGCAGCTGGTGATGCAGTACCTGACTCACCCAGACCCCAACGTGCGCTACGAAGCGCTCATCGCTGTCCAGAAACTGATGGTCCACAACTGGTACGTGCCTCTGCTCCTGAATGCGCTGTCCTTGTGTTTTTGAAACATCTTTGGAGGCCATGCCGTTAAGTGTGTGTGTGTGTGAGAGAGAGCTTCACAGCTGTGTGTGTGGTGCTTTGGTTATTCTGTACCTTTTTTGACTCACTTGTGTAAACAAAGTGAGTCTATGTTTTAACCCGGTGTTCGGTTGTCTGTGTGTCTGTGTGTCCGTGGTAAACTTTAACATTGACATTTTCTCTGCAAATACTTTGTCAGTTGACACCAAATTAGGCATAAAAATAGGAAAAATTCAGTTCTTTCCAGTCATCTTGTTTAAAACAATATTGCACCTCTGGGATGGGCACAAAAAAATAAAAAATGAAGCCTAATTATATGCAAACTGCATTTACTGTTATATTTATATTTTTTGTATTCTCTAAACTTGGCACTTTGATCTGATATTCTGACCCAACAACAAGAGCAGTCATTATTATCATTTTTTGTTCAAACAGGAACTTCTTTTGCTAAGCATGGAAGTTTTATTTATTTTGCAAACGTTTTGGTGCAGATAGTAAAAAAGGGAAATGACTCTGTAATTAATGCTAGGGGACTTAATTTGCTTTAAACTGATCTTTCTCATCTTAAACATTACATTTTGAAATTATACTCAATACATAAAAAGCTTGGATTTTTTTTTTTAAGTGTATCACAAGTGAGTCTTGAAGGCCTTGCCTCTCTTGTTTGTTTTTTTTGTTGTTGCAAAAAGGTTAAAAGTTCCAGGGCCCTTTAACGGCCATCAGGGCAGTGTTATATCCACTGTGTCTAGGGCTCAACACTGGAAGGTGGGGCCCAGTCCTCTCATTCCGTGGGTACAATCTTCCCCATCTACAGTCAGGTTGCTTGGTGGAGTGAAGGAAATTTAGAGTAAAATGTCTTTCCAGACAGAAAGAAATATGAAAAAAACTTAGCCGTATGCGGAGCACAGGAACAGGTGTCGAGATGGCTGCCAGAAAAAGAGGGCGCTAACTAGCGGGACAAAGGGGAGGTTACCTACTTCCAGGAGGTTATCAGCCGTAGTTGCTCTCTTTTTCTCCGCATAGGCGGATAGTAGTTTGCACAGGACAGGAATGTCACACCCCTGCCGGAGTCTGCACTAGTTGGGTCACGGTAAGTATGTTATTTAAACGTAAATTTAGATAGAAAATTTCCTTTCCCGAGGACACAACGCCATTTCGAAACAGGGCCTCAAACCTTGATCACTGGTGAACGCTTGATAAGAAGTTCAGTGCATATAACCCGTTTTGCCACGGAGGCCTCTGACAGCCAGGGTATGTTGCATAAGAAATGTTACCCCTGAAAAATAATAATGAGAAGATTTTATAAACAGAAAGAAAGTTACTTCAAAGAGAAGTGTTGTGAGACATTGTTTATTGGGTACATTTGTCTTGTGTGCATTAAGAAGGATGTGTGTTGTATACAGAGTATGACTTGCTGTGTGTCGGGCATGTTATTACATGTGAAAATTTTAAATACGAACAGACAATATGCGCTTAAAATAAAAAGCCCACAAGAACACATGCATGAGCATAATGTATACATACACACGCATAATATATACATAGACACGCACATACACGCACACACAGAGGTGTGCAAACGTGCATGCACATGCATGCGCACACACATGCACACACACACACACACACATATATATATGTGTTGAGTTTTGTTGTTGATCGTTGCCAGGCGTGATAATTTTGAGACATATGTTAAATCGTTGCCAGGCGTGATGATTTTGAGACATATATTGAATCTTTGCCAGGCGTGATGATTTTGAGATATATATTAAATGTGATGCAGGTGAGTGTGAATGATGGGAGTTCTGGCATGGATTCTTTTTGTTATTAGCAGCCATCCAGAGCAAGGCTGTCTTCATGGCTTGTCTTGTGTGCACATCTCTTGAGTGCAGAATACGTTTGAAGTTTTTTTTTGGGCCTGGTTACGTTTTGGCTGGTTGCAGATTTGCAAGGAACGAGAATGAAAAGGAATACTGATGTAATTACTCGAATGATATCAGTATGCTTTATCATTCTTGTTTCTAGTGTTTTTCGGGTTTTTTTCTTGATCTTGTTGTTGTTGTTGTTCTGCATTCATGGCCTACAACTCCATGTTCACTTGTATGTACAAGTTGAAATCTGACATGTTGGAGTGTTTTTACTCCCACAATGTAGGCAGCTTTACTTCATTTTCTCGGGGAGTGGGGGTTACGGTGTAAACTGTATTTGTTCTTGTTTCCATAACCCACTGAACTGAACTGACATGGATCATGGGGTCTTAGATGTGTGTGTTTGATCTTCTATGTGCTTATACACATGAAGCGGGTTCAGGCACTTGTAGCACCTGTGGACGTGGGAGATAGGAAGAATCTTTGCACTTGAGTCATGAGGTACCCCCGAAAACGGAGTATGGCTGCCTACATGGCGGGGTAAAAACGGTCATACACGTAAAAGCCCATTCGTGTGCATACGAGTGAACGTGGGAGTTGCAGCCCACGAACGCAGAAGAAGAAGAAGAAGAAGAGTCATGAGGTGCTGCCGCCGTGATTCGATCCCAAGCCCACCCCCGAAAGCGGAGTATGGCTGCCTACATGGCGGGGTAAAAACGGTCATACACGTAAAACCCCACTCGTGTGCATAACGAGTGAACGTGGGAGTTGCAGCCCACGAACGCAGAAGAAGAAGAAGAAGAAGATCCCAAGCCCGTCAGATTGAAAATGCAACGCTGTGACCACTCAGCTGTTGTGCCTGTCCCACGGTCTTGTTGGTGCTTCCTTAGGATGCAGATTGGTTTCATGAAATCGTGTTGTTGCTGTTGTTGAAGTTTCCCTAGCACTGTGGGTCACCTGTTTTAAGAATGGATGTTTTTTTTTCTGTTATGTTTGACTGACTGCAGCAGACTGGTTGGTTTGTTCTGATGGTTTGCATGGGGTGTTTGAAATAAATGAAATTTGTTGAAAGTGAGCTGCACATTCACAGATCAAAATTTACTATGGATTATGGGGGATAACTGGTATAGGTATGTGCCCGTTGTTAAAGTGATTTTAGGAAGGTGCCTGATCTCTGTTTGTGACATGAAAGCAGCCCTGTAAGGTCTTTCTTTGACCATCTCTGTGTGTATATATGTGTGTGTGTGTGTGTGTGTGTGTCACTCTCTTCCTCTTTCCCTCTGTTCTTATCTCTCTGTGTGTATATGTCTCCCCTCTCACTCTTCTCTCCCTGCGTATGTGTGTTTTTGTCTCTTCATTTCTTTGTGTGAATGTGGCGGTGTCTCCTTCACTCAACCCTGGTGGTAGCATGTATGCATTCGCATCACATATGCTTACACGCACAAACACACACACGCACACGCGCGCACACACACACACACACACACACACACACACACACACACACACACACACACACACACACACACACTCACATACACACTTAGTACAAAAACAGATACACATATATGCAGATAAAAATATGCTTGGGAGATTTTTTTTTTTTTAAAGCTAAAACGCATGTATTGAAAGTTTTGTTTCACCCAAATTTATAGAAGAAAAAGATATGGATGACAGAAAAAAGTAAATATTGGGAGGGGCTGTTGGTTTGCACAAAATGATCTTAATGTCAGTATTTTATGCGCTGCATAGATGGATGGTGTCAAGTGTGCGTGTGTCTCTGTGTGTGTTTGTGTGCACAGATGTATTTCTGTGTGCATATGCACATTGTGTGCATGTATGTATGCTTGTGTGTGTGTGTGTGTGTGTGTGTATGTGTGTGTGTGCTCATTTTTGAAACTGCAGCAGAATGTCCTTCATGCTGACAAATAAGATTGTAACAGTGGTTAATAATTTGATCCTTTCATGCCAGTTTTATTTGATCATGAATCGTTTTCCTCCTGCGGTATTTGTAAGCATTAGTGATGACGATGAGGTTTGTTATGACTGTGTTTGTGTGGCAGTTTTCTCTCTGTGCATACTCGTCTCTCTTATGCCAGAGAGAAGAAGACAGAAAACGCTGTCTCTTGTGTGTGTCAACACACTGATAGAGGCATCCATCCACCCCCACAAATTGTATGCAGACGCATGCATCTCCACGTAAGCAGCAAAGCATACATGTGAATACATGTATGTACTTCCGTCAGCTTGTAAAGTGAAACACTCACTGAATCCGTCTTTCTCTTGTGTGCATACATGCAGGCACAACCACACATACACATGTGTGTATATGCGCACTTTTAAATGCGTGTGCACTTGCAGTCACAGGCATTCAGAGAATAAATGAAAAAGTTCATGAGTGGCACTACACTGTGGCGATGTGATCTTCCCAGAGAGAGCAGCCAAAATTTCACACAGAGAACAGAGAAATGCAGTACAATACAGTGCACTCACCCCCCCCCCCCCCGCCCCCCTGCCCTACCCTCTCCCCCCTCCCCCCTTTCCTTCCATGCATACGCACTGCCCATGACCATGCATATGGTTGTTTGTTTTTTTTGTCATGCACAGGGAATACCTGGGGAAGAAGATGACAGCAGAAGACCACCAGCCAAAGTCGTTGGTGTCCGACACCAAAGCGTGAAGCGGAGCAAACAGGGCGCACAGTCATCCTTTACACAGATCATTGTATGACACGCTCTGCGTGTGTAAACAGATCCTTTTAGCCCTCAAGATTTTAGCACATTTGTTCCTGCATATCCGTGATAATACTGGGGGCAGATCTGGAAATTCATGTTTTACTTTAGAAGATCATTTCATGAGGGGGGAAAAAGCCAGGAAAAAAATGATTGATTGAGGAAGAAAAAGTTATGCAGACTGACAGAGGGTGATGGTGTGTGATGATGTTTGGATGTATATGAGGATGACATGTGTCTGCATGTCTGTTTGGTATCATTTGGATGTTTCGTAGTAGGAGTACAAATTCCATTCCAGGTCAGTCAGAATAGATTGTCGATTTGATTGTATCATGTGTAGCCATGTAGATAAAGTACTGAATGCTTGGGGTAGACATGAACATAGCTGTCCTGTTCATGAAGTCATTGGAAAAGTGATCTGTCGTAATCTCTTGGTGTTGTGCAAATTCTTTCAGTTTTTTTGTAATATGGAATGCTACACAAGCTTTTGCAAGTTATACAAGCAATTCTCTGAGATCTGCATTTGCTTTGGGATGTACCAAACATGGACTGTGTGCATGCACAGACAAAAATAATTCATACGTGCAAATAAATGAAGACATGCACATTCACACACACATGGATACTCTCTCTCTCTCACACACACACATGGTGTACAAAATGTGCTTGCACATTTGCCTATATATTTATCATTTGTTGGAGAAAAAACATTTATTGGAGAGTTAGATTTTTTTTTTTTTCTGTAATGCTCAGGATTCAGATCTGATGTTGATTCTGTGATTGATGTAAATTCTTTGAGAAGAGAGTCTGAAGAGAAGGAGAAGCAAGGAATGGTTGGGAGTTCTAGCGAGAAAGAAATCCGCCAACGCTTCTAATCCTACCACATGCTGACCAAAGATTGAACCGGGATTACTAAAACAAAGGTCCGTAATCTTTGGAAATCCATAGTTTATGTCGTTCATTATTGTTTTGTCGACCCCCCCCCCCCCACCCCCCCACCCCCAACCTTCAACCTTCCTCTTCCCTCAACACCCGAATGACATGGGTCGGTCATAGCTGTCTATTTGTCCCTGTTGCATATCATTTATGTTAATTCACCACAGTTATTGAGAGAGAAAGGTCAAGTTCCCATGGCGCCCTGTTATGGCCCACAGGGACAGGGAATTGATGATTGATTGTCTAGGAATCAACACAGGAAGGCGGGACCGTGCCCTCTCCCCCCCCTTGCCCTTTCTAAACCCTCCCTGGCTGAAGTCAGGTACCCCCGTTCGAACACTCCTGGCCAGAGTGAGGCAAAAATCGGGAGTAAAGTTCCTTTCCTTTCCGACAGACACAACACCATGCTGAAAACAGGGCCCCTGGCCTTCCATCACTGGTGAACTCTGGATCAGAAGTCCAGTACTTAACCGATTCTGCTGCATTGCTACTGAGATAAATAATAGATAAGCGTACATAAATAAGTAAATAAATACATAAATAGATAAATAAATAGATAATAATTATAATTTGAAAAAAAAGGGTAGTAATAATTTTTTTTTTTTTTTTTAAGGCCTGACTAAGCGCGTTGGGCTACGCCGCTGGTCAGGCATCTGCTTGGCAGATGTGGTGTAGTATATATGGATTTGTCCGAACGCAGTGACGCCTTCTTGAGCGACTGAAACTGAAACTGCTACTGAGAGAGAACACATAAGTGTTTGTAACATTGCAAAACTACATCACAAGTGAGTCTCTAGAAAGAGGAGATCATCCACTAAAATTGCGAAAATTACATCACAAGTGAGTCTCTAGAAAGAGGAGAGCATCCACTAACATTGCAAAAATTACATCACAAGTGAGTCTCTAGAAAGAGGAGAGCATCCACTAACATTGCAAAAATTACATCACAAGTGAGTCTCTAGAAAGAGGAGAGCATCCACTAACATTGCAAAAATTACATCACAAGTGAGTCTCTGGAAAGAGGAGAGCATCCACTAACATTGCAAAAATTACATCACAAGTGAGTCTCTAGAAAGAGGAGAGCATCCACTAACATTGCAAAAATTACATCACAAGTGAGTCTCTAGAAAGAGGAGATCATCCACTAACATTGCAAAAATTACATCACAAGTGAGTCTCTAGAAAGAGGAGAGCATCCACTAACATTGCAAAAATTACATCACAAGTGAATCTCTGGAAAGAGGAGATCATCCACTAACATTGCAAAAATTACATCACAAGTGAGTCTCTGGAAAGAGATCATCCACTAACATTGCAAAATTACATCACAAGTGAGTCTCTAGAAAGAGATCATCCAAACAATAGAGACAAGCGACATACCATTCTGCAAGGAGCAAGATTGTATCATGAGATTTTACAATGTTAGAGGATGCTGTTAGCACATGAACTTTCAGTGCAATGTTAGAAATTAAGGGGGGGGGGGGGGGGAGCTTTTGTTGTAATTAAGCAAATAGCTTGTATATTGACTGTTTTGTGAGAAAACAGGATGTGCTTGTCACAAATGCTAGGTTACAGTTTGCATTTCTGATAAAGATGTAATGTGGCAAAAAATTCTGCAGCCAGCATCATGGTTGAATGACACATTGTTTGGTATCATTTTGTCAGAAGCAGATGGGTTTTTTTTGTTTGTTTGTTTGTTTTTTGGAAGGCTTTTTCTGTGCTGGAAGAAAATGTTACAATGGTAAGTCCTGTAAGTTGCCGCAAGGAGTGTGATCAGTGGCTATCTTCATTTCTTCCACAGACCTTCTCTTTCAGGTGCTGTTTTCATACTTCATGGCAGTCTTTACATTTGAATGTGTAAGCATAAGGCTGGTGATTGATAGCTCTTTTCCGCATGACTGCACACAGACGCAATATTCATCTGCATGCTCTCTCTCTCTCTCTCCCTCTCTCTCTCTACTTATAAATCCTCTCCCAAACTCCCGATATATGTACATGTGCCCATGGCCTAAATGCATTAAACATTCATTCTCTCTTTCATACACATGTATACACACATGCAGACACATATACACATTCTGTTCCTCTCTCTCTCTATTACATGTACTTGTGCACAGAGCACCTATATTGTTACAGTATACATTTGATGTTTGTGAAGCACTCAGATATATGCACTGTCCTGGAGTATGTTAATTATTTTTGGTTGTGCAATCAAAATGGTATCCACATTTTCTGGAAGCAGCTGTGAAACTGTCATATTTTGATGGATAGTGGTATTGTTTGTTTACTTTCATTCATTACTTTACTTTTTTTTCAGTTGTTTTTGTTGTTGTTATTCAATCAGTGTGACTGCATGAACATGGTGTGTGTGTGTTTGGTAACCTTTCCTTTGGTGGGAAACCTTTTTGTGACAATTGTGACTGAGCGGTCCACGCCACAGACATTTAGATATATATATATATTCTGGGGTTATTTATTTTACCATGGCTTTCATCGCATTCGGTTCTCTCTTCCCATTTTCTCCCAACCAGGTTTTAAACAAAGTGTTTGTCAGATGTGGTTTTGTTTCAGTGATTTGTTGCACAACTCTCTGTTTCAGCCTTTATATATATGGCCTGCAACCTCCTTGGCGTAGCTCAAAGCCAGACTAAATTGGATTGACTTTCGTTTAGAAATTCAGTTTTTAACAGGAACTAGTCTGACCCTTGCGGATTATCTGGAACATCCTTGTGTCTGTGTCTGTGGTCTAATTTTTGACTGCTGCTTAAAACCAGCACACCTATTATCTGATCATGTTCGAAGGCAACTTCTCTGCTTCCACTGAGCTTCTAATTTTTTTTTCCAGCATTTGGTGAGCACTCAAGCCCTCTTTTTTCTTTTTCTTTTTTTAAGTAGTTGTGTAGCATATATGGATCTGTCCATTCACAATGATTCTTCCAAGAAACTGAAACATTTATAAAACTCTCTCATCCACACAGCTCAAGCATCAAACTGGGTCATGTATGTCATGGCGGTGTTGATTGTGCTGAAGATGGAATCGTGGTTTGAAGGAAAACAATGTCCTGACTTCCTTTTCCTTTTGTGGCTTATCATAATATCATATATATGGTTTTCACGTCATGTTCAGATGTAACGCTTACAATGCCCCTTCATGTAGGGACAGGTATAAACTTTGCTTTATCTGTCAGGCATCCAGGTCAGTGCAAACAGTGAGCTGTTCATGGTCAGATTTGACACATTGACCAGTCCCATTGCCTTGGCTGTGTCAGACGTGTTTGGAGGGGATCTGATGCCTGAGGAAGGAATTGCAGCTGATGGTGAAGTTTGAAGCCGTGGCTGTGCAAAGGTCTCTCTAGCTGGCATTCATAAAGAGAAGAAGGCACACACACACACACACACACACACACACACACACACACACACACACACACCACACATATACACACACACGTGCTTGCCAATCGGTTAACGCTCGGCAACAACTGTTGCTGGCTGGTATTAGAAACAGCAGCATGAGCCTCGCTCTGTCTTGACCAGTTTTCTTGTCTGGAGTCTGTTTGCTTCTGCGTAGACAGGGAAGAGAAAGAAAGAGCACAGAGATGTCGACTGCAGTTTTCTGGTTTTTAGGAACCTGAATAACCAGAATAGGAATGGATGGTGGTATGTACTCGATGGTGTTATTGAGAGTAACTTGTACGGTTGGGTTGTTGGTTTTTTTATGGTGTGATATATTCAGAGATCTTTTGTATGCATTTTTTCTTTTACTCAGGTGTAAACAGTGGAGCCTATGTAAATGTAACATCTCTGTTTGGGGTATCCATGTATATGTGTGTCTGTGAGTGTGTTTTTCTTTTCTCTCTTTTTCTATTCTTTTTATCTTAATATTTCAGGCCTCAGTGACAATGTCAAGTATTTTAAAACATGTTTTTATACCAAGGGAGAGATTAATTGTTGATACATTTTTTTTTTCTTTCTCTTCATTGCTTTTTACCATCTTAACAGCTCATATGTGTTGTTGGTTGTTTTGTTGTGTTTTTTTTACAAGACCTGTTACATGTTGAGACCAGTGTGTCTGAACTGACTGATATTGTATCATTGCTAGGAGTTCCCTAAGATGATGTATATGGAGGTGGATTTCTTTGCTGGAGTCTGAAGGAGGGGATGAGAGGAAGACACACAGACCCACAGCTCTTGAGCAGTTTTACGTCAAAGTCTCCAAACATGGAACAATTCACAAAAGTGTAGAAACACACGTACACACATTCTCTCTCTCTCTCTCTCTCTCTCTCTCTCTCTCTCTCTGAAGGATTCACATTACAGTATGTATTTTCACACACACACTCACACACACACACACACACACCACACACCACACACACACACACACATAGAGGCAAACTGACATTCTATCTGTGATGAAGCAGTGCTTATTTTCTTGGTATTTTGTTTTCATTTATTTCTTCTCAGCCATATTGGCAAAGCAGTAGATCTGTACTTTTGAGGAGAGACTAGATCTTGATGTTTGTTGAGAAATGTATTGATATTTGATTTCACTTGCTGGGTGAGGTTCTTCTGTTATGTATGGCACTGGTATACCTTCATTTATATTCAAGTACATGTTGTAGTACTGAGCGTCTGTGAAAGTGAGAGAGAATGTGTGGAAGAGCCAGAACTTCGGTCATGTCACAGTGGTTAACACACTGCAACAGATCTGCGACCAGAAGTAAATAAACATTGCAAGCATCTCAGATATTATTGTGTTATTGTGTCCATGTATGCATGTAGAGAGAGAAGGGCGTGATGTGTGTGTGTGTGTGTGTGTGCAAGCATGTATGCATGTGAGGATGAAGTTAACGAAACATGATATGTGTTGATTGTGACCAGAAGAGACAATAAATCCAATGTTGAGGTTCATAAATTGTCGTGATACATCCATCTATGAATGAAAACCATCACCACAAGAAACCCACAAAAACAAACATCATCACTTGGTATATCTTTCTGTGTTTAAATATCATAAAACTTTGTGAATAAATATCATCTGCACTCATGCCTTCTCTTGGAGAGAAGTAAAGAATCTGAATATTGAAATTCATGCTGAGGTTTCAAGAAACCTTTTGGGCCAGGAAGACTAAACCCATCTTCATGAAGGGGCAGCATAACAAAAACAAAACAAACAAAAAAAAGAAAAGAAAAGAACGAAAAAAAAAAAAAAAGATGGGGGTGGGGGGGAGTGGGGACTGTGGAGTCAAACATACTGAGTGAACAAAATTCTTTTTATCACACACACACACACACTCGCACAAATAAATTCAGTTACAAACCATTATTTCAAATTGTTTTGCAATTCTTTTTCAACTTTATTTAATATATATATATATATATCTGCGACTCTCTCTCTCTCTCTCTGTCTGCAACTCTCTTTCCAACTTAGTTTCGAAAAAAATAGAGAAAATAAAGGTAGGAAAAAAAAAGCTTCAACGGTTGTCATGGAATCGGCCCACTTCACTTTCGATTTCTACACTCGGGTAAAAAGTTGCTGCCCTTGAATAAGAAATCGCCAGACGGAAACACGTACCCTAAATTTGGACCAATCAGTGAAGGCCACGATCTGAGTCCTTGTTACCGGCGTGTAGATAGTCGTGTTTTCTTCCGAAGAAAAGAAGAGCCAACGGCAGGAGAACCACTGGTTTGCTAGAAAAATGACAGGTAATAATTTCAGATAGGGGTTTTGTAAATGTGAGGCATTTTAGTTTTAAAGACACCCAGTCTTGAGACAACGAAGTTTACTAATCGGATTTAAGCGAACAACTTTGTTAAGTTGCTTCTGCAATAAGTTGATGATCGGGCAGCAGACGAACAACGCAAAGTGAAACTCAAAGAGTATTGAAATTCTACACGACGTTTGTTTTGTTTTGTTTTCTCATAGATAAGATATTATATACTGTTTAGAAGCCAATAGTTGATAAGATATTATATATACTGTTTAGAAGCCAATAGTTAGTTACGGTAAGAAGTGCGATTTAATCTTTGAACAATAAGAAACTAAAAGACGTTCGAACGGTTTATCAGTTAGCTGCATTACGTTGTTGGGGCAACGTCACATCAAGCGACCAGTTTCTGAGTTTGATTGGGGTGGACTTTCCTGAATATCTGTTCTCGTCCAGCTGAGATTTATAGATTTAGAAGTTAAGTAGTTGGTACTGTATCGTCGTGAGCTTTGGCTGCACAGCATATTTTTCATCAAACTGAGTGTCACAAAGGGGATATAGCCCAGAATTAAATATTTCAGATTCCATTTTAAGAGAGTAATATTGAAAATGTTTTTCCTTAGTTTATTTTCTACCCTCCTGTATTTATAGTGCAACGCTAGAAATTTTTTTTATCCCTTTTAGATCTTTCACACAGCTGATAATAGATTATTGTCTTTTGAGATATGAACATGATATGCCTAATGCCATGATATGGGTACCATGATTATTTAGGAATATTATGCTGTTTGCCCACAATGAAATTACTGAAGAACTTTTTCAGTTGGCAAAAAATATCAAACTATCACGTGTATGTGATGGAGATACTCATACTGAGAAAGTCTTGAAAGTTTGGAAAACATCTGTGTCAGACATGGTAGCTCAGCTGGCATTTAGACATTCAGTAATATATATATAGAGAGAGAGAGAGAGAGAGAAGGGTGTGTGTGTGTGTGTGTATAAAGATTTTGCATAAGTTTGTGCAGTTTTGATTATGTAATCTTGGTTACATTAATGGCATCTGGTAAATGACTGAAATTTTTTTTTCATCTTGAATTTTATTCTTTTACCAGACAGAATCTAGATTAGATAGTTTATATACTGTTAACAATTGTGATTCTAGAAAGTAAGAAAACAGACAGAAAAATTAATTCAGCAGACCAGAGATAAATGCCTTTCTGTTCCAGGCACAAGTGTGTTGCTGGTTTCACTGGTTGTGGCCGGAGTATCGGCATTTTATGGGCCTGGTGACGATGTTGTGGAGCTGAATCCGTCCAATTTTCATTCAAAAGTCATCAATGGTGATGAGCTGTGGATCGTGGAGTTCTATGCACCATGGTAAGATCCCAAAGATGAACAGTACAATACATTTTTATTAATCCAGTCGGAAGCTATGTGTTGCGTTCAAAGATTGATCACTCACTCCACAATGTTTCTCAGCCCACAGTTAAGTCCAACACACATTTGATATGAACATGGCAATGGTTGAACTAAAAGTTATAATATATATAATTTTTTTTTTTAAAGAGAATAGTGAAACATATTAAGCTGAATTAAAACATGAAGTAATAAAACACAGCAGCTTGATTTCTCACACACAATAAAAATGAAATAACTTGTATTTTTAAGAAAAACCAAGAAAACCTATGTCCAATAATAATAATAATGGTACTTATATAGCGCTGAATCTTGTGCATAGACAAATCTAAGCGCTTTTGCACCAGTCATTCTCACGCACGCATAACTCTAAAACTGGAGAAACTAAAGACAAGGAAGAGGCAGGGAAGGGAGGCTATTTTGGGAAGAGGTGGGCTTTAAGGCCAGACTTGAAAGAGCTGAGTGTGTCCAGATAAGAACCACTGTGATAAAAATTATCATTATAGGCTGTACTGTATGTGTGTGGTATGTGTATGAGAAATGTGTGTACTGTTGTTTTTAGTATGAACAAATGTGTATGTCCATTTAATTCTACACTAAATCTTGCATATATATTACTTTATTTAATGGTGAAAAATAGAACTTTAATTTTTACCCAGTTAAGTGTTTTTCATGAAGAAAATAAGTTCAATTGATATTCTGTATTACTGAAACTTGTAAGTATGTGTGTTACATGTCGCGGTTGTGGTTTTGCTGGTTGTTTCATACTTGCAATCTTTTTTTTTTTTTTTTTTTTTTTGCTGCTGCTGGTGCTGGGCAAAGAAAATTGGTAGATGTTCAGTAAAAAAAATAAATAAATAAATAAAAATAGTGTGTGTGTGTACACAGGTGTGGCCACTGTCAGAGCCTGACTCCAGAATGGAAGAAAGCTGCATCAGCTTTGAAGGTAATATTGCTGTAATTTCACTCTTCTCACTTATTTTCCCTGATATATAAAATGCATTGTCACTGTCGGAATCCTGAAAATGAAATATTTTGGAAAAAAGGCTTTGCTGATACTTTTTTATCATGAGATTGTCCATACTGAAAATTAGAGCTGAAAATGTAAACGCTTAGAAAATTTATTTACATTAAATTGTTTTTGGACATAGAATTCACACAAAACAAGAGAAATATGAATGTGTAGGTGTTTGGTCATGATCAGTTATGATTAGTCATAAAAGAACAGGTAGGCTGTGCTGTGGAAGAGAAATGAAATGATGTAACATTGAAGCATAATGTTCTAAACATGACAGGAGTGTGTCAGAGGATGCGCCTGGGCTCAGTTGGACATTTTCCATTTGACACTGGCATCAGTGGACTGGTTTTCATTACTGTGAACATGATGGTTATCCATACTACCAACATGGAGAGACAGCAAAGCTGAGAGCTGATGTCGACTGTGACCAACTGTTGGACATTTTCTGTTTGGTGCTTGGATTTTTTGGAATGGTTATCCTTCGTGAACTGGGTTTTCCTCTCTACAAGGATTCTCCTTGTCCAGGAGAAACACCAGAAGGGACTGACCAGCACTGTTACATTGTCATCTAGGATCTGTTGTGTCACCTGTGATCTACAATATACTCCAGACACTGCATGTGAAGGGACACTGTAATGGTACTAACACAGATGACTACAGGCATTTCTTTTGCTCCAGCCGAGGGGTATACATAGAGGTAACTGCTTTGGTGGTTCAGTAAGGTTGGTGACATTGGGTTGTGATTTATGGTATACATATCAGTTTGTGTTTGAAAATAGAATAAAAGAAGACCAACTGTTTGGTTTGAACCTCTTCCCCTTTCACCTCCCCTCTCCTGTAGATGGGTAAGTAAGAAGAGAGTAAATGATGATATTGAAAGAATAAATCTGTTCATCATCCAGAGGACAGGGGCTTGTTTTCAATTAATGTACAGCAACAAGCATTGTTAGTATATAAACTTTTGAAAATTTTAAAACCTTTTGTTTTGAATTGAAGTCAAAGTGATGATAGGTCACAGGTCATTTGGAAATCAGAACTAAATTGACAAAGTAGAAAATGTAATGTATTGTTAGAAATTGATTTTTCAGTATGTAGGTAATTCAGTAAAAAGAGGGGAGATAAAGAAAAATTGCTAATAACTGGAGATATAGTGAAGCTAAGCATTGTAGTGTTACTGTATCATTGTCATAATTTATATGTGTGTGTGTGTGTGATACACTTCAAGCATTAAAATGTATTTGGAAGCATACAAGCATGTAATATTTATTACAATTAGCAAACTGATTGTGTTGAGAGTGTGACTGAGAAGATACCACAAGTTATTTTATGGAGGGCCTAAGTGGTGTCTACAACCAGTCCTTTCCAGTGCATGATGTGCTTACCCCGCTCTGTCCAGACTGATGCATGCAAGGAGAAATGGTGTTCCAGGGTATCATCAAGGTGGGTGCGGTCAACGCCGACGAGCACAGTGGCCTGGGCTCGCAGTACGGGGTGAGGGGCTTCCCCACCATAAAATTCTTTGGCCTGGACAAGTTCAAGCCCCAGGATTATCAGGGTAGGTGGGGAGGGCAGTTACCGGTTAAGACAGGTGGTGGAGTTAGAGGGGTGGGCTGGGGAGAGCAGTAAGATGTGGGTTTCTCAGTTTTTTGTTTTTTCCTGTGATTGTTTTGTTGTTGTTTTTTTGTTTTTCTGTGGTGTTGTAGGTGATGTATTCACCTATTACTTTCCAGAAACAGTCGCCTTATTTATTTGTATGTGTGTTTGTCCTTGCATACAATTTTGCTCAATTGCTCCTTTTTTTTTTCCTTTTTTTGGGATTCAAATGGGGTTGATTAATTTGAGCCCACCAAACAGGAAAAATGAAAAACAAATATGTTGTTGAAACAGGGCAGTATTTTTAGGCTGCTGTTTCCATGTGTTCTTTGGTAAACGTTTTATTGTAATTTTATCAGCACATTCTGGTCAGGCATGTAAGATCATGATATTAGAAATGCGCTTTGGATCTTGTTCACAGTACAGGTTCTTTAGAGCTGTGAAACCACAAAGAAGACAAGAAGAGTGCATATTAAAAGATTTGATAATTGTTTAATTTATGATGGTAGTGAAGCATGCAGCCAGAATTTGTAGCGCTGTTCCTGAATTTGCTTGTGAAACTGCGCTGTGTGTGTGTGTGTGGGGGACTATGATAGCTGTGATAGTCTGATGGCTGTGATGGTGTGGGTGACAGTGATGGCTGTGATGTGTGCAGGACAGCGCACAGCCAGCGGCATCGTGGACTTCAGCATCTCCCAGGCCAAGAGTGCTGCCAGTGCACGGTTGTCGGGCAAGAAGAGCAGCGGGGGAGGCAGCAAGAGCAGTGGCGGAGGCAGTGGCAAGGTCACAGTGCTGTTTGTGTTACTGGGAGGTTGGGGGGTGAGGTGGGGGAAGTCTGGGGACGGAGCAATTGGAAGGAAGATTTGGATAGACAGTGGAAGGAGAGAAGATGGAAAGAGAGAAAAAGTGGTGACTGGGTTTTATGGCAGCAGGAGAAGAGATGGTGGAAGAAAATGGGGTATGGGTGATTTTCCTTAAGTATGTGATCGAAATCCTTTATTTGGTAAGTATGTTATTTAAACGTAATTTTAGATAGAAAATTTCCTTTTTAACCTGTTAATGAAAAGTAGCCAAGTCCTGATGCCAACCTGCAAAATTGGTAATGCTGGGTTTTAATGTTTACTTCTGTGCTGGCATGGTATTTTTAGAGTAGTGCAGGGAAGGACAGAAGGGGTGTAAAGTGAAGGATGAAGTGAAGGGGGAGGAGAGCATAGATACGTGAGATTTTGAAACGACCCTCAGTGTCGACTAAGGACACTTCAGGCAGTGAACTGTCTAATGACCTATGGCGGCAAAAGAGTTAACATTTTTTGGAGGCTGACGGTTGTGTGTGTGTGTGTGACTGACAGGCCGGGGACCATAACATGACCCCTCAGTGTCGACTAAAGATACTTATGGTAGTGAACTGTCTAGTCAATGGTGGCAAAAGAGTTTAACATGTTTTTTTTTTTTATAGATTGACCGTTAAATGTGTGTGTGTGTGTGTGACTGACAGGCCGCTGACCCTGCGGATATGGTGGAGCTGACGGACAGCAACTTTGAGGAGGAGGTGCTGGAGCATGAGGGGATGGTGATGGTGGAGTTCTATGCCCCGTGGTGCGGCCACTGCAAGAACCTGGCCCCCCAGTGGGCCCAGGCGGCCACCGAGCTGAAGGGCAAGGTCAAGCTGTGCGCCCTGGATGCCACCGTCCACACGGTCATGTCAAACAGATATGGGGTGAGTAGGGGGATCCAGCCAACACCAGCATGGGGAGAGTCTGGTGTTTTTTTAGTGGCCTTTTTTTTTTTTTTTTTTTTTTTTTTTTTTTTTTTTTTAAAGCGGGTTTTGTGGGATGGTCATTGAGAGAGGGGGTGGCAGGGAGGTGTGGGGGAAGTGAGGAATGTCCGTGATGAAGAGGGATCCAAACACAGGCGTGGGACGAGTCCTGAGTTTTGAGGGGTGTGGGTGTAGGGTGGGAGGGGAATTAGCTTTGAGAGGAGGTGGCAGAGACTGCAGGGGTCCAAACACAGGAGTGGGAGTTCAGGAGGTGAAGGGGTAAGTGGGCATTGAGAGGGGGTGAGAGTGAAGGGGGAGTGGGCATTGAGAGGGGGTGAGAGTGAAGGGGGAGTGGGCATTGAGAGGGGGTGAGAGTGAAGAGGGAGTGGGCATTGAGAGGGGGTGAGAGGGACGGGGGAGTGGGCATTGAGAGGGGGTGAGAGTGAAGAGGGAGTGGGCATTGAGAGGGGGTGAAAGTGAAAGGGGAGTGGGCATTGAGAGAGGGTGAAAGTGATGGAGTGGGCATTGAGAGAGGGTGAAAGTGAAAGGGGAGTGGGCATTGAGAGAGGGTGAAAGTGATGGGGGAGTGGGCATTGAGAGAGGGTGAAAGTGAAGGGGGAGTGGGCATTGAGAGAGGGTGAAAGTGATGGGGGAGTGGGCATTGAGAGGGGGTGAAAGTGAAGGGGGAGTGGGCATCGAGAGGAAGTGAGAGTGATGGGGGAGTGGGCATCGAGAGGAAGTGAGAGTGAAAGGGGAGTGGGCAATGAGAGGGGGTGAGAGTGAAGGGGGAGTGGGCATTGAGAGGGGGTGAGAGTGAAGGGGGAGTGGGCATTGAGAGGGGGTGAGAGTGAAGGGGGTGTGGGCATTGAGAGGGGGTGAGAGTGAAGGGGGTGTGGGCATTGAGAGAGGGCGAGAGTGAAGGGGGAGTGGGCGTTGAGAGGGGGTGAGAGTGAAGGGGGTGTGGGCATTGAGAGGGGGTGACAGTGAAGGGGGTGTGGGCATTGAGAGGGGGTGAGAGTGAAGGGGGAGTGGGCGTTGAGAGGGGGTGACAGGGAAGTGGGCATTCAGAGGGGGTGACAGGGAAGTGGGCATTGAGAGGGGGTGACAGGGACAGGGGAGTGGGCATTGAGAGGGGGTGACAGGGACAGGGGAGTGGGCATTGAGAGGGGGTGAGAGTGAAGGGGGAGTGGGCATTGAGAGGGGGTGACAGGGAAGTGGGCATTGAGAGGGGGTGACAGGGACAGGGGAGTGGGCATTGAGAGGGGGTGAGAGTGAAGGGGGAGTGGGCATTGAGAGGGGGTGAGAGTGAAGGGGCAATGGGCATTGAGAGGGGGTGAGAGTGGAGGCCTTGAGAGGGGGTGGCAGGGGAGTGGGCATTGAGAGGGGGTGAGAGTGAAGGAGTGGGCATTGAGAGGGGGTGAGAGTGAAGGAGTGGGCATTGAGAGGGGGTGAGAGTGAAGGAGTGGGCATTGAGAGGGGGTGACAGGGGAGTGGGCATTGAGAGGGGGTGAGAGTGAAGGGGGAATGGGCATTTAGAGAGGGTGAGTGATGGGGGGAGTGGGCATTGAGAGGGGGTGAGAGTGAAGGGGTAACTGGGCATTGAGAGGGGGTGAGAGTGGAGGGGTAACTGGGCTTTGAGATGGGGTGGCAGGGGAGTGGGCATTGAGAGAGGGTGAGAGTGAAGGGGGAGTGGACATTGAGAGGGGGTGACATCGAGTGGGCATTGAGAGGGGGTGGCAGGGGAGTGGAGTGAAAGGGGAGGGGAATGGGCACTGAGAGGGATGGCAAAAAACCGGGGGGAGCAGGGGGGGCACGGGGGTGTTCTATCAGGAGTAGGCTTTTACTATTGGGGAATATGGCCTACAGATAGCGTGTGGATGGATAAAGAAAACGTGTTAACATTGATATGATTGTGATGACGAAAACAATAATAGCAAAAGAAAAATTGAGTTGACAGCAATAATAACAAGAAAATTTGAGGTGGTGTGATTAAGAATTGAAGAGGAACTGTTTGTGGGCCTTTGCGATTGGGTGCTGCTGCATGCACGTAGTGTGCTGGTAGAGATGAAGTGTAAACATGGAAGTGATTGAAGAGGAACAGCAACAGAGTAGAGGGAAAATAAAGCTAACACTCACATCTTTTGAATTTCTTTCCAGTTTCTGTCTGGTGTTTGTAGAAAGTAACTTTAGAGGGAATCAGATGTTTCAGCAGGTTGAATAAAGAGAGAGAGAAAAATTAATACTTAAACTGAAAAAAAACACACCCCAAAAACAAACAAACAACTTGTTATGAAATCAGTGAATAAGCAGAAGGGATGGACTTGCTAACCAAATCTGACTGTGTGAGCTAGGAGAGTAACTAAGAATAGTCAGTATGTAAATCAGAACAAACTCTGGAATGAAGTCCAGAACAAATGGCCCCTGTACGGTTGGTTGACGGGGCCATTTATAAGCAACATGATTTGATTTTTAAGTTGCCAACAGGCCTCCAGGAGAAAATGTTGAATGAAGTTCAGCTTGGGGAGTGATGTGTGTGTGCTTTCAGGTCCGAGGTTTCCCCACCATCAAGGTGTTCCCCGCCGGCAAGAAGGACGGGGAGGCAGACGAGTACGATGGAGGTCGCACAGCCAACGACATTGTGAACTGGGCCATGGAGAGAGTGGCTGCCAACATCCCTCCTCCCGAAGTGTATGAGGTGAGCGTTTGGGGATGGGATGGAAATTGTTGTTGAGAAGTTATGAGTTGGGTTTTTTTGTTGTTGTTTTTAAGTAATTGTTGATGAGTTATGCGGGTTTTTTGGGTTGTTTTTTTTTTGTTTTCCTTTATAATAGTGTTTTGTTGTTGTTGTTTTTGTAAATAGTTTTTGAGGAGTTATAGGTGTTGTTTTTTCTTTTTTTCTTTTCTTTTTTTTTCAACTTTTTTAGCAGTTATTTTCTCACAATACGTGGTGCAAAGGATAGGCATTAACAAAACGTTAGCAACTGCTGCAGATACAAATAGTGGTTAGGTGAAAATGGGGGGAAGTGAGAGCCCCCATAATTGTATAGAGAGATTTTTATAATGTGATAGTGCGCAAGGCTTATTAATGAGTAATGAAATGAGTTTTTGTGTTTTAATTTTTAAAAGTAAGTGCCAACACGATTTTTCCAAGTATTCACATTTAGTCCGCCGGTCGATTGTGATCGCGCCTTAATATGAGCTCGATCACCCAGTTGGGCCAAGTAGTTTTGTGACCTGTTGTGATTCATCATCAGACACAAAATGAGAGCGCCAAAGAATGGATTGTCAGACAGAAAATACAGAAAAAAAATTAGCCGTATGCAGAGCACAGGAGCAGGAGTCAAGATGGCTGCCGGAAAAAGAGGGCATTAGTCAGGGATGCAAAGGGGAGGTAACCTACTTCGGGCGGTTTTTGGCCGTAGCTACTTTCATTTTCTCCACATAGGCGGGTAGTAGTTTGCACAGGACAGGAATCAGACCCCTGCCGGAGTTTGCACTAGTGGGTCACGAGTATGTTACTTAAACATAATTTTAGGAAGAAAATTTCCTTCAGGAAGAAGATACAGACCACACACAAAAAAAGAGATGAAGGAAATGTAAAATACAGGTTGGCACCCTGACATGCATTGTTTCGTATTGTTGGATTGCATCTCCCCCTGTCATTTCTGCAGGTGAAGTGAACATTTTCATCCCACTGTTTAGGCAGCCACAGTTTGTCTGCAGGCATCAACCTCCACCATTTGCTGCTGGGGTTCAAACCCTAGTATGTTTATAATTATAGTGTTGTGTGGCACACTGACAACTTGGTTGTCCCACCCCCTCCATTGATTCTCCTTGAGTGAAAGCATGCAGTGTCAGCTTGTAGCGCTAGTGCCTACTGAGTTCGACATCAGACCACCGTAACAGCATCATCCTCATCCTCATTCATCATCAGTTTAGAAAAAGTCCAGATTCTGTGGCCTTCTACTCGCATGGTGACCTCAGACTTGATCCCCCTCCACTTCCATGCTGTGGGATTAGTTCCTCTCAAGGTCAGCAGATTCATGGGTAACTGTTGCTGGAGTGATGATTTAGTGGCAGTTTCCTCTCCAGAGTGGACACTTCACTCACTCTGGCTCTGTGACGACTCACTAAGCAATTGTCATCAGTTGGAAGCTTAGTAGGCAGTGGTCTGTGTATGTTGAATCACAACAGGCTTTACTGAACTTCACCAAAGTGATTAAGCAACAGTTCAGGGTCACCTTCTGGTGACCAAACATGGATTATTCCCTGTAAGCAGTTGGTGCTGAAACTGCGGTCAGCAAACTTGGATGTGGCCATGGGGTACTCAGAATGAGTAGCAAGTGAATAATGACACTGAAAACAGGGCAGATAATGAGGCAGAAAAAAGAAGTGTTATAGCATCCTGATGAACAGTAGTAATGGTGTGTGTGTGTGTGTGTGTGTGTGTGTGTGATGATGATGCAGGTGACCAGTGCGGAGGTGCTGAAGGACAACTGCGAGGGCCACCAGCTGTGCATCATCTCTGTGCTGCCCCACATCCTGGACTGCCAGTCCGAGTGCCGCAACAACTACATCTCCATCCTCAGGACTCTGGGAGAGAGGTTCAAGAAAAACCAGTGGGGGTAGGCTTGCACCTTCTTCTGGTGTGTGGGTCACAGTGTGCACTGTGTATGTGATTGGACTCGACTCGTGAGTGTGTTTGTGTGCGGAATAGACCAGGAAATGGTCAAACTAAATATGTTCAGTGACACCCGTGTGCCCAAGCTGACCTTCATGGTCTCATGTACTATATCCAGTTGACACACAACAGATAGATCACATCGTCATATGTGACCTGAGGGTGTGTAACTGGTTGATCAGACCATCAGACAGGTTTACATACAGCAGATTTTATCTTGTCGACATAGCTGCAAATTCACAACATATAGTATGGAACAGTGGCATTCAGATTACAGCAGCAAAATTTGTACATGACAACAGATGTTTTAGTTGCTGACTTCCAGTAATCTTAAGTAATGTGTGAAATAGCATGACATTGCAAGAGTTTTTATGATTTAAAAAAAAAAACAAAAAAAAACAACCCAACAACACATAAATAGAAGTTTCTCTGAATTTTTTTTTCCCATGGCATTCAGACCTCGACTTACTGTTGCATGCCATGTACCCTGTGGTTTTTCAGATGGCTGTGGGCAGAGGCTGGGGCCCAGATGTCTCTTGAGGAGTCCTTGGATGTGGGAGGCTTTGGCTATCCGGTGAGTGAGAGAGAGGGGATGGTGATCATGTCTGGTGCCTGGGGCCATGTCAGAGTGCTCATGGCCCAGTTTTGTGGCTCACTGTCTTCTGTCTGCTTGGCTCTGGTTTCTTTCATCTATGTTAGGTGTTTGGATTTCAGGTGGAAGTGTGTGTGTGTGTGCCTTTGTTTGCAAGCATACAGATGGATGTGCATGAGAATGAATGTATGTTTTGTGGATGAAACCAGAAATAGTTTTTTAAAGTTTTTACTGGCCATTACCATGGACTGATTTTTCCTTCTGGCATTTATTCTGAAAGCGTGATCTGTCAGAATTATTTCCATATTTACACCGTGGCTTTGCATTGGTGTAGTTGTCAGTCAGGAAAATCTGGTGGTTCTGTTTCCAGGCTCTGGCTGCTGTGAACACCAGAAAAATGAAATTCTCACTGCTGAGAGGCCAGTTCAGCGAAAGGGGCATCAACGAATTTTTGAGGTGGGTGATGTTGTTTTGTTGCCTCTGTTAGTCCCGTCTGTCATGTCAGTGGTGGTTTGTTAAGTTCCACAAATTATTGATTTAACTCTTGGATTGAAGCGACTGGTAATGGCAACAACTGGTTCGTGAAAATGTGTTTTGCCTTCTTTGTTTGGAGTGGTACTGTTTCAAGGAAACAAATCTACAGTGGAATTTATATTATCTTTGGCGAACATGAAAAGAAGGGCTTTCTGACAAAGCATCATCATCAGTAGTGTAGCCCATGAAAACATCGTTTTTTTCGTCAGTCACCTGTTGCAGTCAGTGGACTGCTTTTCCTTCCAATTGGCACTTGATAGGAAGGGACTGGTGATAAAGGGGGTTGTGATGGCAACGACGATGTCATTGTTCCTTTTTTTTCTTTTCTTTTTTTTCTCTTTTCTTTTTTTTTCTTTTTTTTTTGCATTCAACATTTTGATGAATGGAATAGGAACAGACAGAACTGGAATCTTGATGTCATGAGGTAGTTTCTTTGCAAACCTTGTCGCCCATGGAATATTTCCACAGTTCTGTTCTGAGGGATGGTGTGGCAGCACCCCAAAAAGCATGATGAATGAATTCATGATGTATGATGTGGCACCAGTTAGCATTTCACAACAAACTGTTGAACAGAAAGAGAAAAAAAGGATAAGTGCATGCACATAACGGCCCCAGGAGTATGAGCAGTAGAGAATTGAGCCCTGTGTTGCTGTCTGTCAGGGACCTGTCCTATGGCAAGGGGTCCACATCACCGCTGAAAAACGCTGAGCTGCCCAAAATTGAAGTGCGCGAGCCATGGGACGGCAAGGATGGCGAGGTAAGGATGTGTGTCAGTGTGACGAAGACCATAACTGGAAGTCATAGCAGTTGTATTGTGACCATGCCTCATAGAAATGGTAAGTTCTATGTCAGTGTGACTTAAGATCTTGACTGGAAGTCTTGTCAGATGTATAGTGACCATGCCCCATAGAAATGTTTACAGATCTGAATCAGTGTGACTTAAGACAATCACTGGAAGTCTTCTCAGATACATTGTGACCATGTCACATAGAAATAGTAAGAGTTCTGTGCCAATCTGACTCGAGGTATTGAATTTTTTTGTATTTTGTATTTCTTTTTATCATAACAGATTTCTCTGTGTGAAATTCAGGCTGCTCTCCCCAGGGAGAGCGCGTCGCTACACTACAGTGCCACCCATTTTTTTGTATTTTTTCCTGCATGCAGTTTTGTTTTTCCTATCAAAGTGGATTTTTCTACAGAATTTTGCCAGGAACAACCCTTTTGTTGACGTGGGTTCTTTTACGTGTGCTAAGTGCATTCTGCACACAGAACCTCGGTTTATCGTCTCATCCGAATGACTAGCGTCCAGACCACCACTCAAGGTCTAGTGGAGGGGGAGAAAATATCGGCGGCTGAGCCGTGATTTGAGCCAGCGTGCTCAGATTCTCTGGCTTCCTAGGCTGACGCGTTACATCTAGGCCATCACTCCAGAATGGAAGTCTGTCGGATGCATTGTGACCATGCATCAAAGAAGTGTAAGAGTTCTGTGCCAGTCTGATTCAAAATATTGACTGGAAGTCTGTCGGATGTCTTTGGTATCATATTGTGACTTGCGTCTCTTTGAAATTCTGGAGGCCATTTGCTGTGAAGGCAGTATCAGTAGCATTGTGATTTGTATGTGTCCAGTATTTTATCAAAAAAAGTGTGGGTTACTGGATGTTAATTCCTGCTTGGTTTTCATTGGTTTTTAGTTTAACTTGGCTCCACTATCATTTATTTGTTGTGTTTTATGTTTTGATTCCTATTTGTTGTTGATTTCAGAATCTTTCACTTGGATGTTGGGTTTTGTTGCAGCTTCCTGTGGAGGAAGACATCGACCTGAGTGATGTAGATATGGACGACACCAAAGACGAGTTGTGATGTTTTGCTGTGCGTTGATAATTGACAAAACCTACAGTGTATCATCATCATCATCCTCATCATCAATGTTAATGTTATTATAGTTTATAATGGTTGCATGTAAGGGGTGCTGTGAATGACCTTTAAAACTTGCATCAGCTGAGAGCCCTCATTGTGAGACTGGATCATATGTACAAAAGTGGGTGCGAAAAATAGTTGGTGAAAGGTGCCATTGTGAATGTTTCATCGTTCTGACTGACACTGCATGTCTTTTACTTTTTTCTCTTTTTTTTTTCTTTTTTTTGTTTTTTTGTTTGTTTGTTTGTTGAGTAAACGAAAATTGACCGTATTGCTAAAATGAGGTGTTGACATTATTTTGACTGAGTTAGCATTGTATGTGGTTAACGAATGAGATCCATAATAAAAGTTTTATTTTACCTCACAATCAGTATCTGGTGTTCATTGTTTCTGTGCTGGGGTGCCACTTTTATGATCCATTCTGTGCTCTTGTTGATGAAACTTGAAAAATGTCACAAAGGAATACATTTTATCCAATAAAAAACTTGAGATTCCAACTGTGCCAGCAGATTTTCTGGTCATGTGAAGTCACAGCACAAATGTTCGCTTATTCATGTTGCTGTGGTTAAACCAAGAAAGGACTAAGATAAAGCTGTTTCATGACTGAGGGAGAGTAAGTATGGATTGTTGAACAAGTTAGCCATGAAAAAACGATTGCATTTAGTGTTGGTTGGAGGAGAGAGACAAGACGCAACCTTTCCACTGGCACAAAATCCGGAGATACAATATCGTCATACCATGACAGTGCCATTTGCGTGCTGTGCCAAAATGTTTATGGCTCTTCAGACAAAAAAAGTTCTGATGCAAGCCATCGCTCTGTCATTTCAACTGAAATTGTTTTACTTACTGATGTCATCAGTTGTAAGTAGTGTGGGAGACTTGTGTGACAGAGCAAGAGTTCTGTGTTTGTTTCTGGCATAGCATTACCCTTTATTTTTTCCTCCTTCCAAAACAGTCAGTTCTTTTCATTTGTGAGCCAGTTTTGTATGATGAAAGTGATTCTGGTGATACTGGCCATGGGAGATAATTGTCTGTGCTCTTTTCGAGATGTGTTCAACAAAGGAGTAATGAAATATTCATTCAACTATAAGGTTCCTCCTTGCATACACACACACATACACATACACACACACAGTCAGCATCAGCTCCAGAAGCCTGACCTTCCTATACTTGTCCCTCCATCAATGCCCTCCATCCCCACCCCCCTGCCTCCCCAATACTCAGCTTCATACTCATGTCCATCCCTATCTCTCTCCTCTTGTCTGCACAGACATTGAACTGGAAGTCTGGTAATGAATTGGTACAAGTTCTGTAGTTTTTTCTTCTGTTCGCATGCACAACAAGGTGCACGCACGCGCGCGCACACATACACGGGTATGTCATGCACACATGAGCAAGGCATACAGGTATTCTATAATAATAATAATAATAATGGCATTTATATAGCGCTGGATCTTGTGCAGAGACAAATCAATTCACTCTCTCTCTCTCATATACACACTGTCAGTTTTGCTGTCAAGTCCTTGCAACTTTTGACACATTGAACATCGGCATTGTAACAGATGTGCTGCTGCAGTAGTCACTTATCTGTTTCTTTGTCACTGTTTGATGGCACAGTGGGCTGCAAAAAAAGCAGAGGACAGGCTTTGATCTGGGGTGTACGAGTTACTATAAACCCTCTCTATCGCCCCCACCCCACCTTCTTCCTCATGGTTGATGATCATTTTCTTCTGCTCCAGGGCTGGATGGTTAAAAAAAAAAAGGAAAAAAGAAGCATGTATATTTGCTTATTACCCTGGTTGAATAAAATTTCGTTGGGTTTCTCTCTCATCCCCTCCCCCCTCTCCCACCGCCCCCCCACGCCAACTTTACTCCCTCAGCCTCCACTCCCACATCCACTTCTCCTCTCCCCAGTCTCCACCACACCCTCTCCCACTACGTCATTCTTTTCCTTCCTGCTTCTCTTCCTGTACTTTTTACACTAGTGGATTGGCAGGACACTAGAAGGTGTGTGTGTGTGTATGCGTTGAGGGATGGGTGAGTACAAAGTCCATTTCAGCTGCAGGGTGAGACCAGAGAGTGTAGAGAGATTTCTGATGAGACACACCACACAAGGAAAAGAGGGCACTGACCTCACTGACAATAGAAGGAAGAAATGGGCAGAGAAGCAGTGTGGGTGAGACAGAAGGTGGTTGAATGTTCCCAGTGACACTGATGCTGGACTGTACGCCTCTCAAGTTTGCTGGCCCATCCACCACTACCACTTATCCTCTCCTGCCCCCCTTTACACACACACACACACACAAACTCAAAACAACAGTTTCAGTTTTCTTGTGCTTTTAGTTGCGTGTTAAGGCTGGCTGCTGACTTTCATAACAAAAAATATTTTGATACACACACACACACACACACACAAAGGGAGTACACAACCACTTTGATTTTCTTTTCCCACTCTCCCTTTCTCACTACACATATCCAAATGCACTTGCTGTTCACGTACAATGCACACAACCACTTTTTCTGCTTCCATCCTCTTCCTCTCTCAATTTGCATTCACACACACACTGTTCATATGCACTGCATGTACACACACTCTTTTAAACTAGTGGTTAGACTGAAAAAAGTGAAGAGAAAAGGGTTGGTCTAAACAAATTTTTGTGTCGGATACCTGTTGCATTTCGTGTGTTGTCAGTCTGTGTGTGTGTGTGTTTAAAGTGTGAAGCCTACTATCATTTAACCTCTGTCCTTGACATTAAGATAAATTCAGGGGTAAACATGCCTGAAAAATAGTTCTCTTATGAGGGCAAACAACTATTAATAGTGTTCAAGATTGCTGATCATGCAAAATTCAAAAGAAAATTTGCAGCTGCTGGCAACAAGCAAGAAATTAAAAGAGCTTCAGCTGAGTTGGCTCAGGATTCCTAGGGATATTATTTTTGCTGATAAATCTTCTGGCCATATAATCTTTTTGCTGATAATCTTCTGACCACATAAATCTAATTTATCTGAATATCGTGCCTTTGAAGTTTTGAATGTTTGATGAATTCCGAAAATTGAGTTTTGACAAGTCTATGTGGACAATCCAAATACTTGTAACGTGGTACTGCTTTATTAAAGAAATGAGAAACGAAAAAAGTGATACTGCAAATAATATGATCATGCAAGTAAGTAACTTTTGTGAGCATAGCATATGATTAGTTACAAACAATTCTTGTAATACTTTTCTGGCTTGTGGAGATTTTACTGATTGGCAAATTCTAGAGGTTGATTTTCTGGTCCAGAAGTCAAGTGAAAATTATCTGGCATGTATGGCACCCTTGAGATATACACATACATACACACACATGGAGTCTCCCATCGGACCGCAAATGAGTAGGCAGGCAGGCTTATCTGTCAGTGTGTGTCCTCATATGGGAGAAGAGGCCGATTCTGGATGCGCAGCACTTCCCACAGGTGTTGCAAGGGAAAACGTCTCCAGAAGTTGAGCCCTGCTTCCCTCGCTCACGCTTCTCCTTAATGGCCAGCATTCTCTTGTTTTCAAATGCTACCAGAGCACAGCATCCTCCAGCGAGAGCGGTCAAGGGCATCAGTTTCCCAGGAAGCAATGTCTATGTCACAGGTTTTGAGGTTTGTCTTCAAGGTGTCCTTGAAGCGCTTGCAGGGTCTTCCAAGTTTGCGATGGCCTTCCTTCAGCTGGCCAAACAAGAGCATCTTCGGGATCCTGCTGTCTGTCATGCATAACACGCGTATGCATATAAGAAAGCATTATCCATATTAACGCAATATTGTCAAGCATACCTGTAAATCTGCTCACACAAACATACTGGAAACAACGTTAACACAATGCTGTCAGGCATTCATGACAATGTGCTCACACATTCACGCACACATATTGGAAGCAAGTAAGCCAGAAACACATTCAGAAAGAATACTGTACTTCCCAAAACTGCAGGCACACAGATGCTATACCACAAAAGACTGGCATGAAAGTATGTTTTTAATCATGTGCAATCAGAATATGCCTGAATCAAATAATTTTGCAAACAAGCATCTAGATTTGCCAACACAGAGAAGGCAAGTCATGTTGGAAGCATTTTACTCAGTGTCATTAGCAAAATGGTACAGGGAATTGAATCATTGATGAAAATTCTTCAGTACAAATCAACATGGCAATGTATATGAGGCAAGTAGCAGAGTTTGTTAATAAATAATAATATAAGCAATTTTTTAAAACTCGCAAAAACTTTTCCGACTTATACTGACAATTCACGTGAGTGATAGGGAGATTTTTCTTCTTTTTTTTTTTTATTTTTTTTTAATTTTTTTTTTTTTTTTAAAGTTAGGTTAAATCCCTATAAAGTGTGACATCATTTTATCAAAAACACAACCTGCATGTTTTGAAATCCCCTACAGCTCTTCCCAAATCCTTCATGTCAAAAGGGACACACACAGTGCAGCAATTTGCTGATGACACAAGCTGCCATCTCCATTTGTACCCGCCTCCACCCCCTCACACACACCTTGTGCACAAAGTGATTCTAAATTATTGCCCAGTCTTGGTTTGTGTGTGAGTCAGTTGTGAGCATGTGTGTTTATCCTGCATGGCAAACTTCAACATTGGAATTTTCTCAGCACAAACCGTAAGAAGTGGAACCAAACATTGTACATAGAATGGTTAGCGTGTCAAACAAAAACTCACCCAAATAGTCAGAATTTAAGCACGCGCATGCCCAGCAAAATTAGACAAAGCTGATTAGTGACTAACAACCAACAATTAATTTCCAAATGGATGAATAAAGATGTATTGCTCTGCCTGTAAATCACCAATATAGCTGTTGGGTTTTGAAAATAGCTGGAGCAAATCAGCCTACTTCCTTTGAAAATACATGTAGAATCAGCTGAAGGAGAGCACCTCCAAACGTCAGGAAATGACGCATGAACTTGTGTGGCAAATACTGGGTGAGCACAAGACATCTTCATGGAGCTAAAGAAATCTAACTGAAAAAAGATGTGAACTAATGTTTGTTTATATGTGCATTTTTTTGGTGTGTGTCTGTGTGTGTTTAGTATTTAGTAAAAAGATGTGAATTAACAGTTGTTTATATGTGCTTTTTTTTTTTTTTTGTGTGTGTGTGTGTGTCTGTGTGTGTTCAGTATTTAGTAAAAAAAATGTGAACTAACGTTTGTTTATATAGTGCACTTGTGTATGTGTATGTTTAGTATTAAGTTTGGATTCTTCTTTTGTTTTATCTGTGCATTTCTGTGTGTATGCGTGTGTTCAGTATTTAGTTTGGTTTCTCATTTAGTATTTTGTGTTCAAAGTTCTCCCTACAGTCAACTCTCTCTCTCTCTCTCTCTCAAAATGTACCCCTTCATGATAGAAGTTGTTAAAACACACAACTGCATTCACAACTATTATCTTAAAATCCTCACAGCTCATTAAAAAAATCTAATTAAAATATTGATGAAAACGTGATCACAAAATAACAGCGGTATACTGAACTGACACATTTTAAACACGCAAAGAACTACATATACTTCATTTTCCAGTTAAAACATCAACTGGTCCGACAAAAGTTATGGTGGCTAACTTTTTTTTCTTTTTTTTTTTTAAACATCAACTGGTCAAACAAAAGTTATGGCGGATAACCTTTTTTTTTCCACTTTGGATAATCAGCAATTCTATTTTCAGCAGAAATGTTTTCAAAATTTTTAGGAATATAACAGAAGTCCTCGGAATTAACATGAGTGATGCAGGATTAAGTAATACGCTTATTTCTCCTGTCATGTCCTGGATATCATAAACTGAGTGAACTAACATGATGCTAACATGCAATTACTTCAATGAAAGTGTACTGTGTATTTCTTATATCAACATATTTCCCCAAAATGAAAGGAATATGACTAGAACACGGCATTAGTAACACGAAACCTGAAAAGAAGCTTTTGCTGTCGAAAAAAACAAACTGTGCCACACTGCTACAATCTGCCAGTCATTCATGCAGCCCCCTTTAGTTAAGAATCTATCACTTTGTACAATATCTGACCACATCCATAGTGTCACCAGTGTGGTGGCACATCAAGATTTGGAGTCCTCTGTTGCGTCATCATCAACTTATTCTGTTTGTTAAACTGCTTCACACACGATCATGCCCAATCTGACTCAACCAATTATCTCTGGGATGATACATAATTACGTTATCAAATTTCTCTCTCTCTCTCTCTCTTGCTCTGTGTATGTGTGTGTGTGTTGGGGGGGTGGGGTGGGGGGGTGGTGGGGTGGTGGTGGTTAGGTGTATGGGTGTGTGTACACAAACAACTGTATCTGCTGCATGACAACCAAATAATTACTGTAATAACCAAATGATTTCCAGAAGTTCAGTTCACGAAATGATGAAATCTTCATGCAATGTGAAAATGTCAATAAAGAAAAAAAAACAAAAAAAAACCAGTCACACTTCTACAAGCATTAACATTGCACACCCACAGGAAAATCATTCTCCACACAATTAGTAAGTACATATGCGCTAAAAAGGATACTTTTTATGCATTAAGAGAAGAAAAGAAAAGCAAAAAACAAAAAAACAAAAAACAAGAACCATTCGATATTTTTGGCATGATGTGCAGAAATTCAACAGAAATGTAAATCAACCAAAGAAATGGGTTATTATAAGTAAAATTGGGATGGTTTACTTGCATGTTAACACATGTGATTAAAACAACTTATGTCTTTTCCCTCCTCCTAAACACACTTTACTGAATATAGTCGTTGGGGACTGACCAAGATCCCCCATCAATATTTTGACATCAATGTGTTTTGACTTTCTATCCGTAGCACGCGGCGCCCTAAGACATTCATTAGTTGCTGACTTCTTATTTTGCTTCTCTCCCACTCTCTCTCTCTCACACACACAAATAAACACACACACACATGTATGAGAAAGACAAAGCAGAAGGTATAGCAGAGTGGTGTCACCACTGCATTAATTATAAACCTGATGCCAAGAGCAAGCATTTCAGTCCACAAAATGATTCATGGCACATGATTTGGGTTCAGGCATGCACACACAATTCTTTGTGTTAACTCACTCAGTACGGCCAGTCCTCTCTTCTCCTCTACACAGACCCCTCGGATGTCCAGTGGGTGTCTGAATGACCCAACCTTTAGCTTCCGTCGTCAGAATTGTGGTATTCTTTGTCAACACTCACCTCTTCAGTGTAAGAGCCTTCCGCTTGCAATATTTTGATGATGGTAATTGGGGTGAAACGCTGTTAACGTCGTCTCTTTCGCCGTTCGTATGGAGAGAGTTAAGACTTTTTTGTCAAAACACGTTTCTAAAGGAATTTGATTTTCACCCATCTTCAAAAATTAAACACTTGGTGTTGTTCATCGTCCAAACAGCAGAACAGCGAAAAGAATTATTTTAACGAAAAAAACAACCATATATATGATTAACCTGTACTGAGTAACAATCACTAAAATAACAGTATATATATATATTATATATAATATATTAATTAACTATAAAAAAAACTGTTAAAGATTATCCTGTATCAATCACCAAAATAACACACACACACACATATACCTACATACATACTTTAAAATGATAATCCTTTAACGATCAACCCCCCCCAAAAAAAGTTGTACAAACCATACAGCTTGGTATATAGTACCTATGGTTTCATTCTGTCAAAGAAATGAGACAACCACTTTAAAATTGTTCAATGCTGCACAATGGAACATTTTAAAAATACAATTTTTCCGTATGGTAATGAAACAAAAAGACTTGTTCTCCATCTATCATATGCTCCTTCATTTCACAGAAACATATAGTTGTAGCTTACCTAACTTTTCAAATCATGGTTTGGTAGGATCTGGCTGCTAAAAAGTTCACCTACGACTTGTATTCTGAAAGTTTTTGGGGATCTTCTTCTTCTTCTTCTTCTGCGTTCGTGGGCTGTAACTCCCACATTCACTCGTATGTACACAAGTGGGCTTTTACGTGTATGACCATTTTTGCCCCGCCATGTATGCAGCCATACTCTGTTTTCGGGGAGGGGGAGCCGGGGGGGGGGTTTCGGGGATCGAACCCCAGCCGAGTGGTTGAGAGCTGGACAGCCTTTTCTTCTGCGTTCGTGGGCTGTAACTCCCACGTTCACTCGTATGTACACAAGTGGGCTTTTACGTGTATGACCGTTTTTGCCCCGCCATGTATGCAGCCATACTCCGTTTTCGGGGGGGTTTTCGGGGATCGAACCCCAGCCGAGTGGTTGAGAGTTGGACAGCCATCCAAAGCGTCCACAACACTCATCCTTGCGGGTTTCAGGTGGATTTTTTTTTTTTTTTTTTTTTTTTTTTCAAATCTCTGGTAGACCTACATACAGTTCCTTTACCTTATTTGTGTATATCAATGGGTTTTGTTTATTGTTGCTTACAGTCCAACCGATCAAACAGGGCCTTATCAGGACTGTCAAACCATACAAATGCTCAACCATTTCAACACAAACTGCCACATCTCAAAAAAAACAAAAGCAAAAAAAAAACAACCCAAACATATATATATATATACATATAAATCACCATGACAAAACCCATAAACAAAGTTCATAACACATTATCTTAACCATTTAGCTCCTTAGGGCAAATAAGACTAGGCTGTGCTCAGGACACGTCAACCCTTCTGCTCAATTAATCATCCCCAGATTACAATAACTCGTATCAGTGGAGATAAAAGAAATGTCTGATAAAGTTCCCATGACCAAGCTGTAAAATGGGAAGACAAACATTCCCAGTCTGCACTGAAATCTGAGTGGCGGCCAAAACAGTTGGTATAAAAAAAAAACAAGCAGAGAATCAACACCTCTGATATCAAAGCCCACTAGCGTTATTCACTGCCCATGGAAGTCACAGCCTATATGCACAGCAGAAGAAACAATGTTGTTGTTATTTCTTTCTCGGTGACTATATTCATTTTTCTTTGCAAACAGAAATTCAAACATACCAGTCATAACAATTGTTGGCGTAGTGGTAACACGACTGCCTAGTAAGTGAGAGAATATGAGCACACTGGTTCGAATCCCACAGTCTAGTCACCAGTATTTTCTCCCCCTCCACTGAACCTTGAGCAGTGGTCTAGACGCTAGTCATTCGGATGAGACAATAAACTGGTACAACAACAAAAGGGTTGTCCCTGGCAAAATTCTGTAGAAAAATTCACTCTGATCCGAAGATAAATAAAACTGCAGGCAGGGAAAAGGGGGGGGATGCTTTCAGTATAGTGACACATTCTCCCTGGGGAGAGCAGCCTGAATTTCAGACAGAGAAATCTGTTGTGACAAATGAGTAATACAATAAAATATACTCATCCACAAAAGACATGCGATTTTTCATTTCCGTTTAATTCAGTTGGTTTAAACACATTCCTTTTTCTTATTTTTCATTAAGTCACAATAACATTCACTGCCACATAGTGGCACACAGGTAGACTTTCAGAAGGGACAGTCACCAACAAAAGTTTCTTGGAAGTTAGCTACACAGCAGATCAGTAACGAGTGTATCCGCCATTGGTGTCAATAACGTCCTGAACCCTGCAAGGCCATCCAGCGCACCAAATCGTTCACGGCTGTTCTTGGAATGTTGTTCCAAGTGACTGACCAAGTCTTATGCTTACTGATGGAAAGACAGGTCTCACTGTCTTGTTGAAGTGCCAAGTTTATGTTTTTGGTCATTACTATATCATATTTTGTTATTACGAGCAGGGCAGAACAAAAAAAATCGCGTTTCTTTTGTGGATAGGAATACAATACAAATAAACAAGGATCCTGACCTGCGTGCTCGGTCTTAACTCAACAAGGCAACCGCCCTCCGTTCACTGAAGAGCGTCCTTGTCAGCAGAAGTCAGGGAGTTAACCCTTTCACCGCCAGTCAATTTAGAGTGCAAAATTCCCTTGTGCTATAAACACAGAAATATGGTTTCTAGGAACAGCTGGGGATTCCCCCTGTGATGTGTAGAAAATATGGCCTATCCTACCACCGAACATAAAGAGCAGTAGGTTCATGGCTAAGAGACCCATGATCTGGTCACCCTTCAGTGACATGGGTCCTCTATCTAGCTGCTGCATAAATGCGAGTATGGCAGTGAAAGGGTTAAACCACTGAAAAGACCTGAACTTCATCTCTGCAACAAAACAACAGAAATCACTGGGACCTATTCACGCTCTCTTTTACTGACACAAACCCGATGTATGGAGCATGTACTTTCAGCAGACAAACTATGAGGTATCTCTGAGGGGAAAAAAAAAAACAAAAAAAAAAACAACACTTCTGAAACAAAAGCAGTCATAATGGTTTCTTTGCAGACCTATCATTATTATTATGTTATCATTTTTATCTTTCACTTTGTTCTCTCACTCACTGAGGGTGCTGTGTTATTTTCCCCTGCAACAGCAACACAGCAGAATATCAGCAGTTGTGTTTGCTGTAATTTATCCCTAAACTGTGAAACATTCTAATTCATTAAAACCTCAACTATACAAGGGGAAGGGGGATGGGGGGGGGTGGGGGGGAGAAGACAAGTGAAATACATAATTTCCATAATTTTACATCAAAGAGATAAATCAGTGAACAGTTTCTTTGAAATGATCATATTCTTTGACAATATCTCACTTGCTTACAATAACAAAATCAGTGCAATGGTGTTATCTTATTTGTGCTCATTATCATGAGGTCAATTCATTGATTTTTTTTTTTTTTTTTTTAAATCAACTCTAAATATATGTTGTTTCTAAAATGCCATAATTCTTCTAGGTGTCATTTCTTACAGTGTGTGTGTGTGTGTGTGTGGTAGCATCAAGTTGTACTTTTTTTTCCACAAATGTTATAAGAAACAAAAGAGTGTGCGTGAACTTTTCCTAAACTGCATTTTCTCACCGTCTCCTTTAAGTAACATGCATGCTTCAAATACTATAGTATTGTTGTCACTTATAAACAACCAAGTACACCAATAATTGTGGTTTCAGCGCAATACTGGCATGCCTTGACGATTGACCTTAATCCACACCTGCAAATAAAATTTTTTTTTTTAAATGTCAAGGTAAGCACTGAAATACTACATGCTGTCCTTTCAGAGAATGCCATTTTTGATTTTGTGATATTCCCATTCATTAACACATGAATACTTACTGCTGAAAGCCCATCTGACCCGAAAGGCCATATTAAAGCCATCAACACATGAACAGAACTTCTCAACATCCAAAACCATCACACCAACCAAAAACCCAGCACATTTATAATAATAATAATAATAATAATAATAATGGTATTTATATAGCGCTGAATCTTGTGCAGAGACCAATCAAAGCGCTTTCGCACCAGTCATTCTCACGCATGCATAGCTCTAAAACTGAAGAAACTGAAGACAAGAAGAGGCAGGGAAGGGAGGCTATTTTGGGAAGAGGTGGGTTTTAAGGCCAGACTTGAAAGAGCTGAGTGTGGAGACTTGAAGAAGCGAAAGAGGAAGTTAATTCCAATTGCAAGGTCCAGAGACAGAGAAAGAACAGCGGTCAACAGTCGAGTGTTTGAATCTGGGTATGCATAAACAGAGTGGATCCGAAGCCGATCATAGTGAGCAAGATGGAGTGTAGAGATGAAGGCAGCCGCAGAGATAGGAAGGGGCAGATTTGTGAATACATCTATAACATAGAGTGCCGATCTTGTACTTTATTCGGTGTGAGACAGGGAGCCAGTGGAGATGTTGCAAAAGAGGAGTGATGTGCTCAGATCTTTTCTTTCTGAGGATGAGGCGGGCAGCAGAGTTTTGTATGCACTGAAGGGACTGAATGGATGAAGCAGGCAAACCAGACAATAGAGAGGTACAGTAGTCAAGGCGAGAGAGTTTCAGTTTCAGTTTCAGTTGCTCAAGGAGGCGTCACTGCGTTCGGACAAACAATATACGCTACACCACATCTGCCAAGCAGATGCCTGACCAGCAGCGTAACCCAACGCGCTTAGTCAGGCGAGAGAGAATGAGAGAAACAACAAGTCTAGATGTTGCGTCAGTGGACAGATATTTCACACATTTATCCACCTCCATACACGCAACATGCAGTACAAAACATACACATTTGATCAATGAGGAAGTCAGCTACTCTACTGAACTTCAAAATATTTAAGGCAAGGTTTGGGGTATCAACCATTCAACTTTCACTTCCCCCCACCCACCACTTTACAAACAAAAAAAGAAAAAGTGAATGATTTTTTGTTAAAAATACATCTAGCACAAAAAAAAGATAAAGATAATCAAGGCCATATTGGAAAATAACACCATACAACGGACAGCTCATACACAATCTCTTGAGTCTTCAACCACATTCAAACTGCATCAGAGAAGAAAGGTTTAGCAATGATATAAAGGACTGAGAATCCATTTTGAAAAAAAAGAAAAAAAACAAGAAAAAAAAGAAAAAAAAACAAGAGCGGCAAGGCCTTCAAGACTCACTTGTCATAAATTAAGTCCCCTAGCATTAATTACAGAGTAATTTCCCTTCTTTACTATCTGCACCAAAACGTTTGCAAAATAAATAAAAATTCCATGCTTAGCAAAAGAAGTTCCTGTTTGAACAAAAAATGATAATAATGACTCCTCTTGTTGTGTCAGAATAAGAGGTCAAAGTGCCAAGTTTAGAGAATACAAAAAATATAAATATAACAGTAAATGCAGTTTGCATATAATTAGGCTTTTTTTTTTTTTTTTTTTTTGTGCCCATCCCAGAGGTGCAATATTGTTTTAAAGAAGATGACTGGAAAGAACTGAATTTTTCCTATTTTTATGCCAAATTTGGTGTCAACTGACAAAGTATTTGCAGAGAAAATGTCAATGTTAAAGTTTACCACAGACACACGGACACACACACAGACAACCGAACACTGGGTTAAAACATAGACTCACTTTGTTTACACAAGTGAGTCAAAAAGCAAACAAACAAAAGGAAATGATGACTACACACAAACAATGTGAACCAACAGAGGAGCCAATCAGACAACACCAATGGATTTTGGAGGCGGCATGGCCAAAGCGGTTAGGCACTGGACTTCAGATGCAGTGTTCACCAGTGATCAGGGTTCAAGGCCATGGTTCGGCAGGGTGTTGTACGCTTGGGAAAAACTTTTTTTTTTTTTTTTTTTTTTTGCTGCCCCATCATCTGCACCGTTTCAGTGGCATTACTCCCACGCTGCTCATTTAGATTCCCCCATACACGGCCACACCCGGGTTCGTCCGTCGCAGTTCCAGCGTCGGCAGTCCACAGGGAACCATCGTTGTTAGGTCGCCAGGAGGCCACACACCAGAGGAGACCCTGCACTGCTGCTGAGTCACTTCGGTGGTGTTCAGTGGTGCCTGTTCTGATTTAACGTACTTAGGACACCACCTACTAAGCCCCCCACTAACGACAATAATGGCTTAGTCGCGGAGCCAGACCGAGTGAGCGTCCCTCCCAGAGTGAAGACCGACACCACGTCCCTCAAACAACAGCCCCCCATGAATCTGCCGACACTGACGACATTGACAGGACTCATTCCAAGCACGAAGTGGAGGGGTATCAAAACTGAGGTTACCATGAGAGCAGGGCATGAAAGGCCATAGACTTTGAGACTATTTTGTTTATATTGATGACGATAAAGGAGGAGGAGGATGACGATGATGATGACGATGTTGCTATGGAGGTCTATTTTGGTTTGGGACTGCTTGACAAGGCTGTACTCTACGCTTCCTGTCATAATGTTATCCCGGCATTAACCAGGCCCGAGAGATACAGACACTTGCAATGTTGGTCAGGTAATTTGAGCAACACACCCAAAGACGCATCCTTGAAGTGGATGACACTCGACTGTGTGGTCCCAGTCTCCCCATTTAAGCCCACAGCACACTCAACTCTGGGTAGGAGCCGGCCACGGGGCGAAAAACCCACCTCCGCTGGGATTCGAACCCGCGTCCTCCCAGCCGTCAGTCCGCGACGCTAACCACTTCGCCACTTGGGAAAAACTTGACTTTACTCTGATTTTCCTCACTGAACCCAGATCATGTGAATGGGTTACCGGACTTCAGGTGGGGGAGGTTAACTCACTCAGTACGGCCAGTCTTCTCTCCTCCTCTACACAGACCCTTCGGATGTCCAGTGGGTGTCTGAATGACCCAACCTTTAGCTTCCGTCGTCAGAATTGTGGTATTCTTTGTCAATATTCACCTCTTCAGTATAAGAGCCTTCCGCTTGCAATATTTTGATGATAGTAACTGGGGTGAAACGCTGTTAATGTCGTCTCTTTTGCCGTTCGTATGGAGAGAGTTAAAACAGTGGAAGGAGAGGACTTAGTCCCCCGCACCCCTACATCGAAAGCTAGACACAGAGGGATGGAATTCACTGCTCAAAGTCCAATGGCTTTTTCTAAATGGCTATGGGATCCTGAACCCTTTTTTTCTTTTTTTTTTTTCTTTTTTAATAATTGATTTCAGTCTGTATTTTTCATCAGAACAGATTCAAAACATTAGATACAACAATAAAAATGAAAGTGGATACAACCAGATAAAAACAAATATTAAAAGTGGGTAAACTGAAACAAAAGCAGAAAGTAGAATGTGAACTTTGGTACACACACACACACACACACACACACACACACACACACTGAGCAAAAATGCCAAAAGACACTTCATGCATATAAATACACATTCACAATTCAGTTCATGCTTTGAGACAAAACAAACAAAAGTCCCCTCCCCTTAACCCATATCACTTAAAAAAAAATCTTCACTGATTCACTTGGCTGAATTATGAACACAATTAACTAATACCGAGTTGTTTTGAACACCACAGCCACCACAGAATCCCTGACTTTCTTCACGAGGTTAGCCTTCAAATTCAATGTGGAATGCTTGCACAAATTCAGCGTCATGTCAAGACTCAGTTTCAAGCAAGCATCTAAGAGTGCGAGATGGGATGATCCAATCCATGTATGCTACACCACAAGTTAAAAAAAAAAAAAAAAAAGAAGTTTAAGCCGAGGGTGTATATGTATGGGGGCGGGGGTGAGGGCAGGGGCAGGGGCGGGGGCGGGCAGAGAGGGACGGGGGGGATGGGGGGGGGGGGGGGGGGGGGGGGGGGGGGGGGGGGGGGGGGGGGGAGAGGAGTGATGGGAGGAAGCAGACGCCAGGCCCTAAGCATAGACTCAACATGCTAGTCAGGCCTTGACAGTCTACCACACACTGTGGGGATTGGAGGGGGGTGGAGGGTGGAGGGGCCGGGAGAGCATGGCTATGGGACTTGAAGGGTAACTGATGGGTCGAATTCGGCCACCCAGTCTACACCAACAAGCCTAAACAACAGTACCAAGCAGCTTGAGCTGAAAGTAAAACACGACATTTTGGGGCACCAACTCTTGCTTTTTCTATGGTACTTTTGAAGCTTGTCCACAGCACGCATAAAGAAAAATGACCCACAGCAACTGCGTGTGGGATCCCTAAGTAATAACAGCACATGGTCAACACTGACCGACAGAGGCCTATGAACTGCCAATGTACACAAATTATAGTTAACTCACTCAGTACAGCCAGTCCTCTCTTCTCCTCTACACAGACCCCTCAGATGTCCAGTGGGTGTCTGAATGACCCAACCTTCAGCTTCCGTCGTCAGAATTGTGGTATTCTTTGTCAACATTCACCTCTTCAGTATAAGAGCCTTCCACCTGCAATATTTTGATGGTGGTAATTGGGGTGAAACGCTGTTAACGTCGTCTCTTTCGCCGTTCGTATGGAGAGAGTTAAACAAAACACACACACACACACACATGTACACACACACACACACACAACCTGAAATACACAATACTTCTCAAGAAACACAAGCCACACATTTCATCATAAGCAACACACAAAAAAAACCCTCAAAACTCAGTATGTTCTCCATCTTCTGACAAGAGGCCAAGGCACATAGAACAAGTGAAAAAAAAAAAAAAAAAAAAAAAATCAGAAGATTTGTTCATTCATACAGAATGTCTGTTAAAGAATGTTGTATGTTAGCAATGTGATTTTCATTCTATAATTAATGAACGCAGCAGAATCCGTTGTCAAGTTACTCCTTTTCTCAAAATTTTATGCATTATCGCTTTTCACAGTTTCTATACCTTCACAAATGAATTAGCACATCTTTAATAAGAGTAATCATGTACATTATGACATAATTATCCTGGTTTTCATGTCAAATAATTAGTGTTACTTAAATAATTATGATTTAGGTCATGCTTATTGTGAAGCCATGAAATTAATTTTTAAGTGATTTAATAACATAAAGGGTAGTTTATTTTATCACCATGTCAAATCTTGTCACCATCTTCCCCTCTAAAATGACCTAATACTCACTTCACTTCACTGTGTACTCTTCACATGTCATGATGTACACTGACTGCATCTCAAAAGACTGATGGAAATGATGCAAAAAAAAAAAAACAAAAAAAAAAATCAATACACTAACATGGTAACAACGTTTGAACTGAGAACCATTAAATTTCACAACACGACTAGAGATGGCACAGAGAAAAATGTACAATGGTGTATAAAATACACACAAGAGTTTCGCAATGTCTGCAGCATCCCACCTCTCAGTCGGATGTCCTAGTTATTCTGCACTTTACAATATAAGCAAACCATATCTCAATGGCACGATATGATTTTACTGCACTGTGGCAAGAGGAAAGCATCCCTACTTTATCCAATTCATATCAGTACGTGCGCACATAATTTATCAGCAGTGCTTTTGCATGGAGGAAATAGAATTTCAATAAGCACAAGAAAATAACAGCGTTATCTGGAATTTAAAATGATCTCGTTTTTTTTCTTCTCATCCATCGTAAACATTGAAAAATAAATAATTGTTTATTTCTTTACAGGTTTACAGAAATTACACATGTATGGGTTTAACTTACAAAAAAAAAAAAAAAATTCAAGAGGAGATCAAAAAGCCAAGCGCCAATTTCAAAGAACAGTTTTACACAGTCACCCCATCGTTCCACCTGAACAGTCACTAAGACTAACATGCACTGCCAAGACATCCAAATATGACATACACTGTCAACAGGCTTCCTTTAGCCAGCACGAAAGCTGTGATGGGAAAAGAATTATTGCTGTATTCATAATAATTCTATAAAAAAAATAAATAAATAAAAATTGCAAAAGCAATGATATAAGCGTTGATTTCTCTACTTTTGTAAGCTTTTGAAGCTGTGAAAAGTTCTTGATGTTAGCAAATTAACAAGAAAAACAGTCATTGATAAAGGTCACTGCCCAGATGAATCAAAAACATACCCAAGGAAACAACAGCTGAAACCCAATTTAACCATGCTGAAACAGCGGACCTAAAACATTTCCTCACTCAGAATAAGACCAAAACAATAAAACCAAAAAAAACAAAAAACAAAAATCAAGTTGTATAGAAAGACACTGTACTACCTTCAAATAACGCCATGATGTTTTCATATTGAAAATGACACTGAAGTGAATGGAATGCTTGTACAGACAAACCAAAGCTGGGTTTTTTTTGTGTGTTTTTTTTTTTTTTTTTTAACATACTGCACCACTCTTCCTAAATTTTATACACTGTTACAATACTGTTTTCACTGAACTGAGAACGGCCAGTAACACCAGGCAAAGCAATGAACAATCTGAGCTTCTCATGGTCAATCAGAAGGAAAATTTGAAAGCAGTCTCGCTGGTGTATTAACACTTAACATGATCATAACAACTATGAAACTGTTCAAATTAACATGCTTTCTGGAGGGTGAAAAGGACTGTAATGATATTAACAGGATATCATCAAAATGAAATGCCTGAACCATTCAACTCAATGAATTATTAAATCTAAAAAATGTATTAATTTCTGGGAATGAATAGCAGTTTGTGTGATACTGAATAATACAGGAAAAAATGATAAAACTATCAATAAGTACCCTGTCTTTTAATTCAGAAAAAAAACACCGTCACCAAATCTCAGAATACAGACCATTTTTAAATGGAAAATTAAATATTTGCGATATTAACACAGAAAAGTTAAGTCATAAAATAAAGTCTCAGGTAAAAGACCTTTTTAAGCAAAAACTACCATAATCTGTGATGGTCATAAAACATTCCATTTATCAAATCTCAAGGGAAAAAAATTTCGAATGATTCAAGATATCAATATGTAAAATATGTGATGTGAAAGATCAAATGCATGAATTCAATAACATCTGTTAAAACTAGACAGACAGACAGACAAGAGATTAACAAGGAAATAAAAGATTTCCAACAATCAATCTGGTCATCACAGTTTCAGTAGAAGTCCCTCAGTGGATGACCGATCAAACACAAGCAACAAAGATGCATTCTTTTCAAACCTCCCTCAGCCCAGGAACTTCCAATTTATCCTGCCAGTTCCTCAGACAAGGTGTCAGCGCAGACATCTCCACTCCAGGAACTAAGCTCCACCCCTATGCCTGGCTAGTGAAGAGAACAAAATTATGTCTGGGTTCAGGTAATGGGGGTTGGGGGGCAGGGGGGTGTGTGTGTCTTCCACACACGTTTATAGGAAATCCTACTTCCGGGAGGTTATCAGCCGTAGTTTTGTTTTCTCCGCATAGGCAGATAGTAGTTTGCACAGGACAGGAATGTCAGACCCCTGCCGGAGTCTGCACTAGTTGGGTCACGGTTAAGTATGTGTAATTAAACCACATTTTAGTCTTCTAGCCTCTTTTTTTTTTTCTTTTTTTTTTTTTTTGCTCTGAAAATGGGAAGAAAGTAACACCTTCATTTCTTTTGGGATAACATTGGTCAGACATGCACTGACCATTTCAACAACGACGGTTGCCTCGTATTTTTTCCACCATGTGCAAGCCTTCAAGTGCACCTTCCTTTCTCAGGCCAGGGAGTTTGCCAGACCTTGCAAAGCTAAGTCAGTGTGGACCACTGCTCGGCTATTCATATGGCAGCACATGACTGGCCGAACTGCGTGTCGCACACAGCAAGGGTGACTGTCAGGAGCGGAGAGGCCTGTTTCTCCCTCACGTTCACCAACCCCCTAGTCATCAACACCAAGAACAAGGATCACAAGGCAAGTTGCTGCTGCAAAAAAAACCCAAAAAACCACACGCTCACAAGATGGCAAGCATTTACTGGGGAATTATACCCCCCCCCCCACCCCCTCCCCCAAAAAGACACTTCTTTGCTTTTCATGTTCCAAAGCCATGAGCGTTTCTGTTTTCCTGTGAGGAAAGTACAGTTTGTGTGCTCTGGTGTGTAAGTCATCAAGTGTGTATGTGTTCAGCCTTTACGTGTGTGTGTGTTCAATTGCATTAAAGTCTATCAGTATCAAATATGTGTTTTCAAAATTTTCCTATGTCAAAACTGAAGATGTCTTAAAAAGTAATTTCCACTATAAAACTTCAAAAAACCTTACTTCTTTTTCTAATGCGTGATATTCCTGATGCTTAACTGCACAGAAAAAAACAAAAAGGAGCAAGCAATTATCTTTTTTCAGGTCATCTGAGCATGCTCTGTGAGCACATATTCTGGCAAGCTCACACACAGAGACAATCAAACAAGACTGGGGACAAAAAAAAAAAAAAAAAAAAAAGGCTGAAAAGTGCGGATGACAGTTCACAGGTAGGTGACGATATCACATGACAGGTTCGACCCCCGGAAACTGTCCGAGGCAGACAAACAACAACAGCTGCTCCCCTCTCCCCCTTTCTCTCCCTCCTTCCCACTCCTCGCATCCCCTGCAGACGATGCTGATGCCAGTGACAGACTGTCCTCGTCCCCTTTCACACGTTCAGAGCTAAAATCACCGGGAGGGGCGAGAACTACAAAGTCTTGGAGCAGCACCCCCTTGTCGTAGGCAGGTTTGGTGTAGACATCCGACAACTGAAGGGGCAGTTTTTCCTTGAAGTGGGACAGATCCTGAATGTCCATGCTGGTCTTGTGTTTGCGCTGGGACGTTTTCCCCCCGCGGCTTTTCTCCCAGGTGGAAGACTTGTAGCAATTGTTTGCCGGCTTCTGTGTGTCGGGCGGAGTGTCCGTGCTCCGCTTGCTTCCGATTTGTATGACTGTGATTTTCTTGGAGAAGATGTTGCCAAAGCAGCCATTGGTGCTCTCTTTGCTCAGCTCATCGCCGTCTTTCTGATCCATCGGCTTGCCAGGCCACGAGTCTTTTTCGGGTTTCTTTTCGCTCTTCTCCCAGCTTTCCGTCACTTTTTCTTTCTCCTTTTCTGTGCATGACCCTGACTCTGTCTGCCGCTTGTCGCTTTTCCCTGTGTATTCACTGGGCTTCTCCTTCTTCTCCTTCACGGTACTGGGTTCTTTGTCCTCAGCTTTCTTCTCCTTCTTTTCCTTCACGGTGCTGGGCTCTTTGTCCTCAGCCTTTCTTCTCCTTCTTTTCCTTCACGGTGCTGGGTTCTTTGTCCTCAGCCTTCTTCTCCTTCTTCTCCTTCACGGTACTGGGTTCTTTGTCCTCAGCTTTCTTCTCCTTCACGGTGCTGGGTTCTTTGTCCTCACCTTTCTTCTCCTTCTTCTCCTTCACGGTGCTGGGTTCTTTGTCCTCACCTTTCTTCTCCTTCTTCTCCTTCACGGTGCTGGGTTCTTTGTCCTCACCTTTCTTCTCCTGCGTAGATCCTGTGTCCCTGTCCTTCCTGTCCGCTGTCTTGTTGTGCTGTTTGGATTTCAGGCTGTGTGCATCATCGTTTCCACCTCCTATCACCTTGGCGACAGACACAGACAGCTTGTCTGTTTCATCACAGCAGCTGTCTCCAGCGCCTCCTATCACCTTGGCAACCGAGACGGACAGTTTGTCTGCTTCGTCACAATCACCTGCTAGTTTTCTGTCACTCCCGCTCTGCCTGTCACTTTCTTTGCCTGGGGTGGCAGCATGTTTGACAGAGGACAATGACCGGCACTCACTCTTCCTGGAGCCTTGATGAGAATGCCCGTCGTCTGAGTAATACTCTTCTTCCTCGTCAGACCCGTCAGCACCCTCTGGAGCAGACGCCGGAGCATGCAAGACGGAGTCCTTGGACTTGGCGTGAACGTTGGTGACGACCGTGGTGTAGCCGCTCTCGTTCACCACTTCCTGAACGTCGGTGACGATGACGGCCGAGTCGGTCACAACCTCCTTCATCGTTGTTGTCGTTGTCGACGTTGTCCCCCCTCCTCCTCCTCCTCCACAGGCTCCACCCCCTTCCTCCTGGTCGCTGCTGGAGCTGACCGTCTGGTGAACCAGGACCTCCACGCGCTGGGAGTCTGGAAGCTCCAGGCCCACCATGACGCGGTCCCTCATCTCGTCAGAGCTGTCGTCTGCCATGGAATCGGAGGAGTCCAGAGGAGGGGGAAGAGGCAGGGAAGGAACGGAGATGTCTGGACAAACACAGCAAAAAAAAAACACACAATAAAAAAAGAAAAGAAAATGTCTATATATCTGTTTATGTTTACATAGTGTGGACTTTCACAATATACATGACCACACACACACACACACACATGCACACATACGTGCAAAGACATACACGTGCTAGCCTGAGCAAACAAAAATATGAAAATCCACAGCGTTTGTTCATGTTTACACAGGGTAGACGTTCACAACTTACAAGACCACACACACACACACACACACACACACATACAACAGCATGCACATGCTGGCCTGAGTGCAATCTTGTATACATGTACAAAGATGCACACAGTTAATAAGAACTTGGAAACAAGAAAGGCACCTCGTAAATGTGCTGAGAAGATCTGGCTGCATAATTCTACATATTCCTTATCCAAACCTCTTTTCTTTTCTTCTTTTGTCACATTTTTGTTTTATTATGTTGCAGCCTAAAATGTGAACCAACCAAACTATATATAAAAAAAAACCTATAAAAAAGCCACAAAAAACCCATTTATCATATTTTTTGATTTGATGAATTTTCAGCATCCTTTCAAAATAGCTCCCATTCAAATTACTGCGGTTTCATTACTTGTTTACAAAAGACGCTGATAATGTTTCTCAGAAGAAAAGAAAAGATCAAACAAATTGTTTACAAATCCTTGAAACATCTAATAATACTTATTCCAAGAAAAAGAAAAGGTCATATCATTTGCTTACAAATCCTGGGGGAAAAATATGACAATATACAGTTATACAATATATCATATATAAAATTAAGAAAGCACAAGTTCACATATCTTGGGGGAAAAAAATAACAAACAATGTATTTCAAGAGAAAGAAAACATCGTATTATTTGTTTACAAATGCTGAAAAACTGTAACAATGTGATATATATTAAAAGAAAAGTATTATTCAATACCCAACATACCCCACCCCTCCTCTAAAAACACAACAAAAGGATTTTTTTTTTTTAACTACCAACTTACTAAGGAAGGCTCAATTTCTCCACATAGCGGACTAGTAGTTTGGACAGGACAAGAATCTAGACCCTGGCCAGAGTCCGCACCAGTGGGTCACGGTTAAGTATGTGTAATTAAAAATGTTTTTATTACAAACATGAAAATAAAATAAAGAGCTCCCACCAGCCGCCTTCTTGGCCTGCAAGTTGCGCAGTGCCAGGTTCTGTTTGGTGTACTTCATCTTTGCTCGCATGCGCTGCCGGTACCGGCGCCGCTTGTGCAGCTTGTAGCCTCCCCACGCGGGAAGTGCCACGACGCTAACTCCCAGCATGCACGCCCCGGCCACCACCACGAACCCCGAGAGAACAAGGCCACCTAGGAGCTTGCCACCTGTCAGCGTGCAGAGACCGAGACAAAAAAAAAGACGATGAAATGATGTCACAACAGGCAGAACGATGGGGGGAAAAGGAACAGAACGAGTGACAGACTGTGAGCGAAAGAGAGAATGAGGAGTGGAACTGAGAGAGTTGAAAAGTGTGTGTGTGTGTGTGTGTGTGTGTGTGTGTGTGTCTGTGTGCATGTTCATGTAGCGTAGTGTAGTCTGTGTTTATGTTAAGCCACAACAAAAATACCGATGAAATCTACAATCAGAACTGTACAGTTACTAAAAATCTAGTGTTAAACTAAAGAGAACTTATCAATTGACACAGATCCATTTTCACTTGTGATGTGAAAATGACAATGCATCTGTACAAAAAAATTCATCCATATATATATATATATATATACATATATATATATATATATATATATATATATATATATATATATATATATAAAATATATGAACATATACTGCAACAGTCTACATTAAATAAATTTTCTTTAGACTACAGAGAGAGAGAGACAGACAGAAAGACAGGCAGACAGAGAGAGAGAGAGACTGTGTCCAGAGACAAAGAGACTGAAGGAAAATCTCCAGACCTAGCACAGCCCCTCGTATCAAGCGACGGAGATGGGGGGCGTCTGGCAAGAAGAGGTAGCGGCAACCAAACGGAGAGTAACGACTGAAGTGGTTGCCCAGAAGTTTGACCCCTCTGTAGCACTCACCACACCTGTGACACATCATCCTCATGTATCTGGATACTTGTCTTTTTCTTTTCTTTTTTTTTTTACATAAATTTTTTGACTGCCTGATTTCCCATGCTGTTTTGATGGCATTACAATTAACACTCGGCTTATATCACAGATTGACATAAGTTTACATTTGGGCCAACAGCAAAGTGAGAGCTGTATTATCAATGGTTTCTCCAGTCAATGGGAAACCATTTAGAGCTTAATCTTTTGTGAAGGACTATGACTCTCAAACTAGGAGGCAAAATTGCACTGGCTCTTAGTGCTGCAGCCTTGTGGGCTAGTTGGCCTTTGGGAACCATCCCAACGCCAACTGTCCTAAAACCTTCTTGGCTGAGAGAGTGGGGATGTACTTGGGCAAGACACTCTCCACTATAAACAAATTCTGGCCCAAATAGTCAGAACAGCAGTTGCCTCCTCTGCTGTTCTGATGGTCATGACTCATAGTCGGACACGACTATCATATATATATATACACACACAATTATCATCACCCTCTTCCCCAATCCTTCCATGCACAGCCACATCTGGGCTTGTACTGTTGCCGTCACAGCACAAGCAGTCCACAGAGAGAATTTAAATTATGCTGGGCTGATGTGAGGCCCTACACCAAAGGTGAACCTGCAATGCTGCCGTATCGCTTCACTGGTGCTTGATCATGCCTCTGCTTAATCTTCAACAAATTATGCAGGATACCACTAACGGTAAAAGCTTGTAAAGCCCTGTTTGCAATTTTTAAAAACTATCTGATATGAAGTTGTTACAATTATATACTATAATTTTATAATAAAAAATTCATTTTGTTCTTTTTGCTTTTAAAACAAAGTGCTTACTTCTTCTTTGAATACAATGCATGTCTTTAAAGAGAACCATGAAGCAAAAAGAGCCATTACTTGTAGCAGAAGTTGGTGCTGCACCGAGTACACAGCATGTGGTCACAGCCCAGCGAGCGTTGAATAAAAATCTGAAAGCAAAAACTAACAATTTGAACATGACTGTTGAATCAAAGTATTACTTTCCTGGTACATTTACTGTGTAGCACTTAACACAAATCCAAACAAATGATTCATCTTGAATCTATAAAACACCTCCTGAAAACGGAGTATAGCTGCCTACATGGCAGGATGAAAACGGTCATATATAAAAGCCCACTCATGGAGATCTATACCAGTGAATATCAGAGTTGCAGGCCATGAACAAAGATGAAAAAGAATCTATAAATCATATTTACTCCCGTAATATTTTTTTCAAACTGATATCGTGAATTGATAATATCACAGTTCAGCAGTTAAGGGGTTAATCAGTTTCAATGTTCAAAGCACACCACCAATGCTAGATTTTTGTTCTTAACCTGAGGTGAAAACAAAAAAGGTGGAGCTCTTCCTCCTCCTTGGATCAGTTGGTTGGCAGATGAGATAACGTTCACTAACTTGAACATGTGGTGCCTCAGTGCAAAGTCTGTTCATCATCTGATAATGATTTGTTGCGCAACTCCTGTGTGCGTGGTGGTCCGTTAGTCCTACCTAACCATGGAAAAACCAGGTTGTATAATATTGGCAGGTCTGCGCTGTGGGCATTGAGCATGGACATAAACTGAGTAAAAGCAGTGCACCATTGGTGCTATGACCACCTGACCTGGGAGGCTATTTCTGGACCTGACTCATTAGAAAGTTCTGCAAAGCTGAACTTGCTTCTGATTTGAACTCTACTGTGTCCCTTGAAAAGTTCTAGGCTGTTACCCCTTCTGTCTCTACCATCAAGTAATTGGAACTTTGAATTCTTCACCTTGTAAATGTCATTGATGTACTTAAATACAAGTACGTCAAGAGCGTGTCAGTGCTCAAGACATGGAAGGCAGAGAGCAGCTAGAAAAGTGTTGTTTTTATGTGTGTGTGTGTGTGTGTGTGTGTGTGTGTGTGTGTGTGTGTGCATACATCACTCTATGTGTGGGGGTGCCGTGCGCTAGTATCGAATAATTCATGATGATAAATAATATGCCACTACCAGGCAAAATGTCAACAATATTTTTTCATCATTATCATGTGATTATAACAAAAAGCCCTTTTGTCATGCTTAACGTATAATTTCCCAATGAATATATCTACTGTCAATGTCAGACTCAAGTATAACTATAACGCTATGTGATACTAATCATACTTATCTTAAACAAATTAGATTAATTTAGCATTCAAAATGTTTCTATTCTCATAAGCCTTATCTATCTATAAATGATAAACTGAATTAAAAAAAAAAAATCCTTTTTGCAGAAAGCCACTGGATGATCTTTTATTATCATTTTCATTCAATCACTTCTAGATTTCATACCTGTCACACCCATATGTACACAAAGGTACACTCAGTGTACATGTAACTAAATATCAGTGTGAAGAAATAACAAACTAGAACAAACATACTTATAGTATACTATAATCACTGTACTGATTCAGAAACTTCCCCAAGTTGGCCAATGTCTCACAATAGTGGAACATACTTAGTACTTATACTATAAAATGTACTGATTCCAGGCCTATGTCTCACCTTGCATTTTGGGCATTGCTGGGCGTTCAGCTGTCCGTAATGGAACTCCCTGGCCCACTCCTTTAGTAGTACATCGCCCTTGCGGTACGCTTTACATGTCATGCCTTTGTGTAGTGGTGCATGGCAAGTGAAGCACCAGTCCAGGTTACATCTCTTGCAGGTAACATGCAAGCCATTCTTGATCACCTTGCGTTTCTTCAGAGCTGCTTTGTCAACTTGCAGTCCACAGCTGCAACGAGGGCATGTCTTCACCGTGGGGTCAACATTGGCGTCAATGAGAAACTTGTAAAATTTCATCTTAAACTTGGGTGGCAGACGTGCTGAGATCTCATTGCGATGAATATACGAGTTACAATTTATGTTCAGACACTCAATATTGACATTTGCCTGCAAAACTTGTACCATCAAATATGATTCAAGACATTTGTCGCAGACTGGAAAATCACAACACAGACGTCGACGAAGCTCAGTTTCTTCAAAGCAGACATAACATTCTGTTTCCACCAACAAACCCTGTGGGTACAAAGGTTCTTCTGGTGGGCCATGAGCTCTCTCTCTGTCATCATTGTCAATGTGAAGAAATTCACGCCATGCTCCCATCCCAAATTCTGAATCCATGTCATCAAAATCATCGTCATAAAGAGATGGATGAAATTCCATGACAGACTCAGTACTGTCCGTGTCTGAATCTGTATCGGCAATGAATTCTGGCTGTGGTCTTCCACCACTTCCTGTTGATGCAGCAGATCTGCGTTTGTGGACACCATCTCTTTGGTTACCTGATCGTACATGCCAAATGCCTCCTCTCCTCCAAGGAACTTTTGGAGAAACTGACGCGGAAAACTGTAAATTACCAGAAACACTGGTTCTATTAAAGTCTTCATCTGAGGATGATGTGTCCACAGACTCAACGTAGGCTGTCTTTTTGCGTGGTACATCAGTGTCGGATGGAGGATGTGAATTTACGCTCAAGTTTCCTTCCGTGTGCTTTTCTGATCCACCTGTTGTTGAACGACTCGACGTTGGTGTACTCACTGTGGTTTCTTCGGCAGTTTGTGATTGCAAAGCAACATAATTTTGTTGCCCAGAGGGCATGGTTGAGGCACTGGCATCCGCCATGATTTTATTCGAGTCGCTTATCGATCGGCTGGGCTATTTTCGCAGTCCGCTTCACAGAGATCCTGAAAAAAATAAAGAAGGTAATGTTTTACAATCTAATTTGTGAAAACTTGTACCCCGAATAATGGATTAGCTGACTCAGGCACTAATAAGTGAAAGACTGACAAATGCCAACAAGAGATAACACACATCAAGTTTCGTTCCTGTAGATATCTAAACCCAAACAAACACAATCGTCATCTTGACGAAGCAGATAATTTTAGCCAATCACATTGTTCATTGCTTTGGCACATGGAAGTACTCTTCCGCAGTGAAAACGAAAGGAGATAAATATGTTTCAGCCCTATGTTTTCAGTTCAGCAAACTTCTGCGGGAAGCAGACCACTATTTTTAGAACAGTGGAAGGGTATCTGGTCGTTTCACCCCATTGTCAGTTCGCCCCAAACCAGTTCGCCCCATTGCCAGTTCGCCCCCTTTGTAGTAGCTGTCTGGTTTATTTCAGTGAACGTAACAGTGCTCCGTTCCCGGTCAAAACAGCCTGGGATATACTGTCTGTGTTTTCATTCATATACATACACACAGGATTATGGGTTTGTGCTATTCTCCTTCTTACTCATTTTACGGTTCATTATTTACCTTTTCCGAAACTGTGGATACATTTTTTTTTTTTTTAACAAGGTTCTTACAGCTCTCCCATTTTTATTAATCCTTACCGATATTACTATCCGTCTCACAAACCTCCTTTTGCGACTTCACAAATAATTACTGTCAGTGTCTTGTTGATCATCTGATCCATTTCTCCAAGCCGCGATCTTCAGTTGTCTCCTTGACTCTAGAATTATCATAGTGTTGCACTGGATGACAACTGAGTCTTGACCAAAGAATACTAGTATTCGTATTCAGTCAAGTTGTACTTCGTCGCCCGCTGTTCCTGTTCAGTTCTGTGTTCTTTGCCACTCCCCTGTTTTAGCTCAGTACTGAATAATCAATAGCCTTCCGCGAATTCAAAGAAAACAATACACAATCAAACGTTAATATTTCATAAACTGGTTGGGGGCGAAACGACCGCGAAAGGGACGAACTGAAACCGCACCTCAGTGCCCAGAATGGGGGCGAATGAATTGGCCGGCGAACTGGTTTGGGGCGAACCGACAAAGGGGCGAAACGACTGTAAACCAGTGGAAGCAGACGCCGGATACTTTTTCTTCTCCCATCACTCTGTGAAGAATCATGGGGCGCCACACTGACCAGTGAAGAACTGTTCACCACTGAGAATCCTCCAGATCTGTCGGCCGGTCAAACGGGTTCTTCTCTACTATATACTGCCGGTAACCATGTAACCATATAAACCAGCACTACAGATACCAGTCGCATATGGGAAGTAAACCTAGCAAGAAAATCTTATGGAAGGATCATTGATGGCCTCCACCATATTTTACTCACAGTGTCCAAAACGCCGCGCCGCATCAGCGAAAGAAAAGCCCGGATAAAGTATATAATGGATTGAGTCTCCGTCATTCACTGAGTAAAAAAAATATTTACGACCAAGATGGACACCAGTGTGCATGCAGACTGTCAGCTGTACACCTTCTGAGATGGTCCGGTGTGCCCAGTGCCGGCGATGGCAGCTTCTTGGCCCGTGTCTGCTGTAACGTGCACTGGCTGTGAGTTGTAGGCTGCGCCACCTCAAACGTATGGGGGGGCATGTGGAGAGTGGCTACTTCACTCATGGCATGTTTGATCATGTGTGTCCCACTGTACACCACACTGGAGAGTGCGGGTTCTGTTCATACAGTTTTTACTGATTTCACGGCATTTCTACTGGACAGATTGTTACCAATTCATGGCCGGCCGCCGCGGGTTACAACTGAGGTCAGCGACGACATGAACCAACAAAACAGATCCGGGCATGACAAAATATTGTACAGGAATGGATATCCAAAATGTTATATCTAACCATGGGTACCAGTGAATATAGATCTTTTTGCGTGTCATTCCTGCATCAGTGTTCAGACCATGCAGTGCAGTGACGCGGGATTATTGTCACTGAATTACTATCCCTAATTAAACACTTCAGTTACGGAACTCAGTTTCAACTTCAACTGAGTTCATTGATACCGCCTTTACCATTAATGAATTTACAGGCGAAGACAGGTACCAGCTAGAGATGTTCAGTGATGGTTATGAACATATATATTTTGTTTTATGAGGGTGTAGTGAGGCTCATGTGGTCTGTGATTTAACAGTGACCATTCAACTAACTGATTAATATTAATTTTGTTCAGTGTAAAGATACGCACATTTGACACCCAGTATACCCACAGTAGCATGCGGGGTCGTATCATTTGGCCAACAATGCAACAATACATGAATCAACAATCAGCTTGTATGTCGGGAGGAAGTGGCAGGCCAACGTCTGGTACATGGCTTTCACTGGTGTTAGCATGCTGAAAAACTGACACCATTGACGCTGGCGTCGGTTGGCACGTGGTTGGCAGGTCAGTAAAAGAATGAAACTACTTTTCTGGAGAAAAAAAAGAAAGTAAAAAAACAACAACAAAAAAACACCAAAAAGCAAAACAACAACAAAAAACAAAACAAAACAACAACCCAAAACAAAACAAAACAAACAAAAAAAACCACAAAAAACAACAGCAACCAAAGTAAAACTCCAGCTGCTTTGCGACGTGAATTATGTGTGACATCTTCAGTTCGTTTCCGCAACTGCAAGGTCACAACTCCCCCCCGCCTCCTTTCCTCCAATTATACTTTATTCTATTTATTTAATTTGATTTAATTTATTAGTTCATATTCTTAACTTGACTTTCAACGCCGTTCTCTCGGAGAGAAGGTCATCTAGATCTATGCCTTCATGCAGCCGGTCATCATACCCGTCCCCGCCGCCAACTCGACTTCCCCCCTGAGTTTTGAGACTAAGTATGTGATGAGAGCAGCACGGCAGTACATGGGTAGTTTCAGTTTCAGTAGCTCAAGGAGGCGTCACTGCGTTCGGGCAAATCCATATACGCTACACCACATCTGCCAAGCAGATGCCTGACCAGCAGCGTACTAGTAACCCAACGCGCTTAGTCGGGCCTTGAGAAAAAAAAAGAAAAAAAAGGTGAATAAATAATAGATAAGCTTACATAAATAAATAATAATTATAACATAAAAAATTAGTAGTAGTAGTAGTAATAATAATAATAAAATAAATAAATAAGATAACAATGATGATAAATAAGCAAATAAATGTAAAACATGAAGACACACATTCACACATACACCCACACATGCATAACAGATATGCACCAAACATGCAGTTTCACAGTTAAATGCATATAAACGAACATGAATGGGTAAACTAATGTAATTAACCGGACTATCGTTTTAGCGTTAATTCGCAAATCACTGATTCTGTACTCTTTGCCTTATTAATTGATGGCATATGATTTCATTATTGACATTCTTGATTAGATGCGTACGCCTGTTATGAGAGTATTCGAGTCGAGTCACACTGCCGAAACAGACCAGTTGAATGCTGCTTAATCGCCGGAGACTGACGGCCTCGGAGGCCTATGAAAAGTAATATACGATAATCTCTTTCAGTTTGAAATAAAGGCTTAATTGCTCCGTTTCATATGTTATTTCTATAAGTTAACAAAAATCATCAGTTTTACGTCAGTCGAAGCTCATCACAGACGTTTAACAAAAAGAGTCGCTTTAATCCCGGCACATGTGGAGTGATGGCCTCTGAGGAAACGAGAGAATCTGAGCGCGCTGGTTCGAATCACGACTGAGCCACCGAATTTTCTCCCCCTCCACTAGACCTTGAGTGGTGGTCTGGACGCTAGCCATTCGGATGAGACCGGCCGGATAAACCGAGGTCCCGTGTGTAGCATGCACTTAGCGCACCCGGCTGACGTAAAAGAACCCACGGCAACAATGATAGGGTTGTTCCTGGCAAAATTCTGTAGTAAAAAAATCCACTTCTATATGAAAAACAAATAAAACTGCACGCAGGAAAAAAAACAACAAAAAAATGGGTGGCGCTGTTGTGTAGCGACGCGCTCTTCCTGGGGAGAGCAGCCCGAATTCCACACGGAGAAATCTGTTGTGATAAACTTTGAAAGAAATACAAATACCACAGCATGTTGTAGTAAAGTTCTTTTTTGTTTCCGAAGTTGTTTTACGAAAAGCGGGGACTGTGCAAACAAAGAAATTAGTAGACGTGAAGGACTCATGGCCGAAATAGGAACTGTATTTTATGTAATCATTCCATCTCAACGGTTTCCGTTCAAACTTGGTTAGAATTTGAGGGTACGCCTGTAACGAATGGTCATCACAAACGAGTTAAATATTGACTATTCCATCGAGACTGACGGATGCCATCTAACGAACTATGCGACTAAATCTAAAAATCTGTGTACGGTTACATTTTGATTTTAAAAAAATGAAGCTATGCTATTTTCTTGTATATTTCATATTAAAACATTATTTTTGTATGACTTATAAAAATAACTGATGCCTAAACTAAAAACAAAACCTTGTGATACATGTATGTCTCATCTTAAAAATTCATAATATCTACTTCTAAAGTGTTTCTGCCTCATTTTTTTGGTGTGAAAATGGACAAATTTGAAGGGAAAGAACTTTACGTATATGCCAAACGCATATATGATAGATTTATATCCTGTCTTCTGAAGACACGAGCCCCTCCTGCCTAAAATGCATAATGAAGTTCCCACTGCATTTTTTTGGCTTTGGTGTTAGTTTGACCATCCTTGGGAACTTTTCTTGTTTGAGAACAGAAGCCAAGAAAACATCCTGAAATATCGAAAGTAAGTAATGAGCTCCCTTCCTGAAATCGTACGACGTTCAGACCATCTTTCTTTGGAAGAAAAAAAACATGATTCCTTTACGATGATTCTTTCGTCATATCGGACTCTATGAGGTCGTCCACAACATTTTGTACTAATATTCTTTCGGAAAAACAATGAGATGTCATTTTCAGTTGCGTCCGTGACTTAAATGGGTATACTGATTTGAGACATTTTCCAACATTTTCACAACAGCCGAAAAAATGGACCATGGGCAACATATTCTTTGAAATCAAAAACGAAAACCTTCATCCGAGACTGTATTAAAGATAACTATCACAGATCAGCGATGTAGCCAAACTGGACATGTAAGTTTATCTCACCAAATTTCACATTGCTGCATGACGCACACTCGGAAGCGAATTGCGAACTATGACCTCTCGGCTATCTTTTGGGCAGAGTAAGTTCCCGTTTTCACGGTGCACGATTTAGGAACAGAGAAAAGGGACACATTGCGAACTCAAAGTTTGCTGGTTAGGTAAAATGAATTACATTGCGTGCAGTGACAAACTTTCATTTTTATGTTGATTTTTTAAAGCTTTTCCGCTCTTCGCCCGCTGTGAATGTTTTACTTTATGATATTAGCAGAGAGGGTGTGGTGAGAAAAATGGACATGGCGGTTCGGTTGAACCTGACCATACCATGATGGGGTTTTTCAAGGTGCTGCACGTACTTAAAGCAAGCGCACATGCCGTTTTTCACAGATTGAAAAAAAAAAAAAAGAAGAAATTCCTGTACTTTGAAATATATCACTCTTACATAGGACATTTCCAAAATTACGAAGCCTTACAATTTATACCAGTGATTGGGATAGATATTCATAACGCAGTAATTGGAAACATGTATGTAAATGCCACTCATTGGGGTGGGAGTTGAAAACGGGTGTGGGTGAAGGGAAGGTGTGTGAGGAGCTACATTGATACCCATTGCACATTTAATTTATAGGCATTTTTTTTCTCATTTTTGCAAATGTTTGCTTTCTTCACACCAGGAATATTTTACATCCTCCTTCCTTTGGTATTTCACATCCTGGTCCAATGATTAAAAAAAAAAAATCAGAGCAATGTCCATTCTGTTATATGGGTACAATCAATATGCTAGCATGTACGCACACACACACACACACACACACACACAGAGTGCTGCCCTTTCTGTAGTATGGGTACATTTAACATGCTACAATCTCAAAACAAACAAACACACACACACACACACACACACACAGTGCTGTCCTTTGTGAGGAGTAAGGTGACAGAATTTGCCAACACAGTGTCTGTGAGGGTTTAGGTTCAAATCATGCTCTTGCCCTTCCTCTCAAGTTTAACTGGTCAGTCAGACTGGGGATCTAGTCATTTAGATGAGACAATAAACCAAGGTCCAGTGTGCAGCACACACTTGGTGCACTGAAAAAGAATCCATGGCAACAAAAGTGTTGTCCTCTGAAAAATTTCTGTAAAAGAGACCTCTGATAGGTAAACAAATATATATATGCATGCACTCAAGGCTTGACAAGTGCATTGTGTTACGCTGCTATCAGGCATCTGTGCAGCAGGTGGTGTGTAGTGTATATATATGGATTTGTCTGAATGGAGTGATGCCTCTTTGAAAAACTGAAAGCTTTTCTTTCTGTAGTATGGGTATGTTCAACATGCAATACATGCCAGCACATACACACTTACACACAAACACACACACACTCACACAGAGTGAAAAAAGACAAATAATGAAACCAGTGAGGCTGCAGAGTAATTCATTACTGGAACTTGAAAGGGGAAAAAATCTGTTCATGGTGTTTGACCACAGCAAATAGTTGGGTTTTTTTTCCAGGCCATGGTTAAACACTGTTTATATTATCTGGCTATTTAGACTAAAGCAAACACTTTATTTTCATGTCATGGGTAAAATGTGTTCACAGTATTTGGCAAAAGCAAACAGTTTATTTTTTTCAGGTCATGGCTAAAAATGGTTAACACTATCTGGCTAAAGCAAGCCGTTTATTTTCAGGCCATGGCCGGTGTTCAGCAGGCTCTCTTTTCATCGCTGCTGCGATACAGTGTGTGTGGCCAGTGCCAGCTTTTACACAGAATGGCTCCAGTCCTGTGGATGGGGGCGAGAGGCTCCAGGAACTGGAAGAGGAAAACTCTGCGACGAGAAGAGATAAAGGAGAATGTCATGGAATACGTTGGGAAGAACCCACGGCGAGCGGATCGTGTCTACGCCTGGGGTTGTGCTACTACAGGAGCTTTGGGTAATGCAGAAGTTTTAGAAGAATGTGTTTGATATATATGTAGATATATATATATATATATATATATATATATCTAATAAAAAGTATAAGCAACAGTAGACTTTTCATGTCTTCAAACTTGTATTCTTAAAAGCAGCAAATTTTCGCTGTCAAACAGCTTCCATGTATAATAATTTAAAGTAGAAGGGATTTCTTTTTGTTAGGTAAAGAAGAAGATACTAGTTAGGCGAAGGATGCTTTTTTTTATTTTATTTGTTAGGAAAAGAAGGTTTTTTTTGTTGTTGTTTGGTAAAGAAGGGATTTTTTTGTTGTTGTTTGGTGAAGAAGGGATTGTTGTTGTTGTTTGGTAAAGAAGAGATTTTTTGTTGTTGTTCGGTAAAGAAGGGATTGTTGTTATTGTTTGGTGAAGAAGGGATTGTTGTTGTCTGGTGAAGAAGAGATTGTTGTTGTTGTCTGGTGAAGAAGGGATTGTTGTTGTTTTGTTGTTGTCTGGTGAAGAAGGGATTGTTGTTGTTTGGTGAAGAAGGGATTGTTGTTGTTGTCTGGTGAAGAAGGGATTGTTGTTGTTTGGTGAAGAAGGGATTGTTGTTGTTTGGTGAAGAAGGGATTGTTGTTGCTGTCTAGTGAAGAACAAGAAGGGATTGTTATTGTTTGGTGAAGAAGAGATTGTTGTTTTCTGGTGAAGAAGAGATTGTTGTTGTTGTCTGGTGAAGAAGGGATTGTTGTTGTTGTTGTTGTCTAGTGAAGAAGGGATTGTTGTTGTTTCTGGTGTGTTGTTGTTGTCTGGTGTGTTGTTGTTGTCTGGTGTGTTGTTGTTGTCTGGTGAAGAAGGGATTGTTGTTGTTTTGTTGTTGTTGTTTGGTGAAGAAGGGATGTTGTTGTTTGGTGAAGAAGGGATTGTTGTTGTTGTCTGGTGAAGAAGGGATTTCTTTCTTGATTGGGTAGATGGATTCCTTTTAATTAGGTAAAGGAGAAGGGACCTTTTTTAAGTAAAGAAGGGATTTTAAAAATCACTGTCATACTATTTTTGCTCTTTATTATGTCTGTATATTTATGCAGCCATGCAAAATTCTGGCTTGTTACTGTTAGTGAGCGTGTGAGAGAAAGAGAGAGAGAGAGAGAGAGAGAGAATGCTCATGGATTTAGTGGATGTATATAGATTTGTATTATCATTATTGTTGGTTTGTTGTGGATGTGTAGGTATTGCAAGCTACTTGCGGCCAGAGAAAAAACAGCGTCCTATCGCACAGCAGTGTCGGCCAGCCCGAGTCAAGTTTTTTGATTCCAACGATATTCATGTAAGATTTGTATGACTTGTTGGCATTGTTTGTGAGTTACGCCAGCTGGAAATGTTGTGTGCGCATCTTCTTGCTCCTCTTTGGTTTTTGTGTTTTATGCTTTCGATTCTGCCTTTTTTTTTTTTTTCTTTTTTGTTGTTGTCTTTTTTTTGCTCTTGAGCTTGAGATGGTGACTTCTGCTATACTGTGTTGTTTCCCATGATCATTTGCATATATAATGCAAGTGTAACACTTTGGATCTGTGTGTGTATAGTATATGTGTGTGTGTGTAAGAGAGTTTGTACGTAGTAGTAGTAGTAGTCTTCAGCTTGACGTCTTTCCGCATTAAGTGATATTACATTATCTAAAAGAAAACAGAAAAAAGTGCGGAGGGTTAGGAGGGAAGGGTGGGTGGGTGTTGGGATGGGCAGGAAGGAAGAAGAGAGGGACAGAAGATAAAGAGAGGGAAGAGTGGTTGAGGAGTGTATGCATGTCATCCTTCATGTTTGTGTGTGACCGTGTGTGCATGTCTGTGTGTGTGTGTACTTGCATGCTTTGTGTGTGTGTGTGTGTGTGTGTGTGTGTGTGTGTGTGTTCCTTCATGTTTTTGTGTGACTGTGTGTGCATGTCTGTGTGTGTGTGTACTTGCATGCTTGTGTGTGTGTGTGTGTGTGTGTGTGTGTGTGTGTGTGTGTGTGTGTGTGTGTGTGTGTGTGTGAGTGAGTGTGTGTGTGTGTGTGTGTGTGTGTGTGTGTGTGTGTGTGTGTGTGTGTGTGTGTGTGTGTGTGTGTGTGTTTTGTGTATGTGAGTGCTTGTGTGTGTGTGGGTGTTGATATTCTTTGCATGTGTGTGTATGTGTGTGTGTGTGTGAACGAATGTGCGCTTGAGTGCACATGTATGTGTGCTTATGTGTGTATTGAGTGGGAGAAACAAGGCCTTCAAGAAGAATGAAATGAGTGGCCACACTGAACCCAGTACAGTCTTTAGGAAGAAGGCCTGTCAAGCAGTGAAGCATCCTGCTGTACACAGTGGGACACTTCCTGTGGGGGGATGCTGGCAGCTCTTTCCCCCATATCCCCACCTTCTGGAAAATTTCTCGTTTCTATCGCTCTCTTTGATATTGGCTTGTTCCTTTTCCATCTGTCATCTGTTCCTATCTGAATATAGAAGTATCCCCAAGTTCTAGAAATTTCCGATTTTCTGTTGCTCTCTTTGTTTCAGGCCTATTTCTTTTTCTTCCTGTCATCTGTGCCTTTCTTAATACAGTAGTAGTATCCCTACTTTTGGAAATTTCACTCTCTTTGTTTCCAGATTGTTCCTTTTCTTTCTGTGGTCTCTACCTGTTTCTTAATGGTATCCCTCGTTAAAGATCCTGTGGTCCATGTCAGCGTTCGGTGGGTTATGGAAACAGGAACGTACCCAGCATGCACGCCCCCGAAAACGGAGTATGGCTGCCTACATGGCGGGGTAAATAAACAAAAAGGTCATGCACGTAAAATGTTACATGTTTGTCTGAGTGTGTAGTTGTGCATGCCTGAAATCTGATTGAACGACACAGGAAATGAATGATGAGCGCCCAATGGCAGCCGTCAGTCGGCTCTACCCAGGTAGCCAGCCTGTTGTGTAAATGACTCTGTGTGTGTAAAGCGCTTAGATCTTGGTCTCCGACCGAGGATAGGCGCTATATAAATATCCATATCCATCCATCCATCCCTCACCTTCTGGAAATTTCCTTTTAACTACACATACTTTATCGTGACCCACTAGTGCAGACTCCGGCAGGGGGTCCGATTCCTGTCCTGTGCAAACTGCTATCCGCCCATGCGGAGAAAATGAAAGTAGCTACGGCCGATAACATTCCTTTCTCTCTCTGTCGTCTCTTCCTTTCTTAATGCAGTAGTATCCCCACCTTTTGGAAATTTGCTCTCTTTTGTTTCTGGCTTTTCCCTTCACTTTGTGTCTGTATGTGTAGTTAAAAGGAAATACGAAAAAACTTAGCCGTATGGAGAGCACAGGACAGGAGTCATAATGGCTGCCGGAAAAAGAGGGCGCTAGCCAGTGGGACAAAGGGGAGGTTACCTACTTCCGGGAGGTTATCGGCCGTAGTTTTGTTTTCTCCGCATAGGCGGATAGTAGTTTGCACAGGCAGGAATGTCAGACCCCTGCCGGAGTCTGCACTAGTTGGGTCACGGTAAGTATGTTATTTAAACGTAATTTTAGATAGAAAATTTCCTTTCTAGAAGGTGTCTTTTGCGCCTGGGACATGTGAGTTGGCAGTTTTTAGTTTTGTCTGCATGTTGTACATGATTTTGTGAACGATATATAAGCAAGTTTATGCTCATGTTAGTCTTTTTGATAATCTGAAAAAAATGACGGAATGGTCAGCGTCTGGGGCATGTTCTAGGTTTGTGTGTGTGTGTGTGTGTGTGTGTGTGTGTGTGTGTGTTTTCCAGATTCTGAGGGATCAATATTTTAAATTGTTGGGCTCAAATATGACCATGTATTGTCTGCTGGGCTTGAAGCAACAAAGAAAGAAAATAAAGAATGTTGCTGCGGGACACGTTTTGAATGGTGTCTGGCCTCGGTTCTGAATGTGGGTTGCGGTTGTCTGTTTTACATAGTTCGGTATTTGCTTGCAAGATTCAAGCCCTGTTGAATACTTCCAAGCATTTACTGTTTTGTTGTCACCTGGTCCCTTGAGACGTTCATTTTTATAAGGAGTCTTGCTCTGATTATTATCATCATTATTTTTATTCAGTTTGTTAGTTTTACACCGATTGCATGCTTGCAGAGTCTTTCTTCTCCCTCTTCATCGTTCGTGGGCTTTTACATGCATGACTGTTTTTACCCTGCCATGTAGGCAGCCATTCTCCCTCTTCATCGTTCGTGGGCTTTTACATGCATGACTGTTTTTACCCTGCCATGTAGGCAGCCATTCTCCCTCTTCATCGTTCGTGGGCTTTTGCATGCATGACTGTTTTTACCCTGCCATGTAGGCAGCCATTCTCCCTCTTCATCGTTCGTGGGCTTTTACATGCATGACTGTTTTTACCCTGCCATGTAGGCAGCCATTCTCCCTCTTCATCGTTCGTGGGCTTTTGCATGCATGACTGTTTTTACCCTGCCATGTAGGCAGCCATTCTCCCTCTTCATCGTTCGTGGGCTTTTGCATGCATGACTGTTTTTACCCTGCCATGTAGGCAGCCATTCTCCCTCTTCATCGTTCGTGGGCTTTTACATGCATGACTGTTTTTACCCTGCCATGTAGGCAGCCATTCTCCCTCTTCATCGTTCGTGGGCTTTTCCATGCATGACTGTTTTTACCCTGCCATGTAGGCAGCCATTCTCCCTCTTCATCGTTCGTGGGCTTTTACATGCATGACTGTTTTTATCCTGCCATGTAGGCAGCCATTCTCTCTCTTCATCATTCGTGGGCTTTTGCATGCATGACTGTTTTTACCCTGCCATGTAGGCAGCCATTCTCCCTCTTCATCGTTTGTGGGCTTTTACATGCATGACTGTTTTTACCCTGCCATGTAGGCAGCCATTCTCCCTCTTCATCGTTCGTGGGCTTTTGCATGCATGACTGTTTTTATCCTGCCATGTAGGCAGCCATTCTCCCTCTTCATCGTTCGTGGGCTTTTGCATGCATGACTGTTTTTACCCTGCCATGTAGGCAGCCATTCTCCATTTTTTGGGGTATGCAGAGTCTTTAACAGTTTGAATGTGCTAGCATGCATGCATGACTTTGCATGTGTGTGCATTTGTATCTCTGTGCGTGAAAGAGGGAGAGAAAGAGGCATTGTGTGAGTGACGTTTCTTTGTGTGAGCAGCGTGTTTCTTTGTGTGGCACAGCCCTACATGGTGAGCTGCGGCTACGGGTTCACAGTGTATGCCGTCAAGTCCCCACGCGGTCTGCTGCTGCTTGGGTCCGGCATCAACACCAGCTCCCAGCTGGGCTACCACGAAGTGTCGCGCAACTCGGGTGGGTCTCACTGTGCGTCTGATCGCTCCGCTCGTACACAACATGTGTGAATGATCATCTTTGAGTGGAGAAACGAGTATTTGGAGAACAATATTACTGGTGCAGTCAGAATAGTAGATACTTCCTTCCTTACCTTGTGAATTGGTCTTAGGTTTCTGAGCCATGTATAGTGTTGAGGGAATGTTAATTTCAATTGTTAGTCCGTGTAAGTGACCATGAAGACAACAGGTTTTGCACACATTATATTTCAAAACCTTCTTCGTCGTCTTCTTCTTCTTTGTTCTTGTGCTGCAACTCCCGCGTTCACTCGTATATACACAAGTGGGCTTTTACGTGTATGACCGTTCTTACCCCGCCATGTAGGCAGCCATACTCCGCTTTTAGGGGTGTGCATGCTGGGTATGTACTTGTTTCCATAACCCACCGAACGCTGACATGGATTACAGGATCTTTAACGTGCGTATTTGATCTTTTGCTTGCATATACACACGAAGGGGGTTCAGGCACTAGCAGGTCTGCACATATGTTGACCTGGGAGATCGTAAAAATCTCCACCCTTTACCCACCAGGCGCCGTCACCGAGATTCGAACCCGGGACCCTCAGATTGAAAGTCCAATGCTTTAACCATTCGGCTATTGCGCCCGTCATATTTCAAAACCAGTGCCACGATATTTGAAATGTACAGAACAGCAATGTTGGGCTTCTGGGTCCTGTGGCCCCTGCTGTTCAGGGTGTCGGGATTGAGATCGCATCATCTCTGCCCGTTACCTGCCCCTGAGAACTAGCGCTTTCTACTCTTTAGCGCATCCTTTCCCTTCTTTGCACTCTGCACAGAAAGTTCAGAATCTTACTACGATTCAAGGGAGTCTGTGCACACACAGAATTTTCTGCCAGCCTGCTCCTGGGAGTGGTTTCTTTCTCTCCCGCCTTTTGCCTTCTCCTTTGTTCCAGCTCTGAGAGTGACACTCATTTTTCTTCATAGCGGGAAAGCGTATTTCATTACTTGTGACCTTATCAAATTGCTTTTCTCATAATTATGTGACCTGGTTGGAGACATAATTTGACAACAAACAAGAACGCCAGAGAATCGACAGACAGGCAGAAAATACGAAAAAACTTAGCCGTATGAAGAGCACAGGAACAGGAGTCATGATGGCTGCCAGAAAAAGAGGGCGCTAGCCAGCGGGACAAAGGGGAGGTTACCTACTTCCGGGAGGTTATCGGCCATAGTTTCGTTTTCTCCACATAGGCAGATAGTAGTTTGCACAGGACAGGAATGTCAGACCCCTGCCGGAGTCTGCACTAGTTGGGTCACGGTAAGTATGTTATTTAAACGTAATTTTAGATAGAAAATTTCCTTTTCTCATTGTTCTTCAAATTTATCCATCCTGCTTGTGTTGGGGGACTGTGATATCTTAGTTGTGGTATTTTCATGTTTGTTAACCCTCTTGTATTCAGATTCTCTGAGGCCAAACTCTCCCTAGTTTTCGGATTCATCCGGTGAGTTTAACCATAAAATGGTAATGGTATGGTTCATGCTTCACCACAACCAAGAATAAACCTCTTAACCCTCTGCCCCTTGACACAAAAATCCCAAAGCGACTTCTAAATCCTGAGCAAAGTGGAATAACTGTGCACAGAATGCACACATACCAAACAAAAAAAAAAATCATATAAAATCGGGTTTTACTCACTTTGTTGCAGATGACAGCTCATAATATGCAGAAGACTCTGTAGTTTCACATAAAAGTAAATTTGGAATAATCAAGATGTGAAGAATGCACAAAAAAACAACAACACAACAACCACCTACAAGCGTCCTTGAAAACGTCACATTTTGTGCACATGTGTCCATATATAAATGTCATTTGTACCAGTATATGTTGAAAATACAAGAAAATACATTCACCAGAATATTAACAAAACATCTGAAAAGATTATAAATACTTTTGTAATTTGTTGTGTGTGTGTGTGTGTGTGTGTGTGCATGTGTTTTCACTGTCCACATTCTCAACTCAAAATATTGGGAAAAAAGAGAAAAGTTGGATATTGTCCGATGGACTTCAAATTCAATTTATAAAGGGAAAGAAAAAACAAACAAAAAACACTTTACATTTCTGAGTATTAAAGGATCAGTTCCTGGTGGAATTTCTGGGAACAGAACCCTTTGCACAAGTGAATATTGCATAAAACACAGCCGAACACAGTTTGAAAATCAATTAAAAAAAAAGTAAATAAAAAAAAAAAACAAATAAATAATAACAATAATAAAATAAATAAAGTAAAAAGTAACAAAATTTTTAAAAAAATCAATTAATTGATTAATTAATTAATTGATAATAAATAAATAAATGAAATAATAATAAAATAAATAAATAAATAAAATAATAGGTAAATACATAAAAATACTACTACTAATGTCACAGGTAAGGTAATTTGATTGGATGTTTTGTTTCTGCGTCACTTTGTTTGGAGCTGTGTGACAAGTGGGTCAATACAGCAGGGCTAGCGTCCCAGAAGAAGAAGATGATCTGGGTCACAGCTGAAGCACAGGAGAACCCATCAAGTGACTTTATTGCTTGAATTTCCCTTTTCTTTTTTTTTTTGAACAGGACGTGTGCTGGACTACCTGATCGAGCCGGTGCAGATGGCGCTGCCGGTTGACCGACCCTCCTCCACCAGAGTGCGCCACCTGGGCTGTGGGCGTGCCCACACTGTTGTTGTCACTGAGGATGCGGGAGGTGAGTTCAGCTGTACTTTGAAGACCTTGTTTCGTGATGTCCCGCTGTGGGGCGCTCGATGGACTTCTTGAAGGAAGTAAACAATTTTTAATCAGATTTGAAGGTTTTAAACTATGGAAGGTTTTTAAAAAAAAACTTTGAGTGGAAAGCTTAGAGTGGTGACTTGTTTTTATTGTTTGTTTTTTTACCCTTGTTGCAGGTATTAACGTGGTGATAGCCTTGAAACGGCCTTAGTGGTCGGCGAGGCTCTAAGCACCATAATTTCATTTCATTTCATTTCAGTTCATTTGTAAAAGAAAATGTTGATGGCTGTTCTTTGATTTACGATTAGTAGTGAAAAATGTTTTACGGTCATTCTTGGAATTTTGATTTGTAGTGAAGAATCTTGATTATTATTTTTTAGATTTGATTTGTAGCAAAGAATCTGGTTGGTTAGTCTTGGATTTTTGATTAGTAGTTACTAGTAAAGAATCTTAAATGCTATTCTTGGAATTTTGATGTTTTTGAAAAAATGTATTGATGGTTATTCTTGGGATCTGGATTAGTAGTCGAGAGTCTTAATCAGTTTGTGGCTGTTCTTGGAACTTTGATCAGTAGTAAAGAATCTTGATGGTTGTTCTTAAAATTTTGAATAGTGGTAAAGAATCTTAATGGCTGTGCTTGGAAGTTATTGATGTTTCGGAAAAGCATATTGATGGTTAATCTTTTGATTTTGATTGTAGTAAAAAAAATACATTAGAAAACCTGATGGTGTTTCTTGGAATATTGATTTGATAGTATGTTGTTGGCTGTGCGGGATACAACATGATTAGATTTGACTTGATTTTAAAGAATACCACTCGGACTTTCGATTTGGTCAAAAGGTAAAATGAAAGGAAATGAAATAAATGGTTATTCTTGGAATTTTTAGAATATTGTTTCAAAAGAATATTGATGGAAAGAATATTGATGATTAATCTTGGAAGTTCGATAAAGTAAGAAGGAATATTGATGGTTCTTTTTACTGGCTTGATGTCAGCAGTTCAGTTTATTGTTAAAAGCTGTGTGTGTAAAATCAAAATCCAATAGTTGTGGTTTTCTGCTAAACTTGAAGACTTTAAATTAGTCATCATCGACTTTGGGTCATCTTAGTCTGAATTTAAAAGATAAAATATAAAAGAAGATGGATGATTTGTCAGGGTGTTACTGGTTGATAATTCTTGGTGGTATGACTTTGTATTGGTTTTCATAAAGAAGCTGATTTATTTGTGGAAATTTGTTCTTTTCTGTTATATATGATATTTACAGTTTTCCAAACCAAAAGAAAAACTTTTTTGGGGGTTTTGTTTCAGTCTTCAGTTTGGGAAGCAATGCATACGGCCAGTGCGGACGTCCCATTGTGGAGGGAGAAGATTTTCGGTAGGTTAAACAGAAACATTTCTGATCTCTACGAATCAGGATTATTTCAGCCCACTCTTCTAGACCTGGAGTGGTAGTCTCAGTTCCAGTCATTCAGATGGGACGATAAGTAGAGGCCCCATCTAAAAGAAACCCTCCCATCGGTGGTGAAGAACAGAAAGAAGGAGTCTGTGCTGTGCAGACTGCGTGCGTGGCACACATTTTTTTTACTCATTCTTACTTGTTGAAGGGGGAAGAGGCCCCTCGATGTATTCCCTGTGATGAGCCTCTCACCGTGAAACACGTGCTCCTTGACTGTTGGGATCTGCATGACGTTAGACACAGACATTACACGGCGGTTTCTCTGAAGACTTTGTTTCGTGATGTCCCTCTGTGGACGCTGATGGACATCTTGAAAGAAGTGAACATTTTTAATCAGATTTGAAGGTTTTAAACTATGGAAGGTTTTAAAACTTTGAATGGAAAGCTTAAAGCATTGACTATTTCTTATTGGACTAAAAAAAAAATTTTTTTTTACCCTTGTAGTCGGTATTACCGTGGCGATAGCCTTGAGATGGCCTCAGTGGTCGACGAGGCTCTAAGCACCATAATTTGATTTGATTTGAAGTAGAGGTCCCGTGTGCAGCAGCGTGCACTTAGTGCACCCAGAATAACTGATGGCAACGAGAAGGTTGTTCCTTGCAAAATTGTGCAGAAAAAATTTTGCTTTGAGAGGACAGCAAATACATTTGCAGACAGGAAAAAAAAAAAAAAAAAAAAAATCGGGTTGCCTTTGCACTGTGGTGGCATGCTGCTCCTGGGGAGAGCAAACCTGGATTTTGCAAAGAAAAATTTGTTGTGACAGAAAGTGAATATAATACAATGCAATACAATACAGTGCCATACAATATGATACAATGTGATACAATACAGTACAATACAATACAGTACAACACAGTGCAATGCAACACAATACAGTACGATTCGACAGTACAGTGCAGTACAATACAGTACAGAACAATACGATACAATACAGTACAGTACAAAACACACAGTGCAGTACAATACAGTACAGTACAATACAGTACAGTATTGTACAGTACAGTACAGTACAATCCACCAGCCCCAGAAAACTTCTCGGCATAAAGTGGCAAGAGAAGATCCCTGACACAGAGGTGCTCACTCGTGCAAACTTGCCCAGCATCTACACCATCTTGATGCAGGCCCAGCTGCATGGCGAACTGCTGTATGGCGAACTCCAACATGGCAAGTGCTCCCATGGAGGCCAAAAGAAGCGCTTCATAGACACTCTGAAAGCTTCTCTGAAGGCCTTCAGCATCAGCCACGACACATGGGAGCTGAATGCAATGGACAGACCAAAGTGGCGTTCAGCTGTCCACAAAGGCGCCAAATCCTGTGAGGCCAACAGAATCGCTGCAGCAGAGCAATGCAGACAGGCCAGGAAAAGCAGTGCCAGCAAGTCCCCGACAGCCGCTACCATCCCCTGTCCACACTGCATCAGAACCTTCCGGGCGCGGATTGGCCTGACCAGTCACCTGCGCACCCACAGAGCCCAACCCACCCACCCCTAGGATGACTAGATGGTCCTCGTCGATCCCGACGGACAAACCACACACAATATAATACACACAGTGAAGTACAATACAGTATAGTACAATACAATACAATACAATACAATACAATACACACAGTGTAGTACAATACAGTAGAATACAATACAGTACAGTACAATACGATACAATACACACAATGCATTACAGTGCAGTACAATATAATACAATACGATACACAGAGTGCAGTACAATACAGTACTGTACAATACAATACAATACAATACAATACAGAACTCTATAAACAGTAAAGGTGTGGTGGTAGACGTGATTAATGGGGCTTCTGAGAATATTAAGTGTTTTCCAAACAAAGATATGTATACATGTGTGCTTTTCTGTTTGTTGGTTTATGCTTCAGTTTGAGCTGATCTTTGAACATTACTTTTTTGGGGGGATGGGATTCCTTTCATCTGGTTTGAAAAACTGACCGGGATTCAGTGCTGAAATGGCCTCCTTTGTGGTCACCTGGGCTAATATCAGCAGCAGCATGGTTTGATTTCTGTGTGTGTGTGTGTGTGTGTGTGTGTGTCTCAGGAAAAACCCCTTGGTTCACGCAGTGCAGGGCCTGCCCGGTGATGTGCAGCAGGTAACATTGGGTTTCTCTCCCCTTCCCTTTCTCTTTCCCTCTCCCCACCTCTCCCTCTCCCTGCCTCTCCCTCTCCCCTCTTCTCCCTTTCCCCGCCTCTCTCTCTCCCCGCCTCCCTCTCCCCACCTCTCCCTCTCGCCACCTCCCTCTCCCCACCTTTCCCTCTCCCCACCTCTCCCTCTCCCCGCCTCCCTCTCCCCACCTCTCACTCTCCCCACCTCTCCCTCTCCCTGTCTCTCCCTCTCCGCCTCGCCCTCTTTCTGCCTCTCCCTCTCCCTACCGCCTCCCCCTCTTCTCGCTTCTCCCTCTCCCCACTTCTCCCTCTTCTCCCTCTCCCCGCCTCCCTCTCCCCACCTCTCCCTCTTCTCCCTCTCCCCCACCTCTCCCTCTCCCCGCCTCCCTCTCCCCACCTCTCCCTCTCCCCACCTTTCCCTCTCCCCGCCTCCCTCTCTAGGACCTGGAGGTTGGAGCTGGAGGATGCTGTGCTCTGGTGGCATAAAGACGTTTGAAAACAAGAGAACGCTGGCCATCAAGGAGAAGTGTGAGCGAAGGAAGCAGGGCTCAACTTATGGAGACGTTTTCCCTTGCAAACCTGTGGGAAGTGCTGCGCATCCAGAATCGGCCTCTTCTCCCGTATGAGGACACACACCGACAGATAAGCCTGCCTGCCTACTCATCCATCGGTCCGATGGGAGACTTCATCCATCCATCATCATCATCATGAGTGCATTTGCACTGAGCCCGCATTGTGTGGATCAGTCAGCTCATAAATTTGCCCCACCTCCACTCCCTCTCCCCACCTCCACTCCCTCTCCTCCACTCCCTCTCCCCGCCCCACCTCCACTCCCTCTCCCCACCTCCACTCCCTCTCCTCCACTCCCTCTCCCTGCCTCCACTCCCTTTCCTCACCACTCCCTCTCCCCACCTCCACTCCCTTTCCTCGCCACTCCCTCACCCCACCTCTACTCCCTCTCCCCACCTCCACTCCCTCTCCTCGCCACTCCCTCTCCCCACCTCCACTCCCTCTCCCCACCTCCACTCCCTTTCCTCGCCACTCCCTCTCCCCACCTCCATTCCCTCTCCCCACCTCCACTCCCTCTCCTCCACTCCCTCTCCCTGCCTCCACTCCCTTTCCTCGCCACCTCCACTCCCTCTCCCCACCTCCACTCCCTCTCCCCGCCTCCACTCCACTCCCTCTCCCCACCTCCACTCCACTCCCTCTCCCCACCTCCACTCCCTCTCCCTCTCCCCACCTCCACTCCCTCTCCCTCTCCCCGCCTCCACTCCCTCTCCCCGCCTCCACTCCCTCTCCCTCTCCCCACCTCCACTCCCTCTCCCCACCTCCACTCCCTCTCCCTCTCCCCACCTCCACTCCCTCTCCCCACCTCCACTCCCCTCCCTCTCCCCACCTCCACTCCCTCTCCCCGCCTCCCCACCTCCACTCCCTCTCCCCACCTCCACTCCCTCTCCCCGCCACCTCCACTCCCTCTCCCGCCACCTCCACTCCCTCTCCCCGCCACCTCCACTCCCTCTCCCCACCTCCACTCCAGTCCCTCTCCCCACCTCCACTCCCTCTCCCCTCTCCCCACCTCCACTCTCTCCCCTCTCCCCACCTCCACTCCCTCTCCCCGCCTCCACTCCACTCCCTCTCCCCACCTCCACTCCCTCTCCCCACCTCCACTCCAGTCCCTCTCCCCACCTCCACTCCCTCTCCCCTCTCCCCACCTCCACTCTCTCCCCTCTCCCCACCTCCACTCCCTCTCCCCGCCTCCACTCCACTCCCTCTCCCCGCCTCCACTCCACTCCCTCTCCCCACCTCCACTCCCTCTCCCCACCTCCACTCCACTCCCTCTCCCCACCTCCACTCCCTCTCCCCACCTCCACTCCAGTCCCTCTCCCCACCTCCACTCCCTCTCCCCTCTCCCCACTTCCACTCTCTCCCCTCTCCCCACCTCCATTCCCTCTCACCACCTCCACTCCCTCTCTCCGCCTCCCCACCTCCACTCCCTCTCCCTACCTCCACTCCCTCTCCTCACCTCCACTCCCTCTCCCTGCCTCCCCACCTCCACTCCCTCTCCCTACCTCCACTCCCTCTCCTCACCTCCACTCCCTCTCCCTGCCTCCCCACCTCCACTCCCTCTCCCCACCTCCACTCCCTCTCCCCGCCACCTCCACTCCCTCTCCCCTCTCCCCACCTCCATTCCCTCTCCCCACCTCCACTCCCTCTCCCCTCTCCCCACCTCCACCCCCTCTCCACTCCCTCTCCCCCCCACCTCCACTCCCTCTCCCCGCCTCCACTCCCTCTCCCCACCTCCATTCCCTCTCCCCGCCTCTCCCTCTCCCCGCCTCCACTCCCTCTCCCCACCTCCACTCCCTCTCACAGCCTCCGCTCCCTCTCCCCACCTCCACTCCCTCTCCCCGCCTCTCCCTCTCCCCGCCTCCACTCCCTCTCCCCACCTCCATTCCCTTTCCTCGCCTCTCCCTCTACCCGCCTCCACTCCCTCTCCCCACCTCCACTCCCTCTCCCCGCCTCCGCTCCCTCTCCCCACCTCCATTCCCTTTCCTCGCCTCTCCCTGCCTCCCCACCTCCACTCCCTCTCCCCACCTCCACTCCCTCTCCCCGCCACCTCCACTCCCTCTCCCCTCTCCCCACCTCCATTCCCTCTCCCCACCTCCACTCCCTCTCCCCTCTCCCCACCTCCACCCCCTCTCCACTCCCTCTCCCCCCCACCTCCACTCCCTCTCCCCGCCTCCACTCCCTCTCCCCACCTCCATTCCCTCTCCCCGCCTCTCCCTCTCCCCGCCTCCACTCCCTCTCCCCACCTCCACTCCCTCTCACAGCCTCCGCTCCCTCTCCCCACCTCCACTCCCTCTCCCCGCCTCTCCCTCTCCCCGCCTCCACTCCCTCTCCCCACCTCCATTCCCTTTCCTCGCCTCTCCCTCTACCCGCCTCCACTCCCTCTCCCCACCTCCACTCCCTCTCCCCGCCTCCGCTCCCTCTCCCCACCTCCATTCCCTTTCCTCGCCTCTCCCTCTCCCCGCCTCCGCTCCCTCTCCCCGCCTCCGCTCCCTCTCCCCACCTCCTCTCCCTCTCCCCACCTCCACTCCCTCTCCCCCACCTCCACTCCCTCTCCCCGCCTCCACTCCCTCTCCCCACCTCCACTCCACTCCCTCTCCCCACCTCCACTCCCTCTCCCCACCTCCACATTTTGTGGATTTTTTTTTTTTTTGATTTGTAAATGACTTGTGTATGTCAGTGCTACTGAGGGTCTGATTGTTCCTAAAAAAAAAAAAAATGTTCATTAAGAAAATCCAAGTTGATCTTTCCCAAAAAGACTTCAGAGGGGGTTGGTGTCTGTGAGTCTGGTCTTGACACAGGCAGTGATAGCCATCAATTATTTTATTTTTTGTTGTTGATATATTTCTGTCTTGCTGTCACACACACACACACACACACACACACACACCACACACACACCACACCACACCACACACACACACACACCACATACACACACCCACACACACCCACACACACACACACACACCCCACACACACACACATATACACAAACATATACCACCACCACCACACACACACACACACACCACCACCACCACCACCACCACCACCACCACCACCACCACCACCCCCCCACACACACATATACCACCACACAACACACACACACACACACACACACACACATACACAAACATACACCACCACACACACACACACACACATATACACAAACATATACCACCACCACCACACACACACACACACACACACCACCACCACCACCACCACCACCACCACCACCACCACCACCACCCCCCCACACACACATATACCACCACACAACACACACACACACACACACACACACACACACACACACACACATACACAAACATACACCACCACACACACACACACACACACACACACCCGCACACCCACACATACACCCACACCCACACACACACACCCACCCACCCACCCACACACACACCCACTCACACACCCACCCACACCCACACACAGACCCCCTTCACCCCCCACACCCACACACACCCACACACACCCACACACACACACACACACACACACACACACACACACACACACTACCTGTTGGTGCTGTCCCTGCAGGTGACCTGTGGTCAGGACCACACCATCTTCACCACGGCCGCTGGACACCTGTACGCCTGTGGACTGGGGGCCGATGGACAGACAGGTACGTTCAACACAGACAATAGTCCGCAGATTCTCGAAGACTTTGTTTCGTGATGTCCCTCAGTGGACCGCTGATGGGACTTTTTGAAAGAAGTGAACATTTTCAATCAGATTTGACGGTTTTAAACTCTGAAAGGTTTTTAAACTTTGAGTGGAAAGCTTAAAGCGGTGACTAGTTTTGATTGTAATTTTGTTTACCTATGACTTGTAGTAGGTATTAACATGGCGATAGCCTTGAGATGGCTTTAGTGGTCGGCGAGGCTCAAAGCATATCATTTTTGAAAGAAGTGAACATTTTCAATCAGATTTGAAGGTTTTAAAATACTGGAAGGTTTTTAAACTTTGAGCGGAAAGCTCGTAGCGATGACGAGTTTTTATTGTATACACCTTGAAGCAGGTGCTAACGTGATGATAGCCTTGAGATGGCCGTAGTGGTCGGCGAGGCTCTGCGCACCATAATTTGATTTGATTGGATTTGACAGACAGGTACTGTCATCAGAATACTACTACTGCCAGTACTACTGCTACTAATTGCAATGAAAAGGACTAGTATTGATAATGATAATAATTATAATGATTGTAATAGTGACAATAGTAATAGTGATAATAATCGTAATAATGATGATGATAATAATGCAGATTTTTGTCGCTAATGCCTCCCAGGCAGTGAGCTTGTGACGTGAAGTGAACATTTTCAACCAGATTTGAATGTTTTAAACGACGGGCGCAATAGCCGAGTGGTTAAAGCGTTGGACTGTCAATCTGAGGGTCCTGGGTTCGAATCACGGTGATGGCGCCTGGTGGGTAAAGGGTGGAGATTTTTACGATCTCCCAGGTCAACATATGTGCAGACCTGCTAGTGCCTGAACCCCCTTCGTGTGTATATGCAAGCAGAAGATCAAATACGCACGTTAAAGATCCTGTAATCCATGTCAGTGTTTGGTGGGTTATGGAAACAAGAACATACCCAGCATGCACACCCCCAAAAACTGAGTATGGCTGCCTACATGGCGAGGTAAAAACGGTCATACACGTAAAAGCCCACTCGTGTGCATACGAGTGAACATGGGAGTTGCAGCCCACGAATGCAGAAGAAGAAGAAGAAGAATGTTTTAAACTCTGGAAGATTCTGGACAATTTTTGAGTGAGAAGATTGGAGCTGTGATAATTTTGTATTGTATTTTTTTTTTAAACCCTTGGCTTGAAGTAGAAGCTAATGTTGTGATAATAGCCTTGAGATGGCCTTAGTGGTCGGTGAGGCTCTAAGTCCCATGACTCGATTTGATTTGATTTGGTTCCATATTGTTTTAATCAACCTTTTAACATTATTTTGTCTTCGCTTTGACTGGTTTTAAGGACCAACAGGTGTTCAGGCCTGAAATAGCCCCTTTGCAGTCAGCTTGGCTACAAGCTCCATGATTTTGATTTGGCATGACAGTGGTTGTCACTGTTGAAAAATGAAAAAAGGTCTGTGTCGTCATCAGGTCAAGGCCATTACGACATGATCAGCACTCCCAGTCGGGTTGGGGGTGACGTGGAAGGAGAGAAAGTTGTTCAACTTCACGGGCGTGGGGACTGTGTCCTGGCTGTTTCAGGTTCGTACCTTCGTCATTCACTTCAGTTCAGTTCAAACGCTGACATGGGTTAGCGATTTTCAAAACATTGGCAGTGGAGATGTGTTTGGAGGTGTGTGATCCCTAGAAGTACGATACTCAGAGGAAGGTGGCAGATTTTGTTTTTGTATTTGTATTTCTTTTTATCACATCAGATTTCTCTGTGTGAAATTCGGGCTGCTCTCCCCAGGGAGAGCGCGTCGCTACACTACAGCGCCACCATGTTTTTTTGTATTCTTTCCTGTGTGTAGTTTTATTTGTTTTTCCTATCGAAGTGGATTTTTCTACAGAATTTTGCCAGGAACAACCTTTTTGTTGCCGTGGGTTCTTTTATGTGCGCTAAATGCATGCTGCACACGGGACCTCGGTTTATCGTCTCATCCGAATGACTAGCGTCCAGACCACCACTCAAGGTCTAGTGGAGGGGGAGAAAAATATCGGCGGCTGAACCGTGATTCGAACCAGCGCACTCAGATTCTCTCACTTCCTAGGCGGACGCGTTACCTCTAGGCTTATCTCCCAATAGTTGACGGGCGCAGTAGCCGAGTGGTTAAAGTGTTGGACTGTCAGTCTGAGGGTCCTGGGTTCGAATCACGGTGACGGCACCTGGTGGGTAAAGGGTGGAGATTTTTACTATCTCCCAGGTCAACATATGTGCAGACCTGCTAGTGCCTGAACCCCCTTCACGTGTATATGCAAGCAGAAGATCAAATACGCACGTTAAAGATCCTGTAATCCATGTCAGCGTTTGGTGGGTTATGGAAACAAGAACATACCCAGCATGCACACACCCCGAAAACGGAGTATGGCTGCCTACTTGGCGGGGTAAAAACGGTCATACATGTAAAAGCCTGCTCGTGTGCATACGAGTGAATGTGGGAGTTACAGCCCACGAACGCAGAAGAAGAAGATCTCCCAGTACAGTGTCCATTAGGGCCTGTGTTTAAACCCCGATCTCGCCCTTTCTCCCGAAATATGACTGGAAAATGAAACTGAGCATCTGGTTGTTTGGATGAGACGATAAACAGAGGTATTGTGGAAAATGAAACTGTGCATCTGGTTGTTTGGATGAGACAATAAACAGGTCCTGTGTGCAGCACACGCTTGGTGCGCTGAAGAAACAACCACCCATGGCAACGTAAGTGTTGCTCTCTGGCAAAATTACCGTAAAGTTCGGTCTATTGAGTGCACCGGTGTATAAGCCGCACCCACTAAATTTAGGAAAAAATTTAACTATACATAAGCTGCACTGGCTTATAAGCCGCACTTATTTCCGGTACCGGAACACATACTGATACTACAGAAAAGCTGTCAATGATGTCAGTTATGAAATAAACACAAGCCGGAACAACACAAAGAAAAGCAAGCGAAAATACTGCTAGTGCCACAAAAAAAATAAAAAATGAACACAATGAAAATAAGATCCATAATTTAGGGATAGTCACATTTATTCAACGTCATCCTGCTAATTGAATCAACTGAAATCTTCGTCTTCAGTGTCCGAGTTGAAGAGAACCAGCACAGCTTCCTCCGCCATCTTGTCACTGACTTCAGCCTCGCTTTCACTTCATGAACATGAACGCAAAGTGGAGGTTGCTGCTGGTTCGCCACTTGCACTGTCGTCTGCTAGGTCGATCGTCTTCAGTTTGAAGGCTGCATCATAGGCATAACGTCGTGTTTTCAGCGTGATGAGGGTGTACGCTTGAGCAGAGTAGAACTGAATGCTGATCTGAAAGCTTTAATGTATGGGGATTTGATTTATAAAACGTGAACTGTTAGCACACAATTGTGAAGCTCATCCAAAAATTCATGGACCGAAATCATGATTTTGGTGAGTTGAAAGGCAGCTAAGAATAGACGAGAACGTGACACTCCCGGGATCGTTAAAATCCTCAGATAAGCCGCATCATTGTATAAGCCGCAGAGGTTGAAGCAGGGGTAAAAAGTCATGACTTATAAACCGAACTTGAAAGTATGTCAAAGAAATCCACTCTGATAGAACACAGATATGTTTGCATGCATTCAAGGCCTGACTGAACATGTTGTGTTATGCTGCTGATCAGGCATCCTGCCTAAAAATGCGGTGTAGCTTTTATGTGGATTTGCCCCTTCCTATCTCTGTGGCTGCATTCACCTCCACACTCCATCTCGCTCACTACAGACGGCTTCGGATCCACTCTGTTTACGCATACCCAGATTCAAGCTCTCGACTGTCTGCCGCCGTTCTTTCTCTGTCTCTGGACCTTGCAGTTGGAATGAACTTCCTCTTTTGCTTCGTCAAGTCTCCACACTCAGCTCTTTCAAGTCTGGCCTTAAAACCCACCACATCCCAAAGTAGCCTCCCTTCTTTGCCTCTTCCATGTCTTCAGTTTCTCCAGTTTTAGAGTTATGCATGCGTGTGAATGACAGGTGCGAAAGTGCTTTGATTTGTCTCTGCACAAGATTCAGCCCTATATAAAAACCATTATTGAAAATGGGGGGAAGTGAGAGCCCCCATAATTGTATAGAGAGATTTTTATAATCTAATAGTGTCGCAAGGCTTATTAATGATGCAAGGCTTAATTTTTGCCCCAGATACTGTACCTGTTGTTGAGAGAACCCGAGGTAGAGGGCCTTACGATTGAGATTGCGCCATAATTTTAGCTCGATTGGCCAAACGAGCTAAGTGAGTTTGTGGCCTGATGCAAGTCTTCATCAGATACAAAACATGAGTGTCAAAGAATCGATAGACAGACAGAAATACGAAAAAACTTAGCTGTATGAAGAGAACAGGATCAGGAGTCAAGATGGCTGCCGGAAAAAGAGGGTGCTAGTCAGGGATGCACAGGGACGGTAACCTACTTCAGGAGGTTATCGGCCGTAGCTACTTTCGTTTTCTCCGCATAGGCGGGTAGTGGTTTGCACAGGACAGGAATCAGTCCCCTGCCGGAGTCTGCACTGGTGGGCCACGGTAAGTATGTTACTTAAAGGTAATTTTAGGAAGAAAATTTCGTATTAGTATTAGTATTATGTGGATTCGTTTGCCTGAGCACTAGTGATGCCTCCTTAAGAAAACTGAAACTGGAGTGTGGAGGTGTGTAGAGATGCCGCCTGTTACGATTTTGCCGTATTTTGTCACGCACGATCGCAGTTTGCTCCAGCGTTACACCAACGTCAAAGTTGTTCCGACAAGTTCATTTTCGACTGCACAGCATGGTCACATACTTTCCTATCGTAACATCACCCAGACGCTCTGGACCTGTCGATCATGAGGCCAGGGCAGTCACTGCTGACCTTGGTCTCACGTGATGATGCTCAGCTAATCGCTTGCGTGTTTACATTGAAACAGCGTTGAGTGGACCAGTCGGCTTAATTGTTTGCCCAAGTGTTTGTATGCCTTGTAGATAAAATGTACTTTTAGAGCGTTCCTACCAAACTCAAAAATGTTCCTACCAAAATTTTGTGATTGTTCCTACAAACCGTTGACAGGGTTTAGGCATCTCTGGGTGTTTTGTTTCAGACCGGGGGGATGTTTTTGGGTGGGGCAATTCTGAGTACAACCAGCTGGCCATGGTGACAGACCACACGCAGTGCAGCACTCCGCGGCGTCTACCTTTGACCTCCTGTGGTCGGGTGGTGAAGGCTGTGGCCGGTGGCTCCATCTGTGCTGTTTTGAACGGTAAGCGGCTGTGACTGCGTCTGTGTTGGTGTGTGTGTGTGTGTGTGTGTGTGTGTGTGTTTGCATGATTATATGTGTGTGGGGTGGGGGGGATTTGTTTGTGTGTGTGTGTGTGTTTCACCATGTATGGTTTTATCTGTATGTGTGTGTGTTTCTCTGTGTGTGGGTCTCTGTGTGTGTTAATTTTTGCTTTTCTCTACCTTTACACTCCTGCTCAGTCTCTGTCTGTCTGTCTTTTCTCTTTCTGAGTATGTGTGTGTGTGTGTGTGTGTGTGTGTGTGTGTGTGTGTGTGTGTGAGAGAGAATTTTTGCTTTTGTCTACATTAACACTCCTGCTTAATCTCTGTCTCTTTCTGAGTGTGTGTGTGTGTGTGTGTGTGAGAGAGAGAATTTTTGCTTTTGTCTATATTAACACTCCTGCTTAATCTCTGTCTCTTTCTGAGTGTGTGTGTGTGTGTGTGTGTGTGTGTGTGTGTGTGTGTGTGTGTGTGTTTCTCTGTGTGTGTGGGTCTGTGTGTGTGAGAGAGAATTTTTGCTTTTGTCTACATTAACACTCCTGCTTAATCTCTGTCTCTTTCTGAGTGTGTGTGTGTGTGTGCGCGCAAGTGTGTATGTGTCTCTGTGTGTGGGTCTGTGTGTGAGAATTTTTGCTTTTTTGTACCTTCACACTCTGTCTGTCTGTCTGTCTCTTTCTGAGTGTGTTGTGTATGTGTGCGTGTATGTTTCTCTGTGTGTGGGTCTGTGTGTATGTGAGAAATTTTGTTCTTGTCTGTTTTTATGCTCCTCAATCTCAGTCTATCTGTCTTTCTCTCTGTGTGTGTGTGTGTGTGTGTGTGTGTGTGTGTGTGTGTGTGAGGGACTGGAGGATGGGGGTGGTGAGCGAAAAGAAAGGAAAACTTTATTGTCATCATGAATGTGTGTGTGTCTGTGTGTGTGTTTGGTGTTCCTTCCAGTTTGTGTGCATGTGTGTGCTGGTTGTGTTATTTGAAAGGTTAAAGGATACTTTTTTTTTTTTTTTGGTTTTTTTTTTTGTTTTGTTAAAGGATACTTACCATGTATTGTAAGTTGAAGTTTGACCATAGTTCTACCCTATGAGGTGGCGCAAGGGGGGTTATCGTTCACCCCTTAAACGATACTTTCCATGTAAGTTGAAGTTTGACCATAGTTCTACCGTATGAGGTGGCGCAAGGGGGGTTATCGTTCACCCCTTAAACGATACTTTCCATGTAAGTTGAAGTTTGACCATAGTTCTACCGTATGAGATGGCGCAAGGGGGGTTATCGTTCACCCCTTAAACGATACTTTCCATGTAAGTTGAAGTTTGACCATAGTTCTACCCTATGAGATGGCGCAAGGGGGGTTATCGTTCACCCCTTTAACGATACTTTCCATGTAAGTTGAAGTTTGACCATAGTTCTACCCTATGAGATGGCGCAAGGGGTGTCATCCTCCACCCCTTGTTTAGTGTGTGCTAACATGATGGCACATGAGGGATTATGGCACACAGCCGGCACATGATGGACAGTGGCACATAACCATTAATGGCATTTGATGGACAATGGCACACGACAGACATTTTGCACAAGGCAGACAGTGGCACATGGTGGACAATAGCACATGATTGGCAATGGCACACGATGGACGATGGTACACGATAGACAATGGCACATGACGGACAATGGCACTTGACAGACAGTGGCACACGACCAGTTATGGCACATGACGGATGATGGTACACGATAGACAATGGCACATGACGGACAATGGCACTTGACAGACAGTGGCACATGACCAGTTATGGCACATGACCAGGCACTGGCTCATGATGGACGATGGCAAGGGGCTTGAGACAGTCTACTGATGGACTTTGGATTAAAGGGAAGCCACTGAGAACAAACTGTAAAGGGAAGTCACTGAAAGCAAGCCCTGATTGGAAATATGAACTGTGTGGTTTTCCTGTGGAACTATCAAGCTTGGACAGCGCAAAGTCTTTGTGACGGCATGATCACAGATATAGCTAGCCTTCCATGAAATTGATGCTTGGGTCGATTGATTCAGTAATGAAGTTGGTGGACTTGCTATCTGCTCTGATTGAAAGATGAAGGGTTAAATTTTGATTGAAGTCTTTTGATGAGCTGTGGTATGTGTGAGTGTGTGTGTGTGTGTGTGTGTGTGTGTGTGTGTTTATCATTATGTGTGTGTGTGTAATGTGTTTGTATGTGTCTGGATGTGTGTGTGTATGTGTGTGTGTATGTGTGTGTATATATATATGTGTGTTTGACTATATGTGTCTGTGTCTGTCTTGATGTGTGTGTATGCATGTGGGTATGCTGGGATGTGTATGTGTGTGCAGGGGGTGGGGGTGGGGGGTGGGGGTGGCATTTGTGGATGAGTGGGTAGTTACATTTATGCATGGATGCAGTGTTTGTTGTGTCTGGGATTTTTGTTTGTGGAATTTTTTTTCTTTTTGACTCACTTGTGTAAACAAAGTGAGTCTTTGTTTTAACCCGGTGTTCGGTTGTCTGTGTGTGTGTGTGTGTGTGTGTGTCTCTGTGTGTGTGTGTCTGTGTGTCCGTGGTAAACTTTAACATTGACATTTTCTCTGCAAATACTTTGTCAATTGACACCAAATTAGGCATAAAAATAGGAAAATTTCAGTTCTTTCCAGTCATCTTGTTTAAAACAATATTGCACCTCTGGGATGGGCACAAAAAAATTAAAAAATGAAGCCTAATTGTATGCAAACTGCATTTACTGTTATATTTATATTTTTTGTATTGTCTAAACTTGGCACTTTGATCTGATATTCTGACACAACAACAAGAGCAGTCATGATTATCATTTTTTGTTGAAACAGGGAACTTCTTTTGCTAAGCATGGAAGTTTTATTTATTTTGCAAACGTTTTGGTGCAGAGAGTAAAAAAGGGAAATTACTCTGTAATTAATGCTAGGGAGTCTTGAAGGCCTTGCCTCTCTTGTTTGATTATGTTTTGCTCTTCAGTATCTCTTTCTCTCTCACTCACATATATATGCTCATGCTAACATGTCTCTTGTTGTTTTTCTGTCTGTCCTACCACTTTGTATTCGTCTGTTCTGTGTCTTGAAAGAAACCGTACTTGAGATAGCAGAGGAATATTATAAGTTTCTAAAAGTAAACCACGAGAGTTATGTGACCACCTGCTGCCTTGACCGGAGAAAATCTGCTGGCGGTGATTGATGAAAGTGCTGACAGAGGTTTTACTCTCATAACGAAGAAAGGATATGATGTTGTGTTGGCCTGGGTTCCCGGCCATGTTGGCAATTCAGGGTAACGAATGGGCAGACTAGCTGGCCAAGAACGCTATAAAGGAAGAATTATCGAGATCCTTTGCACCATACACAGACATGAAGCAGAAGGTGAACACTTATGTTAAGGATCTTTGGCAAGAGGAGTGGAACACCCAGACGGACAACAAGCTGTTCCAAATCCGTCCACACCTAAAAGAGACCCTCCCATCGGTGGTGAAGTACAGAAAGGAGGAGTCTGTGCTGTGCAGACTGCGCGCGGGGCACACTTTTTTTTTTTTTTTTACTCATTTTTTCTTGTTGAAGGGGAGGAGGCCCTTCGATGTATTCCCTGTCATGAGCCTTTCACTGTTAAACACATGCTCCTTGACTGTTGGGATCTGCATGATGTTAGACACAGACAATACACGGCGGTTTCTCTGAAGACTTTTTTTTTGTGATGTCCCTCTGTGGACGCTGAAGGACTTCTTGAAAGAAGTAAACATTTTTAATCATATTTGAAGGTTTCAAACTGTGGAAGGTTTTTAAAACTTTTGAGTGGAAAGCTTAAAGCTGTGACTTGTTTTTATAGTTTTGGTGTGTTTTTTTTACCCTTGACTTGTAGTAGGTATTAACGTGGCGATGGCCTTGAGATGGCCTTCGTGGTCGGCGAGGCTCTAAGCACCATAATTTGATTTGATTTTATTTGCTGATAGAGGAGACTGCTAGCAGATGACATGCCAGAATTCTGACACTGGTGATGAGCTGAGAACACGATGCAGAATGATAATGAAACTGGGAAGTTGAAAAGGAGCAGTGCTGCAACAGTCCTGTGAATAATCATAATGGTATTGTTAATAATGATAATAACAGTAATAACAGTAAAACAGTGGTCTGTACAAAAATGTACAGGTAGTAGGAGGGAGGTGGAGAACCCTTTTAGAATTTTTTTCTAAGTCCCTGAACACGCTTTCTTTCAACATGCGAGAGAAAGCGAGCGATTGGGAGACTACGTGGGTGGAGAGGGAGAGGGAGGGGGGAAACCCTCAGAACCAGAGAAACTGTTCCTCTCCCCCCCCCCCCCCCACCCCCTTTCTCCCTTTCCACCTGTCCTCTCAGCTGCACCCAGCCACGCCCCTTCCTACCCACCCACCCACCCTGTCCCTCCCCATCCCTCCTCAGCCTCTTGTACTCTTTTCCCACCTGTTTCTCCACCCTGAATCCCCCCCACTCCCTACCCAACCCTCCAAACTCTTGTTTTGCTGCCACCTCTAGGCTACCTAAATTAATGACAGATATGCCAAAAGAGGAAATCGCTGCAATATATATATATATATATTTTGGTGCTGAATATTAATCTACATGGTCTGTAGAATCTGAAAATCAACCCTAGGACGGACAGGTCCCTGTCCTAGTAGCTGAAAATTAGGTCACATTACGCAATACCTTATCATTGCGGGGAACATGCAGAAGTTGCACCTCGTTGGAAAGGTCTTGAAAAATTACGTTCAGCTCTGTCATCAAATTTTTTATATGATAGATTACAACAGTAAAAGGCTTATTTGTGTGTCAGTCACCAGTCAAGATAAGATTGGTTTGCCCGAGTATTCTTGGTCAGCTCCTCCAAAGATATCATAGGAGAGTTTGCTGCAAAATATTTTCCTTTTGCTAAATACTCTACATGGTTTATAGAATCTGAAAAACAAGCCTAGGACGCACAGGTCGCTGTCCTACTGGTTGAAAATTGGGTCACATTATGTGATACCTTGTACAAATGACCAGCTTTATAAATTATTGCGCAAACATGCAGAAGTTGCACCTCGTTGGAAAAGTCTTGAAAAATTACATCCAAATCTGTCATCAAATCATATTCATAACATAAATCACAACAGTAAAAGACTTATTTGTGTGTCAGTCACCAGTAAGCAGAAGATCTGTTTGCCCTGGTTTTCCTCAGTCACTTCCTCCAAAGATAATCACAGGAGAGTTTGCATAAGTGACACTGCGGCAGTTACCACATGTAACAGAGCAGGCCAGTCCATGTTTCTTGTTGCTCCACCACCTTGAACCACAGTCTGACTGGCAGCTGTATCCACTTACTTACAGAAGTGTGTCTGGAGCAGGTGGCGGGTCAGCCATCTTCTTCTTCTTCTGCGTTCGTGGGCTGCAACTCCCACATTCACTCGCATGTACACGAGTGGGCTTTTACGTGCATGACAGTTTTTACCCCGCCATGTAGGCAGTCATACTCCGCTTTCGGGGGTGTGCATGCTGGGTATGTTCTTGCTTCCATAACCCACCGAACGCTGACATGGATTAAAGGATCTTTAACGTGCGTATTTGATCTTCTGCTTGCGTATACACACGAAAGGAGTTCAGGCACTAGCAGGTCTGCACATATGTTGACCTGGGAAATCGTAAAAGTCTCCACCCTTTACCCACCAGGCGCCGTCACCGTGGTTTCGAACCCAGGTCCTTCAGATTGAAAGTCCAACGCTTTAACCACTTGGCTATTGCGCCTGTCGGGTCAGCCATCAAAGGCTCAAGGCCTGCTGTAGCCGCTGAATGACCCACACTCGCTGTTTCTGAAGATTTGGGCTGACATGGTATCAGAGCAAAATCAGCAGGTCGGCGTCTTCTTCAATGACCACAACAGGATGATCAGCTGTATGTCTGATGGCAGTTTCAACATTTTCAGCGACCAGGGTGTCTGCATCAATTTGGCTGTGAAGTGTTGGGTGTCCATTTGCCACAAACATCTCACAAAGCACAGTTATGAGTCTCAGCTTATGTACAAGGTTTGCCAGAAATTCTCCATTTTTTAATGATAAAGCGATGTTGGTATTGAAGTTGATTGTGGTTCAAACAATACGCCCTGATTGACAAAGATGGGCCATGTCTTTTGTGGACAGATCAGTTCCATAGTCACAAGAAACAATGACGGAGGGCTAGATTCATGTTCCCTGGAAAAGACTTCATGTTTTGTGATCCTGGATACACTTCATTGGTGGCAAAACCTCTATTTTGTATCACTTATGTTAAGTTTTGCTGCTGTTTTGGTTCCGAAAAAAAATTGCCTCTGAATCTTCTGTCTGTTGGATGTCAAACTACAGGTTGAGGATCTTCCAAGAAGCTGTTACCACATTGGTAATTATGCCTCATTTTAATATCAAAATGTCTGCCTCAGTGTGTTCAGGAAGTCTGTTCTTTTATTTGTAGTGTATGCATCAGCTCTATCCCCGCAAAACTCCTGCGTTTTGGATGTTAGACAGACAACGTGGCTTGTTCATCATTATTTATCTCCTTCTTCTTCTTCTGCTTTCATGGGCTGCAACTCCCACGTACACTCGCATGTACACGAGTGGGCTTTTACGTGCATGACCGTTTTTACCCCGCCATGTAGGCAGCCATGCTCTGTTTTCGGGGGTGTGCATGCTGGGTATGTTTTTGTTTCCATAACCCACCGAACGCTGACATGGATTACAGGATCTTTAACGTGCGTATTTGATCTTCTGCATGCGTTTACACACGAAGGGGGTTCAGGCAGTAGCAGGTCTGCACATATGTTGACCTGGGAGATCGTAAAAATCTCCACCCTTTACCCACCAGGCACCGTCACCGTGATTCGAACCCGGGACCCTCAGATTGAAAGTCCAATGCTTTAACCACTTGGCTATTGCGCCCGTCATTATTTACCTCCAAATGTTGACATATTTTGCGCAAAGTGTCCAACCTGGCCTGTTAAGGAATCCTCAAAGGACGGGGACGGTTTGGGATTTTTGCGCCGGTAAATCAGCAGGAATGTTCCAGTGTTCTGAGGCTGGCACTGCAGGCATCATGGTACACAACATCCCTTGCATAAAGGTCCCTCCCTGCTTGCTGACCAAATTCTGTCAGAGACTGTTTTTGCCCTGTTGTCATCACGATCTTTGCAGACACCTAGAATAGCTGCCTGAAATCCTTCTTGTGAATGCTTTGTGTATTTTTCTGCGATTATGGACATTAGCTGGGATGCCACAAAACAGACAGTGGATACTTGAATCGTAGGCAGGCCGATCGTCTGGATGGCCATCTGTACAGGTGTTTTGTTTCGTCTCTGGATATATCCTAATTGTTTTCGCAGTTGTAAAGACAAGCTAGCCTTCTGTATGTAATCTCAGTCCTGCATGCTTTAAAATATCACCACACTGTGCGCCGTACCCGTTGACAGTCTTAGATCCAGTCTCACCTAATTTCACTGTTGGCTGACTATTACCATGGAATTCTTAGCACAGAATGTACTTTGCTGCTCTTTAACCAATAACACACAGAGTATAGAGCACCTTATTGCTCTGTTGTTAAAATAAATGGTGATATCGACCTTATGTGTTATATTTATTATTAACATACACATGCACACACGCACGCACACACACACACACACACACACACACACACACACACACACACACACACACACGCATTCATACATGCATCCATTAGCCAGAATAATAATCACAGTTTTAAAAGTTTGCAAGGGAAAATAATCAGCTTTTATCATATTTCCACATTCAAGCTGATATAAAAGATAAACCCAGAACTCCAACAATGAAAGTTATAAGTGAAACATCATTAACTCACTCAGTATGGCCAGCCCTCTCTTCTCCTCTGCACAGACCGCTCGGATGTCCAGTGGGTGTCTGAATGACCCAACCTTTAGCTTCCGTCGTCAGAATTGTCATATTCTTTGTCAACATTCACCTCTTCAGTATAAGAGCCTTCCGCTTGCAATATTTTGATGATGGTAATTGGGGTGAAACGCCATTCGTATGGAAAGAGTAAAAGCATTTCTACTAATTTTAACATAATCACCATATCAGAATATCAAAATATAATTACATGAAATTAATGTGTTATTTGGTGAGCTGTGTCCTATTTCATTTCATTTGTGTAAAAGAATGAAAACATTCAAGAAAGTATGTTACTCTCACCTACTGTCCAGTTTTCTTCTTCGGGGAGATCCACTGATTCTGCGGGATTTTGATTTTCTTGGTCAGCCATAGTTTTTCAGGGTCCGTCACCAGTGAGTGTACGTGTGTTGGTATATCGCGGCAAGCACAATGCCAAGATAAGAACTACGCTTTTCTGGGTAGCGGACGCCGCCGTTCACACATTGTGTCAACACCTCATTATCTCCACTGCGGCTGGCATGCTTGCCGCGTATTGTATAGCGCACCAGAGCGGTCAGTATTTTAGGAAATCACAGTGTTCAAAAATTTAATTTATTAATTATGACCACATACCAAACTTCTGTGCGGCCTAGGGTGATTTTCCTGTTATAGATGACTTTATTGTAACCTATGAGAAGGAAAAAAAAATATATTGCAGCGATTTCCATTGAAAAATCATTTACAAATAGTAAAGAGTGGTAACTCTCTCCATTCACAAGGTGCACAACTTCAAGTCAGTGCTGCTTACGCTACCGATTCAGTTAGCACACAGGTAAATAAAAGGTACATTGGAACAAACCCAGACACTTCCTCAAAAAAAGGAATCGCCGGGCCTGTCCTTACACCAATCATTTGACATGTGCACACAGCAGCAAAGACAGAAGAAATGTACAAGCACAAATGAGCTTTTATTCAAGACTGGCGTAGTCTCTTTAACTCACTCAGTACGGCCAGTCCTCTTTTCTCCTCCACACAGACCGCTCGGATGTCCAGTGAGTGTCTGAATGACCCAACCTTTAGCTTCCGTCGTCAGAATTGTGGTTTTCTTTGTCAACATTCACCTCTTCAGTATAAGAGCCTTCCGATTGCAATATTTTGATGATGGTAATTGGGGTGAAGCGCTGTTAACGTCGTCTCTTTCGCCGTTCGTATGGAGAGAGTTAATCCTGAACAAGCCACACAGAACACATGGACAGTACAGAACGAACACATGGTTTGCCTCGGTGGTTTTTTGAACTGGAAATAAACATTGTTTGTTTGGTGCATGTAGTTATGTACACATACATATGTATACACACATAGTCAACAACATCCCTTGCAGAAAGGTCCTCCCTGCTTGCTGACCAAATTCTGTCAGAGACTGTTTTTGTCCTGTTGTCATCACGATCTTTGCAGACACCTAGAATAGCTGCCTGAAATCCTTCTTGTGAATGCTTTATGTATTTTTTCCCCGATTATGGACACTAGCTGGGATGCCACAAAACAGACAGTGGATCCTTGGATTGTAGGCAGGCCGATCGTCTGGATGGCCATCTGTACAGGTGTTTTGTTTCGTCTCTGGATATATCCTAATTGTTTTTGCATTTGTAAAGACAAGCTAGCCTTCTGTGTGTTTATTCCCATTGAAAAATTAGTTTCGGTAAGACTATCCTCCTTCCTCCTGTCTTTCCCCCCTCCACCCCACCCCCCCTTTCTCTCTTCCTTTTCCTCCACCCCCCCCCTTCCCCCTTCCCCACAACCTCCTTCACCTCCTTCACCTTCCATTCCGCACAATTACCCCAGGCAGGCTGGATCAGACTCTGTTGTTAAGGGCTGAAACCATGACAGTGCCCACAATTAGCGCTGGGATCGCCTTGTTTTGTTTTTAACCCCTTCACCTGCTTTCTCCTGGGGATGAAGAATGTGTGTGTGTGTGTCTGTGTGTCTGTGTGTGGGTGTGAGTGTGTGTGCGTGTGTGGAGGGGGTGGGGTGGGGGTGGGGGTCCGTGGGGGGGTGCGTGTGCGTGTGTGTGTGTGTGTGTGGGTGTGTGTGCTTTTATCTGGCATATAGTCAGTCAATTAGTCGGGCTCCCCAAGTAAAAACCCTGGACTGCATGTGGTGAGAGACATCATGATTAATGATATACACGTACAATAAACCCTAATGAACACGACCAGTGACCAGGCGAGGGATCCGCAGCATCCCCCTGTGGCCGTGTGCTCAGTTGCAATCGAGGGGAGACACACACACACACACACACACACACACACACACACACACACACACAGTTGGTATCCTCCTTTGATGCGTTATAATTAATGTTGTTATTTATATTTACATTGTTGTAGGTTAATACTTGTTGATATGCATATACATATTCTCCTTCCCATGACACCTCATTCAGTACACACCACAATCTCTTTAGACCTTTTTCTTATAATATACTTTTCCTCTGATACATAACATGAATACTTTTTTTTACACTAATATTCACATGCATTCCCTTTCCTTTATCCACTTCTTTACTCCTTTCCGTCTGAAAACACTTATAGTGAATAGACGTTAAACTGAAGATAAAACACACACACAGACACACACACACACACACACACACACACATATGCACACAATCTTCACCACCACCGCCGCCACCTCCACCTCTACCTTCGTTTCCTGTGCTGGCTTGTATACATAACCGACTCATCTTCATTGCTCACACATCACTCATTGCCGCTTGCTTGCGCACTCAGGTGTAATAAGCATTCTGTGGTGGTGATGTGTTGTGCTCTTCATGCACATGAAACGTGTTCAAACACCTGTGCTCACACACGCATTTTCTGACATGCACTCACACAGACATGCACTTACATAGATGCACACACACACACACACACACACACACACACACGATTTGAAGCTAAAAAAAAAAAGAAGAAAAAACCCTAGCAAAACAACATGTAACGATGTAATTGCTCAGTTAATTGTTACGGGTGAGTTGCGTGCTGTCTTGCTAGCTCTGAAAGGGTTAAGCAGACATGTGAGCTCTGAAAGGGTTAAGCAGACATGTGAGCTCTGAAAGGGTTAAGCAGACATGTGAGCTCTGAAATGGTTAAGCAGACATAACAGCTTTCATGCCTGTTGCTGCCTCCGGAAGACATCACGGCTTAATTGTGCAGTCGTGACCTGAGGATTTTATATACTGCACAGCAAAAGGAAAGCCAGCAGGGCTTTAGAGTGTTTGTGTGCCTGGTGTGGTGGTTTGCTTGAACAGTAATTGTGTGTGTGTGTGTATGTGTGTGTGTGTGTGTGTGCATGTGTGTGTGTGTATGTGCATGTGTGTGTGTGTGCATGTGTGTGTGTGTGTGCATGTGTGTGTGTGTGTGTGTGTGTGTGATGGTCTTAGTGGTCGGCGAGGCTCTAAGCACCATAATTTGATTTGATTTGATTTGTGTGTGAGTGATACTTTGTTACTTGTTATCTCTTTGCGTTATACACCATACCGTATTATTGTTTCTTTGGCATTTCCTGTTTGCTTCTACTGTAAAGTGCTTCGAGCATTGGAAGGCACTGTATAAATATTCCATTATTGTTATTATTATTTAGTTTTGATGGCTGTTATTGAAATGCTCATCATGTGATTTTTTTTTTTTTTTTTTTTTTTTTTTCCCTGCCCCAACATTCTGCTCCCTCCATGTCCCCCTCCCCCACCCCTCCCTTATCCACATCCCCCACACACGGGACCACCTGGGTTCCCCTGCCACAGTCTCACTCTCGGTGCTGGCGGTCCACAGGGAACTACCCATGTTAGGTCAGGCATGTGACGTGAGCAGACACCTCACAGCAACATGTGTGCTACACGAGTATGTTGAATCAGTGTATGATGTATCTCAGACCAAAAAGTCTTTGACGCGCTGTTTGGTTGTTGACAGCTATATTGTACGATGTATCTCGGATACAACATCTTTGATGCACTGTTTGGTTGTTGACAGCTATATTGTATGATGTATCTCAGATACAAAGTCTTTGATGTACTGTTTGGTTGTTGACAGCTATATTGTATGATGTATCTCAGATACAAAGTCTTTGATGCACTGTTTGGTTGTTGACAGCTATATTGTATGATGTATCTCACATACAAAGTCTTTGATGCACTGTTTGGTTTTTACAGCCGTGTTCATTGTATCATGTATCTCAGACAAACAGTCTTTGACATTTTGTTCGGTTGTTTACAGTTATATGCAGGCATCACAGATCTACAAGACCCTTTCCTCCCTATTGATTGCTGTTATGTTCAAGACAAAAATATATTTATCTTCATCCTTCTTCTTCACTACCAACATCAAGTTCCTGATGAACCATCCTCTTTTCAACAGAGCCGTTTGGACTTCTTCCTTATATCTGAATGTTTGATACAGTATGTACATGAAGCAGACATCCAATATGGCTATATGATAGTTTTTAAACTTTCATTTGGTGAAAAAATTAAACGAAAGTCTTTTTGGAAATTCAATAATTCTTTACTGAAAGATATAGATTATGTAAATGAAATCAAAGAAGAAATCAAACAAGTTATTAGAGAATATGCAGTTCCAGTATACAATTATGAAGAATTAAAAAAACATTCCAATGTCCAAAATACAGTTTGTAATATCAGACCAATTATTGTTAGATGTTCTATTAATGAATGATGATAATCCCACTCCTGTGTTGTTGTTTTTTGGTGGTTTTTTTTTTTTTTTTTTTTTTTTTTTTTTTTATCTGGCTGCCTTGATCCAGAGAAATAATGAGATTTATGAAAGAAGAATAAAATGAATGGCTGGACTGGCAGTTTCTTTCACAGTTAATAAAACAAAACAACAGCAACAAAAGAAAAGAAAAGAAAATTAAACTCTGGCTTACCAGATTCTGGTGATTCTGGTGATTAGGAGGAAGGTGGCAGAATGGTCAAGACGCTCAGCTGCCAATACAGAGAGTCCGTGAGGGTGTGGGTTCGAATCCCGCTCTCGCCCTTTCTCCTAAGTTTGACTGGAAAATCAAACTGAGCGTCTAGTCTTTCGGATGAGACGATAAACCGAGGTCCCGTGTGCAGCACGCACTTGGCGCACTGAAAAAGAACCCATGGCCACGAGAGTGTTGTCCTCTGGCGAAATTACGTAAAATGAAATCCACTTTCATAGGTACACAAATATGTAAGCATGCACTCAAGGCCTGACTAAGCGCGTTGGGTTATGCTGCTGGTCAGGCATCTGCTCAACAGATGTGGTGTAGCGTGTATGGATTTGTCTGAACGCAGTGACGCCTCCTTGAGAAAGTGAAACTGAAACTGGTGATTCTTTCACTGAACAAAAGGGGCAGAGAGGGGTGTGGAATCAGGCTGAGTGGATAGTTGCATTTCTTTTGGTGAACAGTGTATGAAGATGCAGCGCCCGGCCTGGTATAAAGAGCGGAAGGCAGAATGGTTTTGTCGCTGTTGCCTGAACTGTCGGCTGTCAGCTCGGAGTGTGTGGGGCAGGTATTGACTCTGTGGTAGCACAAGTCTCCTGTGGTGACACTTTAAGTGATTTTTTTTTTTTTTTTCTAATATGATCTATTTTTATTTTGACAGTCAGTGGGTTTTTTTTTCTGATGTGATTTATTGTTGTTGTTGTTGTTTGTTTTTTTACAGTGACTTTTTTTTTTAATGTGGTTCTTTTTTCCTTTAAAAAAAAAAATTTTTTTAAAGAGGAGGTTGGTTATTTTTGTGGTGTGTGTGTGTGTGTGTGTGTGTGTGTGTGTGTGTGTGTGTGTTTTTCCAAAGACTGGTGGTGTGACTGACACTCCAAGTGCGAGAGATGGTGCGCTTTGTTGCTCAGTGAGTGACTTATCACGGCGCCTGTCATGAAGATCACCCAGAGGCTGAACAGGTGTTTGGTTGAGTGTTACTTGGTGTGGGAAATTTGACTTCATTGGTTGGAACGGTTTTTTTTTTTTGGTTGCGGTTTTGAATCTGATTGAAGTGGACCAGTCACCTGTGCTGCTTTGAACAGGTGGAAGTGACGGGTGCAATAGCCGAGTGGTTAAAGCGTTGGACTGTCAGTCTGAGGGTCCCGGGTTCGAATCACGGTGACGGCGCCTGGTGGGTAAAGGGTGGAGATTTTTACGGTCTCCCAGGTCAACATATGTGCAGACCTGCTAGTGCCTGAACCCCCTTCATGTGTATATGCAAGCAGAAGATCAAATACGCACCTTAAAGATCCTGTAATCCATGTCAGCGTTCGGTGGGTTATGGAAACAAGAACATACCCAGCATGCACACCCCTGAAAACGGAGTATGGCTGCCTACATGGCGGGGTAAAAACGGTCATACACGTAAAAGCCCACTCGTGTGCATACGAGTGAATGCAGAAGAAGAAGAAGAAGAACAGGTGGAAGTGACAATCTTGATCGGTGATTTAACTCACTCTACCCCACGGGTACAAGCCTGCTGCAGCTCCCTTGACCGACAGACAACAAGCTCTTCCAGATCCGTCCAGACCTGAAAGAGACCAACCCTTCGGGGGTGAAGAACAGAAAGGAGGAGTCTGTGCTGTGCAGACTGCGTGCGGGGCACACTTTTTTTTTTACTCATTCTTACTTGTTGAAGGGGGAAGAGACCCCTCGATGTATTCCCTGTGATGAGCCTCTCACCGTGAAACACGTGCTCCTTGACCGTTGGGATCTGCATGACGTTAGACACAGACATTACACGGCGGTTTCTTTGAAGACTTTGTTTCGTGATGTCCCTCCGTGGGCGCTGATGGACTCCTTAAAAGAAGTGAACATTTTTTAACCAGACTTGAAGGTTTTAAACTATGGAAGTTTTTTTTAAACTTTGGAGTGGAAAGTTTGAAGTGGTGACTCGTTTTAATTGGTTGTTTTTTTTTTAATCCTTGTAGTAGTTATTAACGCGGCGATAGCCTTGAGATGGCCTTAGTGGTCGGCGAGGCTCTAAGCACCATAATTTCATTTCATTTCAGCTTCCCTTGTCCAGCACTACAGGAGACCACTGCAGTAAAAAGTAGGGTTGTTCACTGAATCGATGGCGAATTGTTTGTTTGATCGGGTCAGACAAAGCTTCGTTTTCATGCTGCCGGAATCTGTGAACAGCTCAGTTTGGAGCGCCGACTGACTGTAGCAAGCAAGAATAAACAAAAGTCAGACTAGTGTATTGGTACAAGAATACTTGTGCCAGGTCCGCAGGGGAAGTAATGATGGTATGAGGTAACTTGTACCTGGAATAGAATGAGTTGATAAACTGTACAAACTATATATATATATGTGTGTGTATGCTATGGTCCTGGAATAGAATGAGTTAATAAACTGTTCAAACTCTCTCTCTCTCTCTCTCTCTCTCTCTCTATATATATATATATATATACGTGTATGCTATAGTCCTGTGTGTTTGGCTGGGCTGTGAACAACAATGGTTCATGAATGAATGGAACTACATTGTTGAGCTGTGGACAAGTGCCCATTTTTCTGCGATTCGGCTGCTCAGAGCCCTCTTCGCCAGGGATTTCCTTGCCATCTGTGTGCCAGGGTGTGTCGCTCAGGGATAGGCCTGCATAGCCACCAGGGGGCTTGCCACCAGGGACCTCCTTCTCTGTGGTCTGAGGAGCCTGCCATTGTCATCATCATCATCATCATCATCGTCATCAGACAGCTTCCCATTTTTCTTGTGATTCCCCATCCTTCTCTTCTGAAGTCTGAGCTTTGAAATAACAGGCTTCTTTCTGAGGTGCTGTTATTGAAGTTGACGAATGAATTCATGTGTGTCTTTCGGTGGCGTTGTCATTGAAGTTGAACTGTGAATTCATGGGTTCCTTTCTGAGCTGTGTCAGCAATGGGTTGTGACGTGTGATGACTGGGGGAATGGCCCTGCCCAATGTGACAGACTCGCCCAGCCCGGTGGAGGCCCATGGCTATGTGGGGGAGCCCATGTCTCTGGGTTCCACGGCGGTGCTGTGCTGTCTGTACCTGGTGAGCACGCTGGTGGGGGTGTGTGGCAGCGGCCTCATCATCTTCACGCTGCTGAGTGACGGCAAGTTCCGCAGCGAGTCAGCCTCCTTTGTCAGCTACCTGACCAACCTGGTGGCCACCGACCTCTTCTTCCAGCTGTACTACTTCCCCCTGGTGGCCGTCGGCTTCCTGGTTGGTCGCTACCCGGTGGTGGACGATGTGCACTGCGTGGTGAACGGCTTCCTGCTCTTCGTCAGCTCCATGGTGTTCATGTTCACGCTGGCTGCCATCTCCTTCGACCGCTACGTGCTGGTGTGTCACCGCGCCACCTACACCAGGTACTTCTCCCGCTGGAGCAGCTTGGTGGTGTGCCTGGTCATGTGGGCTGTGGCCACCCTCATCTCGGTGCCCTCCACTGTGGACGGCACACTGGGCTTCGACCCCAAGATCCACCTGTGCTTCCTGCAGCACCAGGGGAGCTTCACGTCGGGCCACGGCCTGACGATCGGCGTGGTGGTGGTGACGCTGGTGGGGGTGGGGCTGCCCAACGCCCTAATCTACCGTGCCTACCAGGCCGCCCAGCGCCGCGTGGCCCCCTTCCAGCGCCAGGAGCCATCGTCGGTCAGCAGCAGCCAGGAGGTGATGGCTGTGTCCCGCAGTGACATCGCTCTGCTGCGCTCCCTACTGACCATCTTCCTGGCCTTCTTCCTCCTCACCTCTCCCGCCACCCTCCTCTTCATCCTGCGCAGCACTGTCTACGTGTCCCCCTTCGCCTACGGGCTGTGCATCTGGCTGTTCGCCGTCAACAGCAGCGTCAACTGGATCATCTACGGCATCATGAACTCACGCTTCCGCAGCGGCTATGCCCGGGCTGTGAAGAGAATGAGGAGCTGCGTGAATTTGATATGAATGGGTTGATGATGGTGATGATGATGGTGACAGGCTCCATAGCCGAATGGTTAAAGCGTTAGACTTTCGATCTGAGGGTCCCGGGTTCGAATCACGGTGACGGCGCCTGGTGGGTAAAGGGTGGAGATTTTTACGATCTCCCAGGTCAACATATGTGCAGACCTGCTAGTGCCTGAACCTCCTTCGTGTGTATATGCAAGCAGAAGATCAAATACGCACGTTAAAGATCCTGTAATCCATGTCAGCGTTCGGTGGGTTATGGAAACAAGAACATACCCAGCATGCACACCCCTGAAAACGGAGTATGGCTGCCTACATGGCGGGGTAAAAACGGTCATATACGTAAAAGCCCACTCGTGTGCATACGAGTGAACGCAGAAGAAGAAGAAGGAGAAGAAGGTTGATGATGGTGATGATGATGATGACGCAGGAAAAAGTGACAGCGTATGTGCGTGTGTGTGTGAGAGGGAGAGACGGTTTGTGTTCCTTTCCTGTACTTTCATTTCTTCCTTGAGGGTTCTGATTGTTGTTTTGTTTTTTGTTGTTGTAGTTGTTTCTGTTGTTTTTGTATTTTTCTCACCTTTCTTTTCTTTTTGAGACTGTCCAATGACGGGCGGAATAGCCGAGTGGTTAAAGCGTTGGACTGTCAATCTGAGGGTCCCGGATTTGAATCACGGTGACGGCGCCTGGTGGGTAAAGGGTGGAAATTTTTACAATCTCCCAGGTCAACATATGTGCAGACCTGCTAGTGCCTGAACCCCCTTCGTGTGTATATGCAAGCAGATCAAATACGCACGTTAAAGATCCTGTAATCCATGTCAGCGTTCGGTGGGTTATGGAAACAAGAACATACCCAGCATGCACACCCCCGAAAACAGAGTATGGCTGCCTACAGGGCGGGGTAAAAACGGTCATATACGTAAAAGCCCACTCGTGTGCATACGAGTGAACGCAGAAGAAGAAGAAGAAGAAGAAGGTTGATGATGGTGATGATGATGATGACGCAGGAAAAAGTGACAGCGCATGTGCGTGTGTGTGAGAGGGAGAGACGGTTTGTGTTCCTTTCCTGTACTTTCATTTCTTCCTTGAGGGTTCTGATTGTTGTTTTGTTTTTTGTTGTTGTAGTTGTTTCTGTTGTTTTTGTATTTTTCTCACCTTTCATTTCTGTTTGAGACTGTCCAGTGCAGGCTGCATACGTGTCCTTCTTATTCTTTTATCATGAAAAGTGAGGAGCCTCCTTGGTGTGTGCTGTGCAACCAACCTCTGAGTCTGAGTGTCAAGACATCTTCAGATTGACTACTGGAATCTGCATGATATCAGTCACACAAACATTTGATGGCTGGCACCATGAAAATTCTGTTCCAGGATGTCCCCCCACCCACCCCCACCCCATTTGGACTCAAGTTTTCCTGTTCTTGAGGAAAAATAATGTTTAAAAGAAAAAAATTTATTATTTCTTTAATTTGAATTTTATGTCGTCTGAAACATACATTGTTGATGTGATCTTTTTACGCTGTTTGAATGTTTTCAACTTGGTTGAATTTTACATGGATTGAATGAGGTTTGAGTGAATTGGTTCTGACATTGTTTTCATTAACCTATTGAAATTATTATTTTTTTTTTTCTTTGGTTTTAAGAACTGGCAGGTGGGTGATCAGCCCTGAAATGGTCCCTTCTGATTGGCTGGGCTATTAGCAACGTGATTTGAATCTATATCTTTTTATTTTCCTTTGTCTGAATGGTCTTCTTAATTGTAACTATATTTCCGTTTCTGCATTTCATCAGATGTCTTACTCTGCCTCTTTGTTGTTGTTTTTTTCATGATGAATTGGCTGACATTGTGCTTTGATTAGATATGATTCCTAGTAAGATTTTTGTTCAGTTGTTGTTAAGACATTAGGGAGGGTTTGCTGTCCACCACCATAACCGGCTTCTCTTGAGTTTGCACTGCCTTTGTTCAGACAACTTTCCTGCAGAGTTTATTAATGGATCAGTTGGCAAGGCAAGGCAAGGCTAGAAGTTTATTTCGTGTGCCCCCTGGAGGCACAGAAACATTCATATATTTGTATTTTGTATTTCTTTTTATCACAACAGATTTCTAAATGTGAAATTCGGGCTGCTCTCCCCCAGGGATAGCGCGTCGATACACTACAGCGCCACCCTTTTTTTTTTGTATTTTTTCCTGTGTGCAGTTTTATTTGTTTTTCCTATCGAAGTGGATTTTTCTGCAGAATTTTGCCAGGAATAACCCTTTTGTTGCCGTGGGTTCTTTAACGTGCGCTAAGTGCATGCTGCACATGGGACCTCGGTGTATCGTCTCATCCAAATGACTAGCGTCCAGACCACCACTTAAGGTCTAGTGGAGGGGGAGAAAATATCGGTGGCTGAGCTGTGATTCAAACCAGTGCGTTACCTCTAGGCCATCACTTCACATCGACATCTTTAACATGCAACATATAAACAAAAAGAATAATCTCAAAAAGTACAAAAAACAAACAAAAACAAATGAACAGCAGAAGGCCCACGCAAGCAATCAGGCAAATACACATGAACAATCATTTTCCATCACAATAGAAAAAATAGAGAAAGAGAAATAATAAAGATTCCCTATCAGTGTACCAAGTTTCATTGGATAGAGATGCGAATATTAGAGACAAATGATTTAAGTCTCAACAATATTCTTTTGTTTCTTTCCAAAAATAGTAAGTGGAATTTAATGGTGTTCGAATGTCTGAAGGCAGATATATGACAAGAAACACACTCAAAGTAAACATAGAAGACTAAAGCAAATAGTGGGTGTAATTATAAAACTATGTATCATGTAAACTTGCAAAAATAATCACTGAAAATGTTAAAAAATCCTTTTGTCAGAACAGCACACGACAAAATTGAAGTCTTTCGTGTGACGTGGAAAAAAAAAGAAGTGGAGACGTTCATGCACACACAGTTCTTTTCTAAAAATAACCAGGGGAACCTCATTGAAAATCAGATGGAATGGCACACCCTCCTAAATATCTTACCCAACCCCTGTCTCTTGTTGAACTTTTCATAGTGTTTACTGTTCAGCTGATATCGGCATAGCAACTGGGAAGTGGTGTGTTGTTGGTGTTTGTGTTTGAAGAAAACCATTTGTGTGGAACATATACAATTTTTGTCACAATTTGCCTGCTAAAAAGCGTTACTTACACTAATTTGATTCAATTTTTACATGGACTGAATGAGATGTGGATGAACTGATCCTTCTAACATTATTTTAATGGATCTTTTAAGTCTGTTTTCGTGAATTGTATGACATGGTTATAATGAATCTTTTTACATGGTTTTAATGAATGACTTAACAGTATTCTAATGAATCTTTTGACGCTGATTTGACTGATCTTTTAACTGTTTTAATGAATCATTTAACAAAGTTTTAATAAATCTTTTAATACTGTTTAATTGATCTTTTGATATTATTTTAATAGATCTTTTAAGATTGTTTTAATGGATCTTTAACATTATTTCAGTGGATCTGTTAATTGTTTTAATGGATTAAAAAAAAAGAAGTTTTAATGGATCTATTAATACTGCTTTAATGGATCATTAAATACTATTTTAGTATTTTGATGGAATATTTAACATTCAGAAAAAGATCTTTTAACATTATTTGAATGAATCTTTTTACATTGTTTTAACGGATTGTTTTAATGAATCTTTTAACATTACTATTTAATTTCAGTGATTCTATTTACATTACTTTAATGGACCCTTTAACATTATTTTGATGGATCTGTCAACATTAATGGATCTTCTAACATTATTTTGGTTTCTCTTCACTTTTTTTGAGAACTGCCAGGTCTTCATCCCTGACATGGCCCCTTTGTAGTCAGCCAGGCTACAAGCAACATGATTTTGTGAGGTCACTCTGTGTGTGTCTGAAGTAAAAGCCTGAACTGTTTAACTCACTCCGGACGATGGAATGCTATAGCGTTCCTGACGTAAGCGCTATAGCGGTTTCGATGATTCAACATTTTTCCACGTTTTCCTCATGGGGTAGCATAACAATCGCAGCTGCTCTGAGCATTGCGAACGTGTCAAGGGTTGAATGGAAAGTTTCTTCATGCGATTCTGTAACAACACACTCCACAGCGAGCCAGCGAGTTCAGGACCCCACACGACAAGCTAATCTGTATACGTTATCGAAAATGGTGTCGCAGGCGATACAAATAGAAATTTTTGGAGCAAACTAGATCACGACAGCAGCTTTTATCACTGCTGAAGTGATTGAAATGCTTGAAACTGAAGGTTTTGACATCAACATTAAAGACGTTGATTAAGTTATCTGAAGTGAAGAAAGCAACTAGCAAGAAGGTACTGAAAGTGACTCAGCTTCTGAGAGCAGTGAAAAGGCAGGGGGGTGGGTGTTCACACGACGTAAGGAGAGGGGTTAGTGGGTCAAGTACAGTGAGTTTCATTCAGTTACTTTATGTTTTGTATTTTTTGTGATTTTTTTCCTAACCCTAACAAGTGGGTCGTCTGTAGGGAAAGCAGGGGAGATAACTAACCAGTGAGTTAAGGTTTCAACCCATGAATTCTGATGTTCATTTTTTTTGCAAAGAATGCTTGTTGTGATGTCTGCTTATGGACAACCCAAACTGTGATGTCCAACAAATAGGGAGCCTGCTCTATGCAGCTGTCAGTTATCATAATCTCATTTCAAGATGGCGTGGTGGCTGGGGGAGCAGTCCTTGTACAACGTTATGTTAGGGAGCATATGTTATTCTACTTGAATCAAAATGTTTTTCAGCTGAACTTGCTCACTGGAGGAAAAAAGTATTTGAATAAAAATGAAGCTGATTTCTGCTGTTACTAATTCAGTTCCTGTGTGCTTCTTAGATATAAATTGATTTTATTTGGGCGTTTTTATTTTGTTTTGCCTCCAATATCCATGCCGCCAGAGAAAGGTAGTGGAACAAATGTGTGAACTGGATCAACATGATATCGCAACCTGTTTATGATAATCATGTCTGACTGACTAAGACCATCAGGACAGCAAAGGAGGCAACTGCTGTCCTATCTGGGCTAAATTCGATTATTGAGGAGAGTGTCTTGCACAAGTTACATCCCCACTCTCTCGGTCAAGAGGGTTAACTCTCTCCGGACGAAGGAATGCTCACGCATTCCTACACAAAACATATTCGGATTTGGATGAAGAAATGGAATAGCATTCTCCGAAAGTAAAATTCCATCACACGCTGTACACATGATTTTGTGATTAGCCAAGCAGAGTGCGTTATTCTGGGTCATTCCTCAATCGAACAGTATGATTGGTCAGCCTGGCATGTGTGGCCCGTCTCGCACAAACGCTGACAAAGTCACTGACCAGTCGTCTGCTCACGTGCCAGCCTGTTAGCAAAGCGGGCTCTTCTCAGAATGTTGTGAAGCAAACAAGGCAGTGACGGCAACATTTTAGGGTTGCCTAAGTACTTGAAATGCTACAAACTGAAGGGTCGGACATTGAAGAGGTGGATGATGACAAAGAAGAAAGCGAATTTAATGCAGAAAGCGAGCATGGGTATGGTGATTCGGGGTGAAAAATTGGCAGTATTTTCTACATATGGCAAAACTGTGAAAATAAGATGAGAAATTTGATTTTGTTTATATGTAATAGTTCAACAAGTAATAAACCAGTTCTGAAAGTTTCATTTTCTTACACAGTATTTTGTATTTTTTGTAATTTTTTTCCAGACCCATACAAATGGGCCGTCTGTGGGGAAAACAAGGGAGAAAACTTGTCATCCCGAGTGAGTTAATTTAGGGCTGTTGGTGCTGGGATAGTTCTCTAAGGCCAGCAAGCCTCCAAGGCTGCAGCACTAAGAGCCAGTGCAGTCTTGCCTCCTAGTTTGAGAGTCATAGTCCTTTACAAAAGACTAAGCCGTAAATGAGTTTCCATAGCAGTGAAGTAATCATTGATCATACTTCTCACTTTGCTTTTGGCCCAGCATTCACTGTGTCGAGGGCTGTGCATGGGAAGGCTTGGCTTAACCCTCTCCTTTCACCATGTTGACCATACCTGACTGAAGTCCCGTCAGTACATGTGGGTGGAGTGAGGAGAATCAAAGTGCTTTTTTTTCTTCTTTTTTTTCTGCTGCCCCATCATTTGCACCGTTTCAGTGGCATTACTCCCACGCCACTCATTTAGGTTCCCCCATACATGGCCACACCTGGTTTCGTCCGTCACAGTTCCAGCGTCGGCAGTCTGCAGGGAACCATCGAAGTTAGGTCGCCAGGAGGCCACACACCAGAGGAGACTCTGCACTGCTGCTGAGTCACTTTGATGGTGTTCAGTGGTGCCTGTTCTGATTTAACGTACGTAGGACACCACCTACTAAGACCCCTACTAACGACAATAATGGCTTAGTCGTGGAGCCAGACTGAGTGAGCGTCCCTCCCAGAGTGGAGACCACCACCACGTCCCTCAAACAACAGCCACCCATGAATCTGCCGACACTGAAGACATTGACAGGACTCACCCCAAGCACGGAAGTGGAGGGGTATCGAAACTAGAGTGCAGGGTATGAAAGGCCACAGACTTTGAGACTGTTTTGTTTATATTGATGATGACGAAGGAGGAGGAGGAGGACAATGACAAAAGTAAAGTGCCTTTACCCAGGAGTAGGACACAACACCATGTGGAAACAGATGAAGGAGGACGATGACGAAAGTAAAGTGCCCCTACCCAGGAGTAGGACACAACACCATGCGGAAACAGATGAAGGAGGATGAGGACGATGACGAAAGTAAAGTGCCTTTACCCAGGAGTAGGACACAACACCATGCGGAAACAGATGAAGGAGGAGGAGGACGATGACGAAAGTAAAGTGCCGCTACCCAGGAGTAGGACACAACACCATGCGGAAACAGATGACGGAGGAGGAGGACGATGACGAAAGTAAAGTGCCTTTACCCAGGAGTCGGACACAACACCATGCGGAAACAGATGAAGGAGGAGGAGGACGATGACGAAAGTAAAGTGCCTTTACCCAGGAGTAGGACGCAACACCATGCGGAAACAGAGCCTCAGACTCGGATCACTGGTGAACACTGGATCATAAGTCCTACACCTCATCGATTCTGCCACTGTGCCTCTGGCATGGATTGTGGACTCTGTAGCATGTGCTTTTTTATTTTCTGCATACATGTGTACATGAAGGGGGTTCAGACACTGGCAGGTCTGCACATTTGTTGACCTTGGAGATGGGAAAAATCTTGCTTTCTTAACCTACTTTTTTGCTTTCTTAACCCCACTTTTTTTAACCCAATACATGAACCAGGACCATCAAGTGGGAAGTCCAGTGCTTCAACAACTCGGCTGTTGTGCCGGTCACTTCATTAATGTAAAACCACCTGTACCTTGGCGCTATGTAAAACCATCTGTAACTTGGCGCTATGTAAAACCATCTGTACCTTGGCGCTATGTAAAACCATATGCAAAACCATCTGTACCTTGGTGCTGTGTAAATCTGTACCTTGGCTCAAGGCATGGCTTACATCACAGATTGACATAAGCTTACAGCTGGGCCAGCTCCAAAGTGAGAGCTGCGTGGTTGTTGGTTTCTGCGCTGCAGTGTGAAGTCATTTACAGCTTAGTTAGTCATTTGTGGACTGTAACAGAAACTAGGAGGAAAGATTGCACTAGGTCTTATTGCTGCAGTCCTGAAGGCTAAGTTGGCCTTTGGGAACCATCCCAACACATCGACTGTCCTAAAACCCTCTTGGTTGAGGGAGTGGGGGATGTAACTTGGGCAAGACAATCTCCACTAGAATCAAGTTCTAGACCAGATGGCCCCTCTACTGTTCTGATGGTCAGAGTCAAACACAACTGACTATCACACACACACACACACACACACACACACACACACACACACTACTGTTATTGATTTATCAGATCCAAGGTGAAAACATTTACAGAATAGATGAATGTTTATATATATATACGGGGTGCTGAGTTTGTGTGGAACTCCTCTTGACTCAGCTCTACAAGTTGATTAGTTTTGCTGTGCGGGTGGATTAGTTTTGCTGTGCGGGTGGAAGCTGCATTGAGAGGGAGGGAGAGAAACACATTATTTTCTTTCAGGTTGCTCGAGCTGAGTCGCGTTGCTATAAGCCGAACGGATCCGTCTGAGAGACTGATTGAATCCTGTTTTGATGACGCAGTAACATGAGCACTTTAAGAGAGAGTCCAATGCATGTAACTTTTCTTGACCAATGTTTTAAGAGAGAGTACAATGCATGTAACTTTTTCTTGACCAATGTTTTAATGAATCAGGAGCCCTGTTCCAGGCTGACCAGATGGGTCTGCCCACCCCTCGTAGCAGTAGTTACAGGAGGCATCCTTCAGTCTCGGGAGACTATGGAGTTGTGCTGTGGGTGATGTTTCTTATTTTATTTTATTTTATTTTTTTCATTTTAAAATTTATTTATTTAAAAAATTATTTATTTATTTATTATTATTATTATTATTTATTTTTTTTTTTTTTTTTTTTTTCAAGGCCTGACAAAGCGCGTTGGGTTACACTGCTGGTCAGGCATCTGCTTGGCAGGTGTGGTGTAGCGTGTACGGATTTAAGTGAACGCAGTGACGCCTCTTTGATACTGATACTGATGTTTCTGCAGGCATGCCTACCGTTACTGAGGACATGTATTTGTCCTGGAAAATTGATAAAATGGACAGGGTGTCCCGAAACACAGATATTTGATGCATGTCCCGGATTTTTTTTCCCCCCGAAGTATCTAGTGGTTACAAGTGTACCCTTAGATGGCTTTTCGACCATTGCCGAAGACACTTTGTTAAGACGTGTGGAAATGTTGCCGGATATTTCCGAAGCCCCTTTGTGAAAAGCCGAAACTGTCCAAACAGTATCAAAGCCATTTTATGAAAGTCTGCTCAATTTCCGTCACCGGCGAAGTAACTTCGGCAAGACCAATGCGCATGCAGGTAGGCACGGACTTTTTGATGCGGACAACCTTTCAAAAGTGGAGGTTTGTTTTTTATGTTTACAACTTTTTTTTCTTTTCTTTTTTCTAAATAACAACTCAGGAAGCATTAATTTTATTACATTGACAAAGGCCTCCTAGTATCTGTCTGACGTCTGTAAGATGGACATTTTCTTGCCGCACTTAGTCATCAGCGTGATGGTATGTCAGTGTTTTTAAATGTGTGTGTATGTGTGTGTGTGTGTGTGTGTATGTGCGCGCATAAGTTCTCATATTGATATGCATATGTATGTGTCCTGAATTCTACACTATCTGTGTTTGTGTATGATTTTCGATTTGTGTTTGTACCTTTTATGTACTAACCCCCCCAATATTCCTTGTGACCCCGGTACACTTGGTAATAAAGACATATTCTATTCTATTCTATTCTATTCTATGAATGGTGAATTGGGGGGAAACGGGTATAGGGTGGGGTGGAGCGGATTTTAAACAAATATCTAAATACATTTACAAAAAATTACTTAATGGACTTTGTAAAAGAGAAGTCGTTAATCTAACAGCAAGCGAACAACTGACAATGAATTTATAAGGTCAGAAACATCAATGTTCTCAGTCACTTTTGACGACACGCTTTCGTGCAGGTAAAGCTTCATGAAATTATTGTAAAAAAAAAAAATATATATATATATTGCTTAATTGTCATTTTACTGAAGAATATGCACTGTAGAGCAATATTTAGTCCATAATTAATTAGATAATAGTCTGGAAATTAAACTTAATATTGGTCTGTGAATTGGACCAACATCTGAGAGAATCCATTGATGAGTTTTTAGAGTTGAATGAAAGCGCCTATAAAAGTCTCTTTCTGGCATATTACTTATTTCTTTGTATGACAATGGGCAATATGCTTTTATACTACCTGTATGATTCTTTGCTCCCCTTTTTGCTGCTCTGTCTGCTCCGTCATTATAAAGGAACGGGATGGTATCCAACAGAAATCAACATTTGCACCTTTCTAGAGTGCTGTTGTTGGTTTTGTTGTTGTTGTTGTTGAGATTTTTACACAAATTTGTGCAATGTAGTTTGGCCATGAACTGCTGCTGTTCTGCGGGGGGTGGGGGTGGGTGTTTTTTTTTCTTTCTTTCTTTTTTTTTTTTTTTTTCAATTTATCTAAGAAATCCCATAGAACTTGGGGTATCTTATTTTTGGTTTTGAAGCATTTTCTGTTCCTTTTGAGTGCACAGTCTATTCTTCGTTGAGTCCAAGATTTAATCGAGTCCAAGAGTGAATTGAGTCCAAGAGTGAATTAACACACTGTTTGCTTAAAAGTGCTGTGAGCAGCTTTGTCTGTACCAATTAAAACAAGCCCTAACCTTCCTTTATGCTTTCTGGTACTGATCACGCAGATCGACACAGTCAACCACCGGGCTGACTGCAGCAGCTATGCGCAAATTGGTTATTTACGACAGTGTTCCAGTTCATTTGGTGCCATCCAGTCCTGGAATTATACTGTGCAAATGCTCCTCTGTCCGTCCGTCATGGCAGACTTTGATCAATAGATGTCATTGGTTAGTTAGCTTGTTAGCTGGTTTGTGTTACGCCCCCCCCCCCCCCCCCCATGGGATGCGGGGGGTCTTTCAGTATGAATAGTATCCCCACCCTCCGGGAATTCTGTGCTAGAAATTTCCTCTTTTCTATTGCTCTCTTTATTTCTACCTTTTTTTTTCTTTTTTCCTTCACTGTTGTCTCCTTTTTCTGCCTTCCCTGACCATTCCCCTTTCTTTTTTTTTTTTTTGAGCAAGTTTGACACTTTTTTTCTTCTCTTTTCCACAGTCTTTGATGTACTGTCTGTGCTGTTTTGCGCTGGCGATTAGTTAGTGGGATTGTTAACACTGGGATGGGCACTAGCTGTCCATTCTGCAGTGTTATTTGCCTATAATTGTGGCCTTTTTTGTTATTTTATTTAATTTATTTATTTATTTATTTTTTAATCTGGGGATGATGAGTTAACTCTCTCCATACGAACGGCGAAAGAGACGACGTTAACAGCGTTTCACCCCATTTACCACCATCAAAATATTGCAAGTGGAAGGCTCTTATACTGAAGAGGTGAATGTTGACAAAGAATGCCACAATTCTGATGACGGAAGCTAAAGGTTGGGTCATTGAGACACCCACTGGACATCCGAGGGGTCTGTGTAGAGGAGAAAAGAGGACTGGCCGTACTGAGTGAGTTTAGTGGAAGGGCTGATGTGCTCAGCACGGCCTTGTCGTATTTGCCCTGAGGATCTTAATGATTGAGATAATGTGTTACAATTATGTTTTGTAGGTTTATCTTAATGATTTTTTATATTATATATATATATATATATATGTATACATATGTGACAGTTATGTGTTTAACAAGGTTGGACAGTCCTCATGTGGTCCTGTGCAGCTGGCTGGAATACAAGCACTGATGATAATAATGATAATGTTAATAATATTGATACTAAGTTTTTATTTGGCTGTTATTCCGCCCCCACCCCCCATTCCCACCCCCACCCCACCTCTCCACCCCTCCGCGCCCCCCTCCCCCCCTCCCCCCTCCTTCCCTCTTGTTGGGATGCCGGGGGGTCTTTCAGTACAAAGTGCATCCCCACACTGGAAAAATCTGTGTGAGAGATTTCTCTCTTCTGACGCGTTTGGTCTTTTTCCTTTTCTTTCTATCATCTTTTTCCTTTCTTCTTTCTTCTTCTTCTTCTTCTGCATTCGTGGGCTGCAACTCCCACGTTCACTTGCATGTACACGAGTGGGCTTTTACGTGCATGACCGTTTTTACCCCGCCATGTAGGCAGCCATACTCCACTTTCGGGGGTGTGCATGCTGGGTATGTTCTTGTTTCCATAACCCACCGAACACTGACATGGATTACAGGATCCTTTAACGTGCATATTAGATCTTCTGCATGCGTTTACACACGAAGGGGGTTCAGGCACTAAGCAGGTCTGCACGTATGTTGACCTGGGAAATCGTAAAAATCTCCACCCTTTACCCACCAGGCGCCGTCACCGTGATTCGAACCCGGGACCCTCAGACTGAAAGTCCAACGCTTTAACCACTCGGCTATTGCGCCCGTCCCTTCTTCTTTCCTTTCTTACCCCCCGTGGGGATGCCGGGGGGGTGGGGGGGGGGGGGTCTTTCAGTATGAATAGCATACCTGCCTTCTGGAAATTCTGTAATAGAAATATCCTCTTTTCTGTCACTCTCTTTGTTTCTGCCTTTTTTCCTATCTTTACTGTTGTCTCCTTTTTCTGCCTTCCCAATCCATTGTCCTTCCATTTTTTTTTAAGCAAGCCTTGACACTTTTTTTTCCCTCTTTTCCACAGTCTGTGATGTACTATCTGTGCAGTTTTGCGCTGGCGATTAGGTAGTGAGATGTAAATACTGGGATGGGCACTAGCTGCCCATTCTGCAGTGTTATTTGCCAATATGGCATTTTTTATATATTTTTTGTTTGGCTTTGAGGTATTGTTTTGTGTTTTTTTCCCTTTTTTTACAATTTTTTTGTAATCTGGGGATGATGAATGAAGCAGAATGGCTGGTGTCCTCAGCATGGCCTAGTCTTTTTTGCCATGAGGAGCTAAATGGTTGGGATACTGTGTCATGAACTGTGTTTTGTGGGTTTGTCTTAGTGGGGTTTTTTTTTTTTTGTAAATGTGACCGTTTTGTGTTGACGTGGTTGAGCATTTGTACGGTTTGACAGTCCTGATACGGCCCTGTGCGGGTTGGCTGGGCTATAAGCAACAAAAATAATTTCCCTCCTTGCTGGTCCATTTCTCAGTATGATTAGAAAGCCTTGATTTTTTTTTTCTATAACCTTTTTTTTCTGCATTTGTTTGTTGGGCATTCTGACAATGTTGCTTTCTTTTTTCTTCTTCTCTCTCTCTTCTGGTTCTGTGACACATGAAGTGCTTGTTGGCAATATTTGGTTTTTTGTACACCTGATATCGTTTGTGTACTACGTATGATAATGTTCAGATTGGGTCTTTTTTGATGGAGTGGTCAGCGTTAGGGGCATGTCTTAGATTAATGAATTGATGTGCATGAATGTGAGTGTGACTGTACTTGTGTGTGTGTGTGTGTGTGTGTGTGTGTGTTGTGCACAAGTTCTCATATTGATATGCACATGTATGTGTCCTAAATTCTGCTGTATCTGTGTTTGTGTATGATTTTCGATTTATGTTTGTACCTTTTATGTACTATCCCCCCCCCCAATATTCTTTGTGACCCCGGTACACTTGGTAATAAAGACATATTCTATTCTATTCTGATCTGTTCTAACTTTTTTTTTTCTTTTTTCAAGGTTTTTTTGTGTGTTGTTGTGGGTGTTTGGGGTGTGTGTGTGTGGGGGGGGGGGAGGTTCTACATGATCAATATTCAGTTGTTGTTTTTTTCCAGCCCTGTGTGGTTGACCTGGTTCTGACCTGCAAGGACAGATAAGCAGATAGGATAGGATCATCAGAAGGTGAATACACTGTGAAGTTAGGGGTGGGGGGGGTGGGGGGGGTGGTCTGAGCCTCAAAAAAGATATAAAGGAATAGATAAATTAGGAGTGTTAATCCTCGCCAAAAGATAATCAAGTTAGGGAGCTGATCCTCAAAAGGTGAATGAGTAGATAAGTTAGGGAGTTAATCCTCAAAAAGATAAGTAAATAGGGAGTTAATCCTTGAAAGATGATTAAGTTAGGGGAGGGGGGTGGGGGTGGGGGGCATTCCTCAAAAGATAGGTAAGTTTAGGAGTTAATCCTCAAAAGATGAATAAATAAATTAGGGAGTTAAATCTCTAAATTTAGATAGATAAATCAGGGAGTTAATCCTCAGAAGATGAATAGATAAATTAGGGAGTTAATCTCTAAAGATAGATAGATAGATAGGTTAGTTTAGGAGTTGATCCTCAAAAGATAAATAGATAAATTAGGGAGTTAATCTCTAAAGATAGATAGGTAAGTTTAGGAGTTAATCCTCAAAAGATAAATAGATAAATTAGGGAGTTAATCTAAAAATATAAATAGATGATAGCTAGGTAAGTTTAGGAGTTAATCCTCAAAAGATAAATAGATAAATTAGGGAGTTAATCTCTAAAGATAGATAGGTAAGTTTAGGAGTTAATCCTCAAAAGATAAATAGATAAATTAGGGAGTTAATCTCAAAATATAAATAGATAAATTAGGGAGTTAATCTCTAAAGATAGATAGATAGGTAAGTTTAGGAGTTAATCCTCAAAAGATAAATAGATAAATTAGGGAGTTAATCTCTAAAGATAGATAGGTAAGTTTAGGAGTTAATCCTCAAAAGATAAATAGATAAATTAGGGAGTTAATCTAAAAATATAAATAGATGATAGCTAGGTAAGTTTAGGAGTTAATCCTCAAAAGATAAATAGATAAATTAGGGAGTTAATCTCTAAAGATAGATAGGTAAGTTTAGGAGTTAATCCTCAAAAGATAGATAGATAAATTAGGGAGTTAATCTCAAAATATAAATAGATAAATTAGGGAGTGAATCTCTAAAGATAAATAGATAGGTAAGTTTAGGAGTGAATCCTCAGAAGATGAATAGATAAATTAGGGAGTTCATCTCAAAAGATAGATAGATAAATTAGGGAGTTAATCCTCAAAAGATAGATAAATAAATTAGGGAGGGAGTTAATCCTCAAAAGATAGATAGATATATTAGGGAGGGAGTTAATCCTCAAAAGATAGATAGATTTATTAGGGAGTAAATCCTCAGAAGATAATGAAGCTCGGGAATTAATCATCAAATGGTAATGGAGTCAGGGAGCCAATCCTCAAAAGACAGATGAATTTACCAGATGCGTCAGGGAGTTAGTCAATCCTCAACAGATAAATGAATTGATAGGTAAACTAGACGGGCGCAATAGCCGAGTGGTTAAAGCGTTTGGACTGTCAATCTGAGGGTCCCGGGTTCGAATCACGGTGACGGCGCCTGGTGGGTAAAGGGTGGAGATTTTTACCATCTCCCAGGTCAACATATGTGCAGACCTGCTAGTGCCTGAACCCCGTTCGTGTGTATATGCAAGCAGAAGATCAAATACGCACGTTAAAGATCCTGTAATCCATGTCAGCGTTCGGTGGGTTATGGAAACAAGAACATACCCAGCATGCACACCCCCGAAAACGGAGTATGGCTGCCTACATGGCGGGATAAAAACGGTCATGCACGTAAAAGCCCACTCGTGTACATACGAGTGAACGCAGAAGAAGAAGATAGATAAACTGAAGTTCAGCGAGTTGGCCCTCTTCGTGGCCTGCGGCACGAAAGGCCACCACCACCACCACCACCACTAGCAGGAGCAGAGACCTCCTTTGCTCCCTATACATTGCATCATCCTGTTTCCGCTGACTTTCCCCAGCTACAGCTTTTCTGCAGTGGTTGTCAAGAGGCAGGGTTGTTATCGGTGGGATGGTAAGGACGCAAGTGCTAAACCGACTTGCGAGTGCTAAAGCGACTTGCTAGTGCTAAACCGACTCAGTGCGAGTGCTATTTGCGAGTGCTAAACCGACTTGCGAGTGCTAAACCGACTTGCGAGCACTAAACCGACTTGCGAGCGCTTGCGAGCGCTAAACCGACTTGCGAGTGCTAAACCGACTCAGTGCGAGTGCTATTTGCGAGTGCTAAACCGACTTGCGAGTGCTAAACCAACTTGCGAGTGCTAAACCAACTCAGTGCGAGTGCTATTTGCGAGCGCTAAACCGACTTGCGAGTGCAAAACCGGACTGCGATTCACAAGAATCTGATCAGAATAGCTTGTGAAAGGTGGGGACCGAGAGATCAGATAATGAAAAGGACAAAAAGAAAAAAAGAAGAAAAAAAAAAAAAAAAAAAAAAAAGAAGAAAAGAGGGAAACAAGCTTTAGTGTTAAAGATCTGACACAGTTTTTGCATTCAGTTGAGGTGAGGGGGGGGGGGGGGGTGAGGGGAGAGTTGGGGGAGCACTATGCACTGAATGTATGTTTTTGCATTCAAGGTATGAAACATCACCCCCACCCCCACCCCCAAGCCCCCTCCATTATTGAATGAATGGTGTTGGAGTGAACTTGAATATGTATCAAGAACTGACGGGGGCAGGGGTATTCAGCCCAGAAATGGCTCCCTTTGCAGTCCTGTGGGCTGTAAGCAGCATGATTTGATTCATTTGATGCACAAATGTATATGTGTGTAAACACACACACACACACACACACACATGCGCGCGCGCGCACACACACACACATGAACACTACATAGACACATGAACACTACATAGACACTGGTTTATTGATGAGTCATAGATCACTTGAATTTTTTTTTCTTACATATGACTTACGTTTTGTGTGTGTGTGTGTGTGTGTTTTTTTCTCCTCCTCCCCCGGTCCCCCCCCCCCCACACCCCCCAACCCCTCCCCACACCCCCCTTGCTGTGGAGAGAGATTGGCAGAAGAAGAAAAAAAGAAGAGAGATTTCTTTAAATTCCATGACTTGTTTCCATGGTGGGTGAGACTGGAAAAAGTATTAAAAGAATAATGATTAAAAGCAAATAATAATAATGATAATAACTGGACATTTATCAGTGCTTTCCTCATTGCTGAAGGCGCTTTACACTACATGCACGCACGCACGAATACGAAACACACTCAGTTCCCAACTCACAATCATGCACAATAAACATATTTATATGCGCATACAAACTCGTACGTACAATGGGGGGGGGGGGGGGGGTGGGGGGGGGGTAGTGTAACGACGCAGAGAAATCTGTTGTGATAAAGAGAAATACAAATACAAACAAATACGTACATGCATGCACGCATCCATCCATCCATACAAATAAACAAGACAAAACAAAAAAGACAAAACAGGAACAGCTACGTACATGCATGCACGCATCCATCCATCCATCCATCCATACAAATAAACAAGACAAAACAGGAACGAGACAAAACAACAAAAAAAAGACAAAACAGGTAGCAGCTGTCCACTGTCCTTTTTCCTTCGTCTCCCTCCCCCATAACGTGTATAGAAGCAGATCCACCACCACCTGACAACCACCATCACCACCGCTAGAGAGAGAGAGAGAGCTCTGCAATTGAGTTGAATCTACAGAGTTTCATCAAAGATCAGTATGTGTGAAGTTCCTCCTTAATCCATTTTTTGCCGCAGTTTGTGAGCGGACTTGCAACGAGAAGACTTGTCAATGGTTCTTGCTTGAAGAACCCCCCCCCCCAAAAAAAAAAAAAAAAACCAAAAAAAAAAAAACACACACACAAAACAACAACAACAACAACACTTTGTTTTAAGGGACAGTAGCTGACAAGTGGCTTTCAATGCCTAGTCTATTTAATGCTCATTGACAACTTTTTGCCAAAGGATGTTTTGCGTAGTAGGGTAATAATCTAAACAATTTTTTTTTAATTCAAGGATGCAAACTACTAAAAGAAAGTATATATATATATATATGAGCTATGCTTTTCTGATAAAGATAATCAACACTGCCCATTCATGACAATCTCATATGAATTTAATGATCTTGGAGAAGGAAAATTCCAACAATGACATGGACGGAAATTTGCATTCTGGGGCACTTTGTGTGTGTGTGTGTGTGCGCACATGCGGAGGACGGAAATTTCCATTCTGGGGCACTATTTTGTGTGTGTGTGTGTGTGCGCACACACATGCGGAGGACGGAAATTTCCATTCTGGGGCACTTTGTGTGTGTGTGTGTGTGTGTGTGTGTGTGCGCGCGCACATGCAGAGGATGGACATTTCCATACTAGGGCACTCAAAAGGGTTAAGGAACAATGGAAAGAAGACAATTATTGATTGCGTTTTCTGTAAAAAGTTCAAGACACAAGGGAAAGATGACTGCTTGTCGATGACGGGTCATTTGATCCTTTGGTAACGGCCAATCTGGGCAACATAATGATCGGATTCTGGCAGGTGACGACAGTTGATGACCTCAAGCTGGGCTCAGACAGGTGGGGTGAAAGGAGGGGAGATTACTGGGCCTGCTGGTCATTAATTGGTGGCACTGTGGGGGGGCAGTGGACTTGTGCAGTTGCTGGAGCTAACAGCACAGGCCTTGGGCAGGGTTTGCAGTTGGGATTAATCGTTGATTTGTTTGTAGTTTTTATTGCTCTCTCTCTCTCTGTCTCTCTGTCTCTCTCTCTGTGTCTCTGTCTCTCTCTATCTCTTCATGGAAACATACACATGGAGCTTAAGCTGATGAGCCACTGTGGTTTTTTGTTTTGGTTTGTTTTGTTTTTGTTTTTTTTTTTTTTTTATTGACCATTAATTTACCAGCATTTTTTTTCTCTCTCTGTGTCTCGTTTTCTGTCTCTCTCTCTGTCTGTCTGTCTCTGTCTCTCTTTCTCCATGGAAACATACAGTGCTTGAGCTGACAAGCCACATTTTCTAAATTTGAATTTTATTTTTTATATAGGATTGACCATTAATATGTCAGCAGTTTTTATTGCTCTCTGTCTGTCTCTCTGTCTCTGTCTCTGTCTGTCTGTCTCTCTCTCATGGGTATGGTTTTAAGGTGGTGTCAGCCCTGATATGGCCTTAGTGGTCAGCTGGGCTATAAACAACATGATTTGATTTGATTTGATTTCTCTTCCCCCCCCCCTCTCCCCAACCCTCCCCCCCCCCGCCCACCCTCTTTTTCTCTTTCTGTTCTCTGACTCTCTCTCTCTCTCTCTCTCTGTGCTCTGTCTCTGTCTCTCTCTCTCTCTCTCTCTCTCTCTCTCTCTCTCTCTGTGTGCTCTGTCTCTGTCTCTGTCTCTGCTGTCTGAGCTCTCTGTCTCACTCTTTTTGCTCTCTCATTGCCTGTCTCCACTGTTGACTCTTTAAAGTTTTCATCTGTGTAGTTGTGTATGTGCGTTCCCGTTTCTCTGTTTTCAGTGCAACATCAAACTGCTTACACTCAGACACATGTGAAACACATCCCTTGGTCCCCCCTTTCTCCCCAGATCCACAACTCCCCCCCCCCCCCCCACCCCCACCCCCCCCCCCCCCCCAAAAAAAAAAGTTAACTCTCTCCATACGAACAGCGTTTCACCCCAGTTACCATCATCAAAATATTGCAAGCAGAAGGCTCTTATACTGAAGAGGTGAATGTTGACAAAGAATACCACAATTCGGACGATGGAAGCTAAAGGTTGGGTCATTGAGACACCCCACTGGACATCCGAGGGGTCTGTGTAGAGGAGAAGAGAGGACTGGCTGTACTGAGTGAGTTAAGACGGACACACAAACAGACAGACAGACAGCAGACACACACACACACTCACACACACACACACACAGAGAACAACAACAACAACAACACACAAACAACAAAAAACACCCACAAACAAAGCCAACAAGAAGAGCCAACAGCAAACTAAAGTTTACAGACCAGAGACGATGGCTCCAGCTAGCCGCATGAGCAGTAAAAAAAAAAATGATGGAGGCAGCGGATCAATGGATGAGGCCGGTAAAACTTTGAACTGACAAACTGACAAGCAGGGGGCAGAGTTCGCGTGTCAAGGTCTCCTCCGTGCTGGCAGATTCATGGGGTGGGGGGGGGGGGGGGGGGGCTTTATTTCCCTCTTTTGTGATGAGGCTTTATTTCTCTCTTGGGTGATGAGGCTTTATTCTCCCTCTTTGGTGATCAGGCTTTATTTTCCCTCTGTGGTGTTCAGTCTTTATTTAACGCATCTCCACTCTCCTTCAGTCCATCATAATCAGGGAGCAAGGTGGCAGGGTGGTTAAGATGCTTATGTGCCAGTACATTGTTCTTGAGGGTCTGGGTTCGAATCCCAGCGTCGCCCTTTCTCCCAGGGTTGACAGCGAAATCAGACTGAGCGTCTGGTCATTCGGATGAGACGATAAACTGAGGTTCTATGTTCGGCCTGTACTTTGTGCCCTGAAGAAAGAACCCACGGCAGCAAAAGTGTTGTCTTCTGACTAAATTCTGTGAAAGAAATCCACTCTGATAGGTACACAAATTATACATGCATGCACTCAAGGCCTGGCAAAGCAAGGCTGGGTTATGCTGCTGTTGGGCATGTGCCTGGGAGATGAGGTGTAGCGTTTATGGATTTGACCAAGCACAGTGACACCTCTGTGTGAAACTGAAACTCTTTGTCTGTCAGCAATTGACGGGCGCAATAGCCGAGTGGTTAAAACGTTGGACTGTCAGTCTGAGGGTCCCGGGTTCGAATCACGGTGACGGCGCCTGGTGGGTAAAGGGTGGAGATTTTTCCGATCTCCCAGGTCAACATATGTGCAGACCTGCCAGTGCCTGAACCCCCTTCGTGTGTATATGCAAGCAGAAGATCAAATACGCACGTTAAAGATCCTGTAATCCATGTCAGCGTTCGGTGGGTTATGGAAACAAGAACATACCCAGCATGCACACCCCTGAAAACGGAGTATGGTTGCCAACATGGCGGGGTAAAAACGCTCATACACGTAAAAGCCCACTCGTGTGCATACGAGTGAACGCAGAAGAAGAAGAAGAAGTCTGTCCTCAATTTGGGATTGGGTTTTTAAGTATTGTGATATCTTTGTTAAGTATTGGGAGTGATGGCCTAGAAGTAATGCATCCGCCTAGGAAGCGAGAGAATCTGAGCGTGCTGGTTCGATTCACGGCTCAGCTGCCAATATTTTCTCCCCCTCCACAAGACCTTGAGTGGTGGTCTGGACACTAGTCATTCGGATGAGACAATAAACCGAGGTCCCATGTGCAGCATGCACTTAACGCACGTAAAAGAACCCACAGCAACAAAAGGGTTCCTGGCAAAATCCTGTAGAAAATCCACTTCGTTAGGAAAAACAAATAAAACTGCATGCAGGAAAAAAAAAAGAAAAAAAAAGAGTGGTGCTGTAGTATAGTGACGCGCTGTCCCTGGGGAGAGCAGCCCGAATTTCACACAGAGAAATTTGTTGTGATAAAAAGCAATACAAATACAAATATTGTGATAGGAAATGTACATTATAACTTTTGTGATGTATGATAATTGTTGTGTGCAATTATTTTGTGTGTGGTAATGTGTCTGAATATACTTTTTGTTTGCTTGTATGTCTGTGCCGCTTATAGATGTAAGTTTTTCATTTTAGTGTTTAAATGCATGTTTTACTTATTGGCTTTTACTTTGTACAGGGCAGGTGAGCATGTTTTACATGGAACGCTATATTAATGAAGTTAGATTGTTATTATTTGTTGTCATTAACAGGACATCTGTGACACAGAAAAGAAAATGATCATGTTTGAGGAGTAACCCCCCTTTTTGTATAAAGAATCGGTTCAGTTTCAAAGATTTTTTTTTTTTTTTTTTTGATTTTTTTTTTAGCTTCTCTTTTCCATGTCTTTGAGTTCATGATGGTGTTCTGTCACGTCATCTTCGGTCCAGAAACGGCGGCCCTTCTGTGGTTTGGTGGTTGGGTTGGCTGGCTATGAGCAGTGGTGGTGTGTGTCCATCGAGATCGATGATGACCATTGTTGTCATCCAGCTGGGGGATCGGGGCAGGATGGTGGTGGTGGGGGGTTGGGGGGGGGGGGGGGGGATGCTCATGAATCTATCTGTGAATGCACAGATGGCTATGAGCAGTATGATTTGATTTGATAACGGTGTTCTTTTCTTTGGAAGTTGTCTGGTCATTTCAGCTTTTTGCGTATGTGCAGAATTTAATTGTCTTCATCTTATCCGTGTGCTGCAGCTCCGACATTCACTGGAATACTTGATGTACCAGTAGGTTTTTTTTAAGTGCGTGACTGTTTTTTACCCTGCCAAAGAGGCAGCCATGGTTTCCTTTTGGGGGTGTGCTTGCTGGGTATGCTCTGGATTCACTCGAATACTTGATGTACCAGTAGGTTTTTTTTAAGTGCGTGACTGTTTTTTTACCCTGCCAAAGAGGCAGCCATGGTTTCCTTTTGGGGGTGTGCTTGCTGGGTATGCTTTGGTTTTTGTCGCCCACCAAACGCCTTGGATTACACAATCGTTTATCATGTGTGTGTGCGCGTGTGTCTGTGTGTGAATGTGTGTCTGCATTTTTTACATTGATTTGATTATTTATCATCACTTTTGTGTGTGTGTTTTTTTTTCTTTTTGTTTTGTTTTTTTTTTGCTTAGAGTTGACTTCATCAAGATTTTGCACCTTATAGATATTATTATTATTAGTAGTAGTATTTTTATATATTTATCTATTATTTTTGTTATTTTTTTTTAAAATTTATTTTTATTCTTTTTTTTTTTTCAAATTAAAACAAATTTTTTCTCAAGGCCTGACAAAGCGCAGTGAGTTAAACGCTGCTGGTCAGGCATCCGCTTGGCAGATGTGGTGTAGCGTATATATGGATTTAACCGAACTCAGTGACGCCTCCTTGAGCTACTGATACTGACACTGATTATGTGGGTATTTGATCTTATGCTGTGTGCGTTCACACGTGAAGGTGGTTCAGATGCTAGCAGGTCGGTCTGCTATCATGCGGAGTGATGGCCTAGAGGTAACGCGTCCGCCTAGCAAGCGAGAGAATCTGAGCACGCTGGTTCGAATCACGGCTCAGCCGCCGATATTTTCTCCCCCTCCACTAGATCTTGAGTGGTGGTCTGGACGCTAGTCATTCGGATGAGACGATAAACTGAGGTCCCGTGTGCAGCATGCACTTAGCGCACGTAAAAGAACCCACGGCAACAATGGGGTTGTTCCTGGCAAAATTCTGTAGAAAATCCACTTCGATAGGAAAAAACAAATAAAACTGCACGCAGGAAAAAATACAAAAAAAATGGGTGGCGCTGTAGAGTAGCGTCGTGCTCTCCCTGGGTAGAGCAGCCCGAATTTCATACAGAGAAATCTTTTGTGATAAAAAGAAATACAAATACAAATACAAAATACCTTAGTTGATGTGAGAGGTAAGAAAAAATTTCCGCCCATGCACCCCCACCCCCACCCCCTCCTTACTCCCCAACCAGGGGCCGCAACTGGGATCTGAACCCAGGATCTTTAGTGTGGAAGTCCAGCGCTTTAACTACTGGGCCCTGTGTGATCGTGTGGGGTGTTTTGAAGGGAGCTGGGTCATCCATGTCATGGATACTGTTGCTGTAGCTGGTGACCTGTAATAGTGTCCTGCTAATGAGGTCTCTAGGGGTGAAATGGTTTTCTCTGTGTGTGTGTGTGAGTGTGTGTGTGTGTGTGTGTGTGTGTGTGATAGAGAGAGAGAGAGACAGTGTGTATGAGTGTATGTATGTGTGTGTGTGAGAGAGAACGAGTGTGTGTGTCTGTGTGTGTGTGTGAGAGAGTGTGTGTGTGAGAGAGAGAAAGAGAGAGAGTGTGTGTGTGATAGAGTGTGAGTGTATGTATGTGAGAGAGAGAGAGAGAGTGCTAGTGTGAGAGAGAGAGAGATAGAGAGAGACTCTGTGTGTGTGTGTGTGTGTGTGTGAGAGAGAGAGAGAGAGAGGGTGTGTGTGTGTGTCAGAGGTGAGATTTTCCTTTCCTCCGATACAATCATGCATTTGACAGGGCAGCAATAAAGTCTTGTCATATATGTATATTTGTATATATGATTATATATATATATATATAATAAAATAAAATAAGAAATAACCAGTTCCAAGCCAAGCCTATTTTATGTTCAGTCACAACTGTTTGCCAAGAGATGTTTCGGTGACGGAGGGTAATAATAAAAAGAAAAAAAAAAAAGAATAAAATCCAGCATGCAAACTACTAAAAGAAAGTATACATTACCTGTACTATTCTGAAAGGAAAATGAACTCACTATCCAGTTATAACTGTCACATGAGTTTAATGATTTTGTGATAGGAAAACTCTGACAATGACACTGACTGAAATTTCCATCCTGGAGTCACTTTTTTTGCAACACAGGGAGGGAAATATCCAAAGTCCTGGGGCACTGTAAGGGTTGATGTTGATTAAAAAAATTTTTTTTTAGATAAACTCTTGATAGAAAATTTGAAAGATAAATAGATATAATTCGTGATAGAAAATCTAAAATAGATATATAACTTGACAGAAAATCTTGATGGAAAATCTAAAATATGATAGATATAACTCCTGACAGTAAATCTAAAGTATGAATAGATATGATTTAATAGAAAATTTAAAATAGAGACATAAATCTTGATAGAAAACCTAAAATATGAATAGAAAATACCTTGATAGAAAACCTGAAATAGAAATAGATATAACGCTTGATAGAAGATTTAGAATATAGATAGATATATAACTCTTCATAGAAAATTCTGAAATATAAATTGATATAACTTTTGATAGAAAATCTCAAATCTGAATCGATATAACTCATGATAAAAGATTTAGAATAGAAATAGATGTAACTTGATATAAAATCAAAATATAAATAGATATAACTCTTGATGGAAAATCTAGAATATAGATAGATATAACTCTTGATAGAAAATCTGAAATATAAATAGATAGAAAATCTTGATGGAAAATCTAGAATATAGATAGAATATAGATAGATATAACTCTTGATAGAAAATCTAAAAATATAAATAGATATAACTCATGATAGAAAATCTAAAATGTAAATTGATATAACTCTTGATAGAAAATCAAGAATATAAATAGATGCAACTCTTGATAGAAAATCTAAAAATATAGATAGATAAAAAATCTATAATCTGAATAGATATAACTCTTAATAGAAAATCTGAAATATAGATAGATATAAATTTTAATAGAAAATCTATAATGATAGTATTTATATAGTGCTGAATCTTGTGCAGAGGCAAATCTAAGCACTTTCACACCAGTCATTTACATGCATGCGTAACTCTAAAACTGAAAGAAACTGAAAACAAGGAAGAGGCAGGGAAGGGAGGCTGTCTTGTGAAGGGGTGGGTTTTAAGGCCAGACTTGAAAGAGCTGAGTGCAGACACCTGACGAAGGGAAAGAGGAAGTTCATTCCAATTGCAAGGTCCAGAGACAGAGAAAGAACGGCAGCTAACAGTGGAGTGTTTGAATCTGGGCGTGCGAAAACAGAGTGGATCCGAAGCCGATCGTAGAGAGCGAGATGGAGTGTAGAGGTGAAGGCAGCCACAGAGATAGGAAGGGGCAGATTTGTGAATACATTTATAACATAGAGTGCTGATCTTATACTTTATTCTGTGTGAGACAGGGAGCCAGTGGAGATGTTGCAAAATAGGAGTGATGTGCTCAGATCTTTTCTTTCTAGAGGATGAGTCGGGCAGCAGAATTTTGTATGCGCTGAAGGGACTGAATGGATGAAGCAGGCAAACCAGACAATAGGGAGTTACAGTAGTCGAGGCGAGAGAGAATGATCTAAAATATAAATAGGTATAAAACTCTTTAACAGAAAAGCCCGAGATAAAAACACCACAGTCCTGAAGGGCTGACTGGAAGATGCAGGATGTGCTGTGATTGATCGATTGACGTGGTTACTTCTTTAGTGACTAGACTTGGTCAGAGACCACCAAGCTCTGAGCGCTTTCGAGTGAATAAATCCAGTCCCTGGCGTCTTCATTTTCCAAATAAGGAAGGTGAAGAAGTGAGAGAAAAAAGTTAGTCCTGGTATTTAAAAAAAACAACAAAAAAAACAAAAACAAACTTGGTTCAACTTTTTGACGGGCACAATAGCCGAGTGGTTAAAGCGTTGGACTGTCAATCTGAGGGTCCTGGGTTCGAATCACGGTGACGGCGCCTGGTGGGTAAAGGGTGGAGATTTTTACGATCTCCCAGGTCAACATATGTGCAGACCTGCTAGTGCCTGAACCCCCTTCGTGTGCATATGCAAGCAGAAGATCAAATACACACGTTAAAGATCCTGTAATCCATGTCAGCGTTCGGTGGGTTATGGAAACAAGAACATACCCAGCATGCACACCCCCGAAAACGGAGTATGGCTGCCTACATAGCGGGGTAAAAACGGTCACACAAGTAAAAGCCCACTTGTGTGCATACGAGTGAACGCAGAAGAAGAAGAAGAAGGTTCAACTTTCAATCTGCAGGAATGTGAGAGCTACACAGAAACATTTAAATACGCTTTTTCCATTTCATTAATGCGTCAGTCATTTGGTCGTGAATGCTGCAGAAAAGCCCTTGGGCTGTTCGTGAGATATGTGCAGATCCGCAGAGAACATGGCAGGGGTGGGGGTGTGGGGGAGGAGGAGGGGGGGGGGGTTGGGGTGAGACTCCGATGTGATCTTGCAGACAGTGGTTGTTGCAACATATTTGATGACAAAATGAGGGGGAAAGAGCATGACCCCCCACACCTACACCCCCCCCCAAAAAAAAAACAAACAAACAACAACAACAACAACAAACCAACAACAAAAAACACACAAAAACCCCCACAAAAAACAAGAACAAACAACAACAACAAAAAACAACTGATGGCATCTTCTTGATTTCCTCCGTCCCTTGCAGTGAGAGGCGTGTTTTTATCTGTTCTGTGTTGATCCAACAAACATTGTGTGTTACTTTGATCTGGGAGCCCATGACTATGTCCCCATTGTCATACTGATCAAATTGAGAGATTCTTGTTTCAAGAAGCATGCTTTGAATGATGAAGAGAAAAGAAAAAAAACAACAAAAAAAAGCAAAACAGATTCACTCAAGCATTTAGGAGCATTGCAGTGTGCCCGTGACCATATGTCTGATACTGTTTTTGCAACGCAACGCAGTACAAAAGATGTTGTATCCGTATCATCATTAACATCTGTCGGTCATTGACAGTGAAATAAACCAGCAGCACAACAGGGAACAGGCAGTGGTGGTGGTGGCTGCCATGAATCATTTACCGATCTAGTTTGATCGTTTCGGCTGGAGCTGTCAGTATTCAGTGAGTGACTGTAGACTGATCATCGATCATTTCGGCTGGAGCTGTCAGTATTCAGTGAGTGACCAAGGATTGATCATTGATCGTTTCGGCTGGAGCTTTTAGTGTTAAGTGAGTGACCATGGATTGATCATTGATCATTGATCGTGGCTGGAGCTGTCAGTATTCAGTGAGTGACTGTAGACTGATCATTGATCATTTCGGCTGGAGCTGTCAGTATTCAGTGAGTGACCATAGATTGATCATTGATCATTTCGGCTGGAGTTATCAGTATTCAGTGAGTGACCATGGATTGATCATTGATCATTTCAGCTGGAGTTATCAGTATTCAGTGAGTGACCATAGATTGATCATTGATCGTTTCGGCTGGAGCTGTCAGTATTCAGTGAGTGACCATGGACTGATCATTGATCGTTTCGGCTGGAGCTGTCAGTGTTCAGTGAGTGACCATGGATTGATTATTGATCGTTTCGGCTGGAGCTGTCAGTATTCAGTGAGTGACCAAGGATTGATCATTGATCGTTTCGGCTGGAGCTTTTAGTGTTAAGTGAGTGACCATGGATTGATCATTGATCATTGATCGTGGCTGGAGCTGTCAGTATTCAGTGAGTGACCATAGATTGATCATTGATCGTTTCGGCTGGAGCTGTCAGTGTTCAGTGAGTGACCATGGATTGATCATTGATCGTTTCGGCTGGAGCTGTCAGTGTTCAGTGAGTGACCATGGATTGATCATTGATCATTGATTGTGGCTGGAGCTGTCAGTATTAAGTGAGTGACCATGGATTGATCATTGATCGTTTCGGCTGGAGCTGTCAGTATTCAGTGAGTGACCATGGATTGATCATTGATCGTTTCGGCTGGAGTTATCAGTATTCAGTGAGTGACCATGGACTGATCATTGATCGTTTCGGCTGGAGCTGTCAGTGTTCAGTGAGTGACCATGGATTGATCATTGATCGTTTCGGCTGGAGCTGTCAGTATTCAGTGAGTGACCAAGGACCGATATCATTCATCACTTTTTCTCCACCCACGGAGGAAGGTGGCAGAATGGTGAAGATGCTTATCTGCCTCTACAGTGTCCACGGGGGTCTGGGTTCTTCTTCTTCTTCTTCTTCTGCGTTCACTCGTATGCACACGAGTGGGCTTTTACGTGTATGACCGTTTTTACCCTGCCACGTAGGCAGCCATACTCCGTTTTCGGGGGTGTGCATGCTGGGTATGTTCTTGTTTCCATAACCCACCGAACGCTGACATGGATTACAGGATCTTTAACGTGCTGTATTTGATCTTCTGCATGCGTATTACACACGAAGGGGGTTCAGGCACTAAGCAGGTCTGCACATATGTTGACCTGGGAGATGGTAAAAATCTCCACCCTTTATCCACCAGGCGCCGTCACCGAGATTCGAACCCGGGAGGGGACTGGGTTCAAATCCCGGCCTGGCTCTTTCTCCCAAGCGTGACTCGAAAGTCACACTGAGCCTCTAGTCATTCAGAGGAGACAGTAAACTGAGGTCCCCCCCCCCCCCCCCCGTGTGCAGGCTACACACTTGGCCGCAGTTTCACAAATCCATATACGCTACACCACACATCTGCCAAGCAGATGCCTGACCAGCGGCGTGACCCAACGCGCTTAGTCAGGCCTTGAAAAAAAAAAGAAAAAAGAAAAATACATAAAAAAAGAACTACTACTACTACTAATAATAATATGTATAGGGCGCAGAAACTTCATGAAGTCAACTAAAAGCGTACAATATATATATATATATATATATATATATATATATATATATATATATATATATATATATATATATATATAAATAATAACAATATAATTTTAAAAAAAAATAATGATGATATCATTCCATCTCATAAATAATCGCGCAGTGAAGGGGAACCCATGGCAACATAAGTGTTGTCCTCTGGCAGAGTTCTGTTGAAGAAATCCACTTAAGTTCACAAATACACATGCACTTGAAGGCCTGACAAGCATGATGCGTTACGCTGCTGGTCAGGCATCTGCCTTGGCAGATGTGACGTAGCATATGTGGATTTGCCCGAACGCTGCAACACCTCGTTGAGAAACTGAAACTGAAAATCTGCCCCCACTCTGTCGTCCTTGGTGACAGTCAGTCTGTCCCCCCCCCCCCCTCTCTCTCTCTCTCTCTCTCTCTCTCTCTCTCTGTGCACAGAGTGTTCATTGCAACACAAAACTTGTGTCTGTCTGGACAGTCTGGGGATGGTGTATTGATTGTGCTTATGTGAAATTGGTTGAATGATGTGACTAATTCAGGACCAGCTCACTGACGGCTTTTGATTCTCTAATCACGCACACACACACACACACACACACATGTCCACGCACTCAAGCAATCATCAGGCATCCGCTTCTCTTTGACGTCGCCCCTGGACGCTGAGTGCATCGTGCACAGACTATTAATCATGTGAACCCAAAAGATGGGGGACCTGTGTCATTCCATCTCACAAAACTCAGGTCTCCTTGTCGGGTGTTTTAACCCCTTAAGCCCTAAGCATCTCCACCTTGGTACATGGGAAGCTGCTGCGCTTCCTCTGCTCTCTGGGAAGAGCAGCCAGAGTTTCTCCACTGAGAAACCTGTTGTGATTTTTAAAAAAAAAATAAAAAAAAATAATAAAATAAATAAAAAATCTACAAAGAAAACTACACAAACTGTGTATAAAAAAAAAAGAATGAATTATGCTGGCTTGTTCCAGAGCTAATGATAAAGTTTAATGGTCAAAGAGTGATATAATTGCTGATCACCGAAAAAGTGAAATACAGACCAGTGGCCAAAGAGTGAAAAAAAGAAAAAAAGACTGATCGCTGAAGATTGAAATATATTCTGACTAAGAAATCGTGATCACCAAAGAGTGAAATAAATGGTGATCACCAAAGAGTGAAATAAATGGTGATCACCAGAGGGTTAAATAAAGACTGATCACCACAGAGGGAAATAAAGCCTGATCACCAAAGAGAGAAATAAAACCTGATCACCACAGAGGGAAATAAAGCCTGTTCACCAAAGAGGGAAATAAAGCCTGGTCACCAAAGAGGAAAATAAAGCCTGGTCACCAAAGAGGGAAATAAAGCCTGTTCACCAAAGAGGGAAATAAAGCCTGGTCACCACAGAGAGAAATAAAGCCTGTTCACCAAAGAGAGAAATAAAGCCTCATCACCAAAGAGGGAAATAAAGCCTGATCACCAAAGAGGGAAATAAAGCCTGTTCACCAAAGAGGAAAATAAAGACTGATCACCACAGAAGGAAATAAAGCCTGATCACCAAAGAGGGAAATAAAGCCTGATCACCAAAGAGAGAAATAAAGCCTGATCACCAAAGAGAGAAATAAAACCTGATCACCACAGTTGGAGATAAAGCCTGGTCACCAAAGCCTGTTCACCAAAGAGGGAAATAAAGCCTGGTCACCAAAGAGGGAAATAAAGCCTGGTCACCAAAGAGAGAAATAAAGCCTCATCACCAAAGAGGGAAATAAAGCCTCATCACCAAAGAGGGAAATAAAGCCTGGTCACCAAAGAGAGAAATAAAGCCTCATCACCAAAGAGGGAAATAAAGCCTCATCACCACAGAGAGAAATAAAGCCTCATCACCAAAGAGGGAGAATAAAGCCTCATCACCAAAGAGGGAGAATAAAGCCTCATCACCAAAGCCTGTTCACCAAAGAGGGAAATAAAGCCTGATCACCACAGAGGGAAATAAAGCCTGATCACCAAAGAGAGAAATAAAACCTGATCACCAAAGAGAGAAATAAATGCTGATCACCACAGTGGGAGATAAAACCTGGTTACCACAGAGAGAAATAAAGCCTCATCACCACAGAGGGAAATAAAGCCTGTTCACCACAGAGTGAAATAAAGCCTGTTCACCACAAAGGGAAATAAAGCCTTATCACCACAGAGGGAAATAAAGCCTGTTCACCACAGAGTGGAAATAAAGCCTGTTCACCACAAAGGGAAATAAAGCCTTTTCACCACAAAGGAAAATAAAGCCTGTTCACCACAGAGTGGAAATAAAGCCTGATCACCACAGAGGGAAATAAAACCTGATCACCACAGAGAGAAATAAAGCCTGTTCACCACAGAAGGAAATACAGAATGATCACCAAAGAGTGACATAAAGCCTGATCACCACAGAGGGAAATAAAGCCTGTTCACCACAGAAGGAAATAAAGACTGATCACCAACGAGAGAAATAAAGCCTGATCACCAAGCATAGTGAAATAAAGCCTGATCACCACAAAGGGAAATAAAGCCTGTTCACCAAAGGGAAATAAAGCCTGATCACCACAGAGGGAAATAAAGCCTGATCACCAAAGAGAGAAATAAATGCTGATCACCAAAGAGGGAAATAAAACCTGATCACCAAAGAGGGAGAATAAAGCCTGATCACCAAAGAGGGAGAATAAAGCCTGATCACCAAAGAGAGAAATAAATCCTGATCACCACAGAGGGAAATAAAACCTGGTCACCACAGACAGAAATAAAGCCTGATCACCACAGAGAGAAATAAAGCCTCATCACCAAAGAGAGAAAGAAAGCCTGTTCACCAAAGAGAGAAATAAA
>NC_134891.1:9134928-9169928 GCF_041734735.1 Babylonia areolata | reverse complement strand
TCACTTTGCTGCCTTGACCAGTCAGTAGGGGGATGGGGGTGGTGTGGTGTGTGTGTGGAGGGTTGGGGGTGGGGTGGAGTGGGGTGGATGTTGACTGTGGACTTGGTCACTTTGCTGCCTTGACCAGTCAGTAGGAGGGGTGTGTGGGGGGGGGGAGGTGGACGTTGACTGCGGACTTGGTCAGTTTGTTGCCTTGACCAGTCAGTAGAAGGGGGGTGTGGGGGGGGGGGAGGTGGACGTTGACTGCGGACTTGGTCACTTTGCTGCCTTGACCAGTCAGTAGGGGGATGGGGGTGGTGTGGTGTGTGTGTGGAGGGTTGGGGGTGGGGTGGAGTGGGGTGGATGTTGACTGTGGACTTGGTCACTTTGCTGCCTTGACCAGTCAGTAGAGGGTGGGGTGTGGGGGTGGGGTTGGGTGGGGGGGAGGTGGACGTTGACTGCGGACTTGGTCACTTTGCTGCCTTGACCAGTCAGTAGGGGACAGGGTTGGAGTTGGGTGGGGGATGGAGTGGGTGTTGACTGTGGACTTGGTCACTTTGCTGCCTTGACCAGTCAGTTGGGGGTGGGGGGTAGGGTGGACGTTGACTGTGGAGTTGGTTACTTTGTTGCCTTGACCAGTCAGTAGAGGGTGGGGTGTGGGGGTAGGGTTGGGTGGGGGGGAGGTGGACGTTGACTGCGCAGCTTTGGTCACTTTGTTGCCTTGACCAGTTAGTAGGAGGGGGGTGTGGGGGGGGAGGTGGACGTTGACTGCGGACTTGGTCACTTTGCTGCCTTGACCAGTCAGTAGGGGGATGGGGGTGGTGTGTGTGTGTGTGGAGGGTTGCGGGTGGGGTGGAGTGGGGTGGATGTTGACTGTGGACTTGGTCACTTTGCTGCCTTGACCAGTCAGTAGGGGGATGGGGGTGGGGTGGTGTGTGTGTGGAGGGTTGGGGGTGGGTGGAGTGGGGTGGATGTTGACTGCGGACTTGGTCACTTTGTTGCCTTGACCAGTCGGTAGAGGGTGGGGTGTGGGGGTGGGGTTGGGTGGGGGGGAGGTGGACGTTGACTGCGCAGCTTTGGTCACTTTGTTGCCTTGACCAGTTAGTAGGAGGGGGATGGGGGGGGGAGGTGGACGTTGACTGCGGACTTGGTCAGTTTGCTGCCTTGACCAGTCAGTAGGGGGATGGGGGTGGTGTGTGTGTGTGGAGGGTTGGGGGTGGATGGAGTGGAGTGGGGTGGATGTTGACTGTGGACTTGGTCACTTTGCTGCCTTGACCAGTCAGTAGGGGGATGGGGGTGGTGTGTGTGTGTGGAGGGTTGGGGGTGGATGGAGTGGAGTGGGGTGGATGTTGACTGTGGACTTGGTCACTTTGCTGCCTTGACCAGTCAGTAGGGGGATGGGGGTGGTGTGTGTGTGTGGAGGGTTGGGGGTGGATGGAGTGGAGTGGGGTGGATGTTGACTGTGGACTTGGTCACTTTGCTGCCTTGACCAGTCAGTAGAGGGTGGGGTGTGGGGGTGGGGTTGGGTGGGGGGTGGAGTGGGTGTTGACTGCGGACTTGGTCAGTTTGTTGCCTTGACCAGTTAGTAGGAGGGGGGTGTGGGGGGGGAGGTGGATGTTGACTGCAGACTTGGTCACTTTGTTGCCTTGACCAGTTAGTAGGAGGGGGGTGTGGGGGGGGAGGTGGACGTTGACTGCGGACTTGGTCACTTTGCTGCCTTGACCAGTCAGTAGGGGGATGGGGGTGGTGTGGTGTGTGTGTGGAGGGTTGCGGGTGGGGTGGAGTGGGGTGGATGTTAACTGCGGACTTGGTCAGTTTGTTGCCTTGACCAGTCAGTAGGGGTTGGGGGTGGTGTGTGTGTGGAGGGTTGGGGGTGGGTGTAGTGGGGTGGATGTTGACTGTGGACTTGGTCACTTTGCTGCCTTGACCAGTCAGTAGGGGGATGGGGGTGGGGTGGTGTGTGTGTGGAGGGTTGGGGGTGAGTGGGGTGGATGTTGACTGTGGACTTGGTCACTTTGTTGCCTTGACCAGTCGGTAGGGTTAAGGTGTGTGTGTGTGGTGGGGGTGGGGGGGGGGAGTGGGTGGTGGACGTTGACTGCACAGCTTTGGTCACTTTGTTGCCTTGACCAGTCGGTAGGGTTGAGGTGTGTGTGGTGGGGGGTGGGGGAGGGGGTGGTGGACGTTGACTGCAGCTTTGGTCACTTTGTTGCCTTGACCAGTCAGTAGGGGGTGGGGGGGGGGTGTGTGTGTTGGGGGGGGGGGCATGGGGGTGGACATTGACTGCACCCTGGGTCACTTCGCTGCCTTGACCAGTCAGTTGTAGGTGGTGGTGGTGGTGGTGGTATAGGGGTGAGGGGCAGGGGGGGTTGTGGGGTGGGTGGGGGTGTGGTGGCAGGGCTGGGGGCTTGGGGGGGGGGGAGCTGTGGGCATGGCTTTTGTTGCCTGTCCACACAGTGTGTGTGTGTGTCTATTTTCTGTTTTGTATCATCTTTTTCTTTCTTCCTCTCTCTCTCTCTCTCTCTCTCTCTGTGTCTCCCATCTGTCCATTTTCTCTCTTACACCTGTGTGTGCTCATACGTTTTACACACGTATGCACACACATGCACATGCGTGAACTCGTGGACATGCACCTCAACACACACACCCACCCACACACACACACACAGTGTGTGTGCATGCATGCATGCATGCACAAAACACGTGGACTTATGTGCACATTTCTGTCCTATTTCCTTTCTGATTTATTTTGCCTTGCTGGTCCATTTACCTATATCTTTTTCTAGAAAGTTTTTGAATGTTTTTTTTCTTCTTTTTTCTTCTGAACTTGATAATTGGACACTCTTACTGTGTTGTGCTGTTGTTTTGATGTTGTTGTTGTTGTTTTTTTTTTTTTTGTTTTTTTTTAGCAAGGTGGTGTGAGGTGTTAGTATTTGATCTTTTGTACCTGTTGTTATAAATGATGTTGTTTTATCATGTGTGGTGTTATATATGGTTTGGTTTTGTAATGTATGTGAGGTGCTGGTTTTTTGGTCTTGTATGCTTGTTGCTATCTGTGATGTTCTTGGATCATGTGTGGTGTTGTGCATGATTTTGTTTTATAATGTATTGTTATGTTTAGGTGGGTTTTGTGTGTGTGTGGTTTTGTTTTTTTTTTTTTTTTTTTGTGGTTGTATTTTTTTTATCCTCTGATGAAAAAATTGAATTGTCCGAGGTTTATTGGCCATGAATGTGACTGTACTTGTGCCTTACCTTTTTTTTTCTTTTTTTTTTTCTCCAGAATGTGTGTGTGTGTTTGTGTGTGTGTGTTTACAATCATGTGTGTGTGTGTGTGGTTTATCATGTATTCATTGACTTATAATATTTACAGATTTTCAACTGACATTGTTGAAATCAAAATTTCAAGCCGTCATCACAACTATACATGGTTCTTTTTAATAAAACTTTACATATTGAAAGGGAAACCTTTTGTCTATTGTAAAGGGAAAAAATGAGTTGTTTGCTTGTGTGGGTTTTTTTGTGTTTGTTTACTTTTTGACATCACTGTTTTTGTTTATATATGTATGATGTGTGTCAAAGATATTGATGTATGTTGTTTCTACACCCCCCCCACCCCTCGCTTCCCCAAGGGGGCTAATGCAGTAAACTTCTTGCCTTGCCTCCCTTAGTCAGCTGGACCGTAAGCAACAAACGATAACGTTATGCAGGCGCGTTCACGTGTGATTTTGAATACTTGATTGTGTGTGAGCAGGACTTGTATTATTGTGTGTGATGTTCTGCCTTGTGTTGACAGGTTCGGGCGACGTGTACACGTGTGATTGTGAATACTTGATAGCGTGTGAGCAGGACTTGTACTATTGTGTGTGATGTTTTGCCTTGTGTTGACAGGTTCGGGCGACGTGTACACGTGTGATTGTGAATACTTGATAGCGTGTGAGCAGGACTTGTATTATTGTGTGTGATGTTTTGCCTTGTGTCGACAGGTTCGGGCGACGTGTACACGTGTGATTGTGAATACTCGATTGTGTGCGAGCAGGACTTGTATTATTGTGTGTGATGTTTTGCCTTGTGTCGACAGGTTCGGGCGACGTGTACACGTGTGATTTTGAATACTCGATTGTGTGTGAGCAGGACTTGTACTATTGTGTGTGATGTTTTGCCTTGTGTCGACAGGTTCGGGCGACGTGTACACATGTGATTGTGAATACTCGATTGTGTGTGAGCAGGACTTGTACTATTGTGTGTGATGTTTTGCCTTGTGTTGACAGGTTCGGGCGACGTGTACACGTGTGATTGTGAATACTTGATAGCGTGTGAGAAGGACATGTACTATTGTGTGTGATGTTTTGCCTTGTGTCGACAGGTTCGGGCGACGTGTACACGTGTGATTGTGAATACTTGATAGCGTGTGAGCAGGACTTGTATTATTGTGTGTGATGTTTTGCCTTGTGTCGACAGGTTCGGGCGACGTGTACACGTGGGGCCACAACCGGCAGGGCTGCCTGGGGCTGGGCTTCAAAGACAACCAGTTCTTTCCCTTGAAGGTGTGGTGGTGGTGGTGCTGGTGTGGGGGCAGTGGGTCTGTGGAAACTGGCAGCAGTCGTGCTTATGTGGAGGGCGTGTGTGTGTGGGGGAGGCGGGGGGAGAGCGGGCGTGGATGTGGGTGTGCTCTTTTTCCTTGTGAGAGTGGGTAGGTGTGGTCTGTGAGAATGGGCGGGTGGTTGTACTTGCAGTGGCAGGCATGCCTACCATTATTGAAGGCCTGTATTTGTCCTGGAAAATTGATAAAAAAATGGACAGGATGTCCTGAAAATAGGGATATTTGATGCATGTCCCAGAAGAAAAAAAAATCTGACCAACATATTTTTGCCGAAGTATCTAGTGGGGGTACAAGTGTACCCATATATGACTTTCCGACCATTGCCAAAGACTTACGGAAATGCTGCCGAATATTACTGAGGCCGCTTCGTGAAAAGTGGGAATTGTTCAAACAGTACTGAAGCCATTTTGTGAAAGTCCACTCAATTTCGGTGAAATAACTTTGGCAAAACCAACATTTGCTTCTGTTGTATGTTAGCTGAGATGTTCCATAAAATAATACCCTGTCCCTGATTCTAATGTGTGTTGTTCCTGAAAAGCAAATTGGGGGGTAGGCTTGCCTGTAGTGGGTGTGGTCTGTGAGAATGGGTGGGTGGTCATATTTGTGGTGGGTGTGGTCAGTGAGAATCTGTATTTGTTTGTATTTCTTATTATCACAACAGATTTCTCTCAGTGAAGTTCGGGCTGCTCTCCCAAGGAGAGCATGTCACTATACTGCAGCACCACCCATTTTTTTTGGTATTTTTTCGTGTGTGCAGTTTTATTTGTTTTTCCTATCGAAGTGGGTTTTTCTACAGAATTTTGCCAGGAACAACCCTTTTGTTGCCGTGGGTTCTTTTATGTGTGCTAAGTTCATGCTGCACACGGGTCCTCGGTTTATCGTCTCATCCGAATGATTGCGTCCAATCCACCACTCAAGGTCTAGTGGAGGAGGAGAAAATATCGGCAGCTGAGCCGTGATTCGAACCAGTGTGCTCAGATTCTCTAGCTTCCTAGGTGGACACATTACCTCTAGGCCATCACTACACATGGGTGGGTGGTCATATGTGTGATGGATGTGGTCTGTGAAAATGGGTGGGTGGTCGTATTTGTGGTGGGTGTGGTCTGGTCTGTGAGAATGGGTGGGTGGTCGTATTGTGGTGGGTGTGGTCTGTGAGAATGGGTGGGTGGTCATATTGTGGTGGGTGTGGTCTGTGAGAATGGGTGGGTGGTCGTATTTGTGGTGGGTGTGTGGTCTATGAGAATGGGTGGGTGGTCGTATTTGTGGTGGGTGTGGTCTGTGAGAAAGGGCGGGTGGTTGTACTTGTGGTGGATGTGGTCTGTGAGAAAGGGCGGGTGGTCATATCTGTGGTGGGTGTGGTCTTTGAGAAAGGGCAGGTGGCTGTATTTGTGGTGGGTGTGGTCTTTGAGAAAGGGCAGGTGATCGTATTTGTGGTGGGTGTGGTCTGTGAGAATGGGTGGGTGGTCATATTTGTGGTGGGTGTGTGGTCTGTGAAAATGGGTGGGTGGTCGTATTTATGGTGGGTGTGGTCTGGTCTGTGAGAATGGGTGGGTGGTCGTATTTGTGGTGGGTGTGGTCTGGTCTGTGAAAATGGGTGGGTGGTCGTATTTGTGGTGGGTGTGGTCTGGTCTGTGAAAATGGGTGGGTGGGCATATTTGTGGTGGGTGTGGTTGCGTGTTGCTCCTGCCTACAACAGAATGATGAGTAACGATGTCTGTGTTGCCTGTTTTTCCAGGTGTCGGTGCCAGCAGAGACCCACACGGTGGTGTGCGGAGTGGATCACGTCATCACCCTGTGCAAGTCCTTCACCTGACCTCCCGCCCTCGTGAGGTCAAGGTCGTGTCATGTGCTGCGGAGGAGATCAGGGGTGACAGCACCCTGCTGTCTTTTGCTGACTTGAACCACCAGTGGTGTTGCTGTTTTCGTCAATGTGACTTGTCATTGTTGTCCTTTGTCAGGTTGTTAGCGCGCGCTCACAGGGGTGGGGGGTGGATCGTGTACTGTTGAACAGTTTGTGGCAAGGGTCTGCTTAGACTGGTGTGCTTGTCTTAATACTGAAATAAAAATGAAACAAACGGGAGAGAGAGTAGGGGGTGGGGGGGGGATGCCAGATCTGCACAATACAGAAGTAATTATTCAGAAATACTCCCAACCCCCACCCAGTCCCCTTAAACAGCGTTGTCATCACTTTCACTGTTGGTCTTTCCTCCAGTGGTCGTCTGTATAAAACTGACGTCAGTGTCCATCATGCTCACTGCAGTTCAGTTACACTGAACCGTTTGGTCAGTGTCTCACTCTTCTCTTCTTCTGCGTTCACTCGTATGCACACGAGTGGGCTTTTACGTGTATGACCGTTTTTACCCCGCCATGTAGGCAGCCATACTCCGTTTTCGGGGGTGTGCATGCTGGGTATGTTCTTGTTTCCATAACCCACCGAACGCTGACATGGATTACAGGACCTATAACGTGCGTATTTGATCTTATGCTTGCATATACACACGAAGGGGGTTGAGGCACTAGCAGGTCTGCACATATGTTGACCTGGGAGATGGTAAAAATCTCCACCCTTTACCCACCAGGCGCCGTCACCGTGATTCGAACCCGGGACCTTCAGATTGACAGTCCAACGCTTTAACCACTCGGCTATTGCGCCCATCAGTGTCTCACTCTGACTCGGCTGACATAAATCTTCGTCAAGTTCCCCTTGTTACTTGTCCGTCCATCAGTGCTGGTGGAATGTTGTCCGAGTTATCTCAGTGCTTGAGACAAAGAGCGAGGATAATCGTTGAATCTGAAGTTAGAATTTTAACTTGAAAGACAAAAATACCCTCGAACCAGAAAAGCCAAATGCCTCTAAAAATTGGGACTTGATTTTTGAAAACAAGCTTGATTGGAAAAACATTTTTTTTCAATACAAAAAAAAAAAATCCATGAAATAAGGTTGAAATGGTTCCAGATGAAAATTAATTATCATATTCTTGTGACAAATTCGGTTTTGATGAAGATGGGAATACTCCCACATAATATGTGTAATATTTGTAAGGAAGAAAGAGATACAATTCTGCATTATTTATGGGAATGTAACCATGTACAACATTTTTGGAAGGAGTTTGTGAGATATTTAAAAGAAAAGTGTTTACATTGTGATAGACTTAACCTGAACGACACACTGGTGCTTTTTGGACATAACAAAATGAAAACTGATGAATGTTTCTCATATATCTTGATAGCTAAATTCTATGTATACAAATGTAGAATCAACAAAGTAAAACCAACATTACAAATGTTCAAAAAAGACCTCAAACAGGCATATGAAGTAGACAAGTATGCCTTTAACATAACTATGGAATATAACAAGTTTGTGGAAAAATGGGCACTTTATAACTGTTTGATACAAGATTAAGCTTTTCAATGCTACCTTGGAACTTTGACATTGAACATATATTGTTTTGCCGTTATAGATTTGTCAGTACTTAGAACTTAATTATATGCTTACCCTATACTTTCTAATGCACAAAACATATAAATTCTGTATCTGTAAACCTTTGTCTGAATAAAAAATGTTGAAAAAAAAACACCAAAAAAACCTTGAGGTAGTACGTCCACCGTTTCTGATCAAACTGCTCAGCTTCAACAAGGGCATGGATCAAAGTAAAGGGGGATAAGTAGCACCCTGTAATCCATGAAATACAGTACATTTGGGGTTTGGATCGGGTCTTTTTTGTTGACTGCTAGACAGAAGCGGCGAGTTTAAAGCGTACATCAGTTTAGTATGTCTTAGTGATGATGGGCTGTTATGTTCTTTTGATGTGTTTAGAAGATAACTTGTCATACTGTGTGTGATCACTTCTAAGATCTTTTCCCCCTGCACTTGCACCCCCGTTTCATCTCTACAACACAACACAAAAAGATGTAATACAACAAAATATTTGTAATACTGACAATACTAGAATGTGATTATGATAAGATGGTTGTAATATTGACAATACTAGAATGTAATATGATAAGATGGCTGTAATGTTCACAGTACTAGAATGTGATATGACAAAATGATTTAACATTGAGATGCTAGAATGCACTATGACAAAATGGTTATAATATTGACATCATTAGATGTAATATGACAAAATGGTTGTAACATTGACATCATTAGAATGTAATACAACAAAATGGTTGTAATATTGACATCATTAGAATGTAATACAACAAAATGTGCATTACCAACAAAATGGTTATAATATTGACATCATTAGAATGTAATACAACAAAATGGTTGTACTGTTGACATCATTAGAATGTAATATGACAAAATGGTTTTAACATTGACATCATTAGAATGTAAGACAGCAAAACGGTTATACTATTGACATCATTAGAATGTAATATGACAAAATGGTTGTACTATTGACATCATTACAATGTAATACAACAGAAATGGTTGTACTATCGACATCATTACAATGTAATACAAAAAAATGGTTGTAGTATCGACAGTGTGACTGTGTTATGTGCACACAGGTGTACTGCACTGTGTCTTGAATGTGTATCTGTACAAGAGTGATTTACTTTGATGTGCTGGCTTTGTGTCCGTGCCTACATGCAGTGTGTGTGTGTTTTGTGTGTGTGTGTGTTGTGTATGTGTGTGTTTGTGTGTGTGTGTTTGTGTTTGTGTGTGTGTGTTTTGTGTGTGTGTGTATGTGTTTTGTGTGTGTGTATGTGTTTTGTGTGTGTGTATTTGTTTTGTGTGTGTGTGTTGTGTGTGTTTTGTGTCTGTGTGTGTGTGTGTTTTGTGTGTGTGTGTGTTTGTGTCTGTGTCTGTGTGTTAACCAAGATGAAAAGTAGAATGAGAAGCCGGATTTCCACAAGTTTGTTTTGCATGTTTTTTTTTCTTTCTTTTTTTTTCTCCCCCCCCTTCCTCTTTTTATGAAGAGAAATAAACTCACTTAAATGTTTTTGTTCATTCATTGTCTTTAAAAAAAAAAAGAAAAAAAAAAAAGAGCATGTATCTGACACTTGATCTCCCCCTGCATGCATGTCAGACTACCTCACACCACCACCTCTGTTCCTAGCACAGTAGCAGTGTGTTGTTGTTAGTTGTTGATTTTCAATGGACACTGTTGTTTTTGTTGTTGTTGTTGTTGTTGATTTTCCATGTTCCCCCCCACTCCAGCGACGTCAGTGACGTTCACCTCTTTAACTTTTCTGCCCCAAGTTGCTGCTGGTTTGGAAAGGGAAGTTGGGGTTGGTTTTTGTTTGTCAGGACAAAAAGCAGTGATTAAGGCTACTGTGGAATTAATGGGTTTGAAAAGAAATTTAGACGGGCGCAATAGCCGAGTGGTTAAAGCGTTGGACTGTCAATCTGAGGGTCCCGGGTTCGAATCACGGTGACGGCGTCTGGTGGGTGAAGGGTGGAGATTTTTCCGATCTCCCAGGACAACATATGTGCAGACCTGCTAGTGCCTGAACCCCCTTTGTGTGTATATGCAAGCAGAAGATCAAATACGCACGTTAAAGATCCTGTAATCCATGTCTCGGTGGGTTATGGAAACAAGAACATACCCAGCATGCACACCCCCGAAAACGGAGTATGGCTGCCTACATGGCGGGGTAAAAATGGTCAAACACGTAAAAAGCCCACTCGTGTGCATACGAGTGAATGTGGGAGTTGCAGCCCACGAACGCAGAAGAAGAAGAAGAAAAGAAATTTATTTTTAAAAATTTTTTAAAAAGAAAGGTTGTGATGGGGAAGCTTTTGTTTTCGTCTTAGTTACTTTTAATGATCTGAAGGGGATGTGAATGATCAGAAAATAACCTGTAGAAAGAAAAGTAAGTTTTTTGAAGTATGCAACTGCAAGAGATGATAAACCAAGGTCCAGCATGCACTTAGCGCACGTAAAAGAACCTACGGCAACAAAAGGGTTGTTCCTGGCAACATTTTGTAGAAAAATCCACTTCGATAGGAAAAACAAATAAAACTGCACGCAGGAAAAAAAAAAAAACAACTAAAAAATGGGTGGCGCTGTAGTATAGCAATGTGCTGTCCCTGAGGAGAGCAGCCCGAATTTCACACAGAGAAATCTGTTGTGATAAAAAGAGAAATACAATACAATACCATACAATACAAATAGCCTGGCTATTCTTCACAGAATTGTTGTTGTGGTCATGAATAAAGAGGAACCGTTGTCTATGGGGATGCCATGATTTGGCAGACACTTGCTGAGTTGGGTCTGGAAATGAACAACTCTCCCAGTGATGCATCCATTAACTCTCTCCATACGAACGGCGAAAGAGACAACGTTAACAGCGTTTCACCCCAATTACCACCATCAAAATATTGCAAGCGGAAGGCTCTTATACTGAAGAGGTGAATGTTGACAAAGAATACCACAATTCTGACGACAGAAGCTAAAGGTTGGGTCATTCAGACACCCACTGGACATCCGAGGGGTCTGTGTAGAGGAGAAGAGAGGACTGGCCGTACTGAGTGAGTTAAGTCAATTACCCTCAACGATGGGGTCCCGGTCTTCCCATCTGAGTCCACAGCACACTCGGTTCCAGGTAGGAGCCATTCACAGGGAAATACCCCCCCCCAACCTCTGCAGAGACTTGAACTAGACTCCTCCCAGTCGTTGGTCCGCTGGTTTAACAACTTCACCATGGCTACAAGTCTTTTTCTGTTATATGCAGGAGAGTGTGTGTATGTGCATGCTGGAGTTTTGCGTGTGTGTGTCTGTTTAAAATGGATGGCTTTCTTTGATGTTTTGTTTGATCTCTGTGTGTGGGAGCGCATGTGTTTGAAGGTGTGTGTGTTCTTGTAAGTGAGCGTATGTAAGCTGTGTCTGTGGGGGAATGGATGTAGCAGTTGCCTTTTTTTTGCAACTTGCCCCATTTATCTGTGTATTTGTGTGTGTGTGATTATGGTGTGCAATATATATATATATATAAACCTAGGAGAGGGAAGGGTGCTCAGCGTTAAGTCTACAGTTGAAGAATTGTCGGATTAATGTTCATGCCAGTGATGGCCTGAAGAGCACTGAGCAGAGAGATCTGGTTCAGACAACAAGGTTAACGTTTCGAGGTAAGGTTGGTGAACAAGCGTCGGAGCAGGTACCAAGGTGGTGAGGCCAGTTGTATGGAAGGAAGATGTTTAGTGAAGGAGTGAAGATGTTTAGTGAAGGGGGGAAGATGTTTAGTGAAGATGTTTAGTGAAGGGGAGGAAGATGTTTAGTGAAGATGTTTAGTGAAGGGGGGAAGATGTTTAGTGAAGATGTTTAGTGAAGGGGGGAAGATGTTTAGTGAAGGGGGGGGAAGATGTTTAGTGAAGATGTTTAGTGAAGGGGGGAGCTTGGCAGTGGCAGACCACAGCAGCTGCCACACACTGGTTTATGATTGGGAACTGTCTGTAAAGGCTGGTGACATGAAATATTTATAAGCGCATGCTTGACATAATTCACCGTCGAGTGTCTGTACACATAGCTCACATGCATTGACTGTCTTTGAAAATTGTTCAATTAGCACTGTCTGGAAACAGAGTTCACTGTATTTACAGTTCACTGACTGTATCTGTATACATGGTTAACCAGCATTGACTGTCTTCATAGTTCACTGGCACTGTCTGTAACTAGCATAGTTCACTGTCTGTATTACAGTTCTCTGCCAGTGTCTGTATGCATAGTTCACTGTCTGTATTACAGTTCTCTGCCAGTGTCTGTATGCATAGTTCACTGTCTGTATTACAGTTCTCTGCCAGTGTCTGTATGCACAGTTCACTATCTGTATTACAGTTCTCTGCCAGTGTCTGTATGCATAGTTCACTGTCTGTATTACAGTTCTCTGCCAGTGTCTGTATGCATAGTTCACTGTCTGTATTACAGTTCTCTGCCAGTGTCTGTATGCATAGTTCACTGTCTGTATTACAGTTCTCTGCCAGTGTCTGTATGCACAGTTCACAGGATGTATTACAGTTCTCTGCCAGTGTCTGTATGCATAGTTCACTATCTGTATTACAGTCTCTGCCAGTGTCTGTATGCATAGTTCACTGTCTGTATTACAGTTCTCTGCCAGTGTCTGTATGCACAGTTCACAGGATGTATTACAGTTCTCTGCCAGTGTCTGTATGCATAGTTCACTGTATTACAGTTCTCTGCCAGTGTCTGTATGCACAGTTCACAGGATGTATTACAGTTCTCTGCCAGTGTCTGTATGCATAGTTCACTATCTGTATTACAGTTCTCTGCCAGTGTCTGTATGCATAGTTCACTGTTTGTAATAGTTCTCTGCCAGTGTCTGTATGCACAGTTCACTGTCTGTATTACAGTTCTCTGCCAGTGTCTGTATGCACAGTTCACAGGATGTATTACAGTTCTCTGCCAGTGTCTGTATGCATAGTTCACTGTCTGTATTACAGTTCTCTGCCAGTGTCTGTAAGCATAGTTCACTGTCTGTATTACAGTTCTCTGCCAGTGTCTGTATGCATAGTTCACTGTCTGTATTACAGTTCTCTGCCAGTGTCTGTATGCACAGTTCACAGGATGTATTACAGTTCTCTGCCAGTGTCTGTATGCATAGTTCACTATCTGTATTACAGTTCTCTGCCAGTGTCTGTAAGCATAGTTCACTATCTGTATTACAGTTCTCTGCCAGTGTCTGTAAGCATAGTTCACTATCTGTATTACAGTTCTCTGCCAGTGTCTGTATGCACAGTTCACAGGATGTATTACAGTTCTCTGCCAGTGTCTGTATGCATAGTTCACTATCTGTATTACAGTCTCTGCCAGTGTTTGTATGCATAGTTCACTGTATGTATTACAGTTCTCTGCCAGTGTCTGTATGCATAGTTCACTGTCTATTACAGTTCTCTGCCAGTGTTTGTATGCATAGTTCACTGTATGTATTACAGTTCTCTGCCAGTGTCTGTATGCATAGTTCACTGTATGTATTACAGTTCTCTGCCAGTGTGTGTATGCATAGTTAACTGTTTGCAATACAGTTCTCTGCCAGTGTCTGCATGCATAGTTCACTGTTTGTAGTAGTTCACTATCTGTATTACAGTTCTCTGCCAGTGTCTGTATGCACAGTTCACTGTCTGTATTACAGTTCTCTGCCAGTGCCTGCATACATAGTTCAATGGCATTGTCTGTTGTGTATACAATTACATCGTTCGTTGGCAATGTCTGTGTACACAGTTCACTGGCACTGTGTACATCATTCACTGGCAGTGTCTGAAAACCAGGGTCATTGGTAGTGTCTGTACATAGTTCACTGTCACTGTCTGTAGACAATAGTTCACTGGCGCTGTTTTTTTACAGTTCACTATCTGTATAAATAGTTCACTGTTCGTCTGAGCAGCCAGAATAATCTATGACCACTGTGGAAAGGAACATCACGCAGCGACAAAGTAAAAAAACCAAGACAGCTGTTTTTATGAACATATTTTTTTTTATTGTCAAATTTTGTTTTGTACAGTTTCAAGATTAGAATGTGAACCCTTTCCCTTCCCTTGTGCACACATTTGCACTCACACGTGTAGAAAGAACACTACCACACACACACACACACACAGACAGCAGGTACACAATGATGCAGCTTACCAACAGTCAAGCAGATGGCATCGGGAGAACAAAGTCAAGCAGAGAAAATTATTCTTTGATATTTCAGCCCAAAGAGAGAGAGAGAGAGAGAGAGAGAGAACAACCAACTGACTCTCATCCCCTTAATTTTTTCTTGCTGCCTTTGAGTAGCATCCACATTTTTTTTTTTTTCTTTAATGTGTTAACGCTAAATTCCAGTACCATTTGTGATGAGAAGATGAGGGAAAGAAGAAAAACAAAAGGTACTGTTCAGAGTTCATCTACAAAAAACCCCACAAAACCCCCCCAAAAATACCAGGTTCCAATTACACCTTACACCTATCAACAACTTTAAAGTTCACGTGGGCTGCACCAGACTTAAAAGTGATCTGGTGGACAGAAGAAAGAAAGTTCTGTGATGCCATCTGGGGAAAAGAGGTTCTTCCCCCACCCCCCCCAACCCACCCAACTGCTGACCCCAAAGTAAAGACCCCACCCCCCAAATCGTCATTCCTTCGCTAGCAATTTGGACCTCTTGACTGGGAAACCTACACCAATGACAGTTTGAACCCAAATCCACAAAGTTGAGGTCAGAAAGAAAAATCCAGTAACAATTTGTATTTTTGATGATGAAGTGTGCTACATGCACAAAGCCACTTGATGATGATGTTGATGATGATGATGATGATGATGATGCACTTCACTTCTGTCTGAATGGACACAACCTTTCCTGGCTTTTCATGATGGGAGGCATAACCATGGCAAAGCCCAGTTCTCTCCCCTTTTCTGGAGGTCTGCTGTGGACAGGAACAACAGACCACTCCATAGGTGATGTAATTAATTCACAATCTCCCGAATGGCTGGCTTCAAGCTCATCTTTAGAACAGTAAATTCACAATCCTCTGAATGGTAAAAATTCAATCTAATTTTCTGAATGGCTTGTTCACAAATTTATGAAAGGAGGAGACACAAACTTCAGAGCTTTGTCAAGGACGAATGCTGCATCAGGTACATTTCCCACAGATGAAATTGTACATAATGCTTTTTTTTGTTTTTAACAAGTGTTGATGATGAAGTAGATGATATTCAAAAGTTGAGCCCACTTTACCATTTACTCAAAGGCCAAGTCTACTTGTCAAAAAGTCCTGTGTATAAAAAAAACAACAACAAAAAACCAAAAAAAACTCGTGTCACTCCAAAATATTCACAGCCAGTTTAGAACATGTTCTAATAATGAGATGACAATTTACACATCAAGATGGGGATCTCTATGAAGTTAGGTTGCACTACAAATTGAAACAGTATACTCCCACCTGAGCCCCCCCACAATCAACATGTTTATGGATTAATGATTTTTTTTTTTCTTTTTCAAAGGTAGCCTGACTGTACAGGAACTCCCACAAATGAGGTGAATTACAGGTCCAATGCCGACATGCGCAACAAACACACCAGGAGGAACACGCACACACACACATTTCCTGTGAATGAAGTTTTCAGTCTCTCTTCTTGCTTCCCCATTCACTGCAACCCTCCTGAATCAACACACACACTTCACCACTGATTGCTATTTATCCATCTCTACGGCTACTTGACCCATTTATCATTGTTATTATGTTGTTTTGTTCCACCAAAGCAACCAACTAAAAATTTCCCATATCACTGTACATGATTGATACATTTTGTGAACATCAGTACATTTTCTAAGTAAAACTTTGGCTAATTCATGCGCACAAAAAAAAAGAAAAAAAAAAAAGCATTTTCGATGATAATTACAAAATCCCTGACAAGAGAAAAAAATAGACATGATTTTGGTAATATATTGACAGTTGCATTGGGGGGGGGGGGTCACATAAACTGTTGTCAAGCCATTCTCCACTTCTTTCACTTGGAAGAAAATACGGCCTTGCTGTCTGGGTGTCCCTATTTCAAAGGTTACATAGCCCAGCCCCAAATCCATGACCACCCCCTTTAAACTGTTATACAGTTGAAGCTAACGAACCGCACCTGATCTGCCAACAGATTAAGTCATTTCACCTTGTTTTCTTCTCATGGTTTCATTTGTAATCACATCATTTTATTATTATTATTATTATTTTGTAATTACCTCTGTCTCTTTTCTTCTCATGGTTTCATTTGTAATCACATCATTTTATTATTATTATTATTTTTTTGTAACTACCTCTGTCTCTTTTCTTCTCATGGTTTCATTTGTAATCACATCATTTTATTATTATTATTATTATTTTGTAATTACCTCTGTCTCTTTTCTTCTCATGGTTTCATTTGTAATCATATCATTTTATTATTTATTTATTTTTTTGTAACTACCTCTGTCTCTTTTCTTCTCATGGTTTCATTTGTAATCACATCATTTTATTTTATTAATTTTTTGGGGGGTAACTACCTCTGTCTCTGAGACTACCTCTGTACAGAACATCAAATGATAACAATGATCAGACAGGGTACAAATGGGCAAACAAATGAACAGTGCAAGGAACCCATTTGACTGGCTGTCGGCCAGTAAGTTGCACACAATCACACAGACACACATAATGAAAAATCTGTACAATTCTCTTCTATAGGAAAAAAATCTTAAATACCTTTCAACGTAAACCACAAAAAATCGCTCTCATACATTGCAAATGGTATTCAACAAGTTGATGTTCTCCATTCTGAAATGTGAAGTTAAAGTTTTTTCGGTGGTTGAAAACTTGTGATCGTACATTTTCACACACAAGCTTAGAAGGCAGTAATGTTTTCATTCGTGCAGTCAACATTTAAATCACTGTTCTGCTCCTGCCATGAAAAGTTTACCAACCATCTGTTTCGGGGTTGGGGGGGGGGGGGGTGGGGGGGTTGTTTTTTGGCTGTTGTTTTTACCCCTTAATACAAAATAAAGCTGGGGGATAATTTCCAAATTAAAGGAGCGGGGATGGGGAGAAAAGCAAGTATAAAATTTATCCATGTCATATATATATCAATACATATTATCACAAAGCATGTTCTGTATTCATGACACAATGATGATGATGGGAGATAAATATAAATATATTCAACCACTATGGACACAAAAACGGGGCCGGTGGGGTCACATGTAAGGCGCATTGTATCAAGTGGACCAACATGAGAAAAAAAAAAAAAGACACACAAATATTTGCACCCAAGGAGAGAGGAGGAGGAAGAAGAAGAAGAAGAAGAAAAAAAAAGGGTCTATAAAATGCGAATTGCTACAGAAATACATCATCAGTTTGATACACGAAAGTTATCCCCCACTGTTTCTCCTCATGGTTCCCTTCTTTTCGTTTTGATCCGAGCAAGATGTGTGGAATAAGTTGTGAGCATCTAAAACCACCTGTTGTTGCTATTCTCCCCACTGTGTCCACAGACGAGGGGGGGGGGGGGGGGGGGGGGAAGAGAATACATAGTAGGCATTTTCCCTCCAAACAGGTGTAACACCGTGCCTTCCTCAAGGTCAATTAATTCTTCAACATTCATAACTATCAACGAAAAATAAATCATTAACGCAAATATGGAGGTAGTTCATTAAAAAAAATAATGATAATAAAAAAATATATATATATTTTAAAGGAAAACAAAACAAAAAAAAACACCAAAATCAACCAGATACAGGGGTGAAGATCAGGGGGAAAGGGTCCGGGGAGGGCTGGGTCCATCAAATTTTGATCCACTGAAACGAAACGATCTCAAAAACGATTTTTGGCATCTCTCCCCATCCAGACGCTGGAAACCAACAAGTCACCAAGTGCCACAGGCGGTGGTGGGTAGGCACTACTGACGAAAGCCGACAGTGTGGCAGTCGTGTGTGTGTGGGGGGCAGCCAGCCAACGTCTGCACACCCCATGAAAGAATGACCACAAGTCGCACTCCAAAACCACCACACACGTTGGAGGGGAGGGGGGGGCGCACCACCACACACTGCCCTCCACCGCTGCTAAGAAACCTGGACACACAGGGGTGGGCAGGCAGGCTGCCATCTGTCACCTTGCCTTCTCTCCCTCTCTTCGAAAATGTTCAGTCCTCAAACTTGTCTTCAACTACTTCAACCTCGTTATTTTTTTTATTCTATTCATCATCATCATCTTCTTCTTCTCCTGTGTATATGATTATCCGTTCAAAAAGGAAAAAAAACAGAAAAAAAAAAAAAATCTGAATACATGAACCAGAGAGAAGGCTGAAAAAGATTCTTTGGGGAGAGAGGGAGAAAAGCTGGACCCCTGCGATTCAGAAGAGGGGGTGAAGTCTGCAAGTATTTTATGAACAATAGAAGTTGCTTCATTATCAATTCTTTGCAGATGTCCACACCCTCTTTAGTCCTTGAGAAAAACAAAAAAACAAAAAAAACAACAACAACCAAAAAACCCCAGTATAAACAACTATCCTACTGCAATTATTACTCATACACAAAAAGATGTTTTCGCTAAAACTGATGGTAAAAAAAAACAACAAAAAAACAACAGCTGTTATCTTTAAACAGCCCTTGTTCACAAAGGTGTATACCAGCTCATTATTACGACTTAATACATTTTCTTAAAAAAAAAAAAAGGAATAAAAAAAAATATAAAAAAAGAAAAAAGCCCTATTCCACCACGTCAGTCTGTAGTCACCTCACGCGTAGAACTCTTTCTCTGGGGCACGCTGATAGGAGTAGTTGGGCATCTTCTTGGGCTCGTCCAGTGGGTAGCTGCCCTCGTCCTTCTTCTTCATGCGGTAGATGATGAACATGGCCAGCAGGATGGCGCACAGCAGCAGCACCACCGACCCCCCGATGATGGCTGAAACACACACAGCCCTCACTCAACACACACTGGTCCCCACCAAAACAAAACAAAACAAACGAGAGAGGCAAGGCCTTCAAGACTCACTTGTGATACACTTAAAACAAGAGAGGCAAGGCCTTCAAGACTCACTTGTGATACACTTTAAACAAGAGAGGCAAGGCCTTCAAGACTCACTTGTGATACACTTAAAACAAGAGAGGCAAGGCCTTCAAGACTCACTTGTGTGATACACTTAAAACAAGAGAGGCAAGGCCTTCAAGACTCACTTGTGATACACTTAAAACAAGAGAGGCAAGGCCTTCAAGACTCACTTGTGATACACTTAAAACAAGAGAGGCAAGGCCTTCAAGACTCACTTGTGTGATACACTTAAAACAAGAGAGGCAAGGCCTTCAAGACTCACTTGTGATACACTTACAAAAAAAAAAAAAAAAATCCAAGCTTTTTATGTATTGAGTATAATTTCAAAATGTAATGTTTCAGATGAGAAAGATCAGTTTAAAGCGAATTAAGTCCCCTAGCATTAATTACAGAGTAATTTCCCTTTTTTACAATCTGCACCAAAACGTTTGCAAAAATAAATAAATAAAACTTCCATGCTTAGCAAAAGAAGTTCCTGTTTGAACAAAAAATGAAAATAATGACTGCTCTTGTTGTTGGGTCAGAATATCAGATCAAAGTGCCAAGTTTCAAGAATACAAAAAATATAAATATAACAGTAAATGCAGTTTGCAAATAATTAGGCTTCATTTTTTATTTTTTTGTGCCCATCCCAGAGGCGCAATATTGTTTTAAACAAGATGACTGGAAAGAACTGAATTTTTCCTATTTTTATGCCTAATTTGGTGTCAGCTGACAAAGTATTTGCAGAGAAAATGTCAATGTTAAAGTTTACCACCGACACACACACACACACAGACAACCGAACACCGGGTTAAAACATAAACTCACTTTGTTTACACAAGTGAGTCAAAAAAACCACCCTCAGTTCCTTAGTTCAATCCCACCTCTGCCCCCCTTATCCATTTGAAATTATAGTTCCTTATTTAGCAGAAAATGCAGTTCTTTTGTTCAGCAGAAAATACAGTTCCTTCAATCTTACCTCTGCTCCTTACCCACTAGAAAATACAGTTCCTTCAATCCCATTTGTCACTGCCCCTTACACATCATGAAATACAGTCCCTCCATTTCTATCTCTGTCACTGCCCCTTAAAGGACCCATCAGAAAATACACTCCCTCCATTTCTATCTCTGTCACTGCCCCTTAAAGGACCCATCAGAAAATACAGTCCCTCCATTTCTATCTCTGTCACTGCCCCTTAAAGGACCCATCAGAAAATACAGTCCCTCCATTTCTATCTCTGTCACTGCCCATTATGCACCAGAAAATACAATTCTTTCATTTCTGTCTCTGTCACTGCTCCTTACGCACCAGAAAACACAATTCTTTCATTTCTGTCTCTGTCAATGCCCCTTACGCACCAGAAAACACAATTCTTTCATTTCTATCTCTGTCAATGCCCCTTATGCACCAGAAAACACAATTCTTTCATTTTTATCTCTGTCACTGCCCTTTACGCACCAGAAAACACAATTCTTTCATTTTTATCTCTGTCACTGCCCTTTACGCACCAGAAAACACAATTCTTTCATTTTTATCTCTGTCACTGCCCTTTACGCACCAGAAAATGCAAGTCTTTCATTTCTTCTATCTCTGTCACTGCCCCTTAAGCAAAGAAAATACAATTCTTTCATTTCTATTTCTATCACTGCCTCTTACCCACCAAAAAATACAGTTCCTTCCTATCTCTGTCACTGCCTCTTACCCACCAAAAAATACAGTTCCTTCCTATCTCTGTCACTGCCTCTTACCCACCAAAAAATACAGTTCCTTCCTATCTCCGTCACTGCCTCTTACCCACCAAAAAATACAGTTCCTTCCTATCTCCGTCACTGCCCCTTACCCACCAAAAAATACAGTTCCTTCCTATCTCCGTCACTGCCTCTTACCCACCAAAAAATACAGTTCCTTCCTATCTCTGTCACTGCCCCTTACCAGCCAGAATGCCAGGCTGAGTCATCATGGCAGCGGAGCTGGGTTGCTTCACCGGCTCATGGCCGTCCCCTGTTTCATTGGACACCTCCAGCGATGTGTCGTTGTCATCCTCGCTCTCCTCCTCCTCCTCTTCTTTGTCATCCAGGCCTCCTCCCACTGCACGCACACACACAGAGTGAAAAAAAAAAATCCTGTCACTATAGTTTTCCTCTAACATATTACCGTATTTTACTGAGAGCAAGGTGCTTTGGATTATTGTATTGTATTACTTTTTGTCACAATGGATTTCTGTGTGAAATTCAGGCTCCTCTCCTCAGGGGGAGAGGCGTTTATTTGTTAAAGATCCGGTAACGCATGTCAGCGTTTTAGTGGGTCATTGAAACAGGAACAGAAGCAGCATGCACACCCCAGAAAACAGAGTATGGCTGCCTTCATGGCAGGAGGTGTGTGAAAACAAGTCAAGCACAGTACACGCCCACAAGTAGATGGGAGTGACTGTTGGAGCTGTAGTAGCCCAGAAACACAGGAGGTGGTGATTTTTTTTTCTTCTTCTGCGTTCGTGGGCTTCAACTGCCACGTTCACTCGTATATACACGAGTGGGCTTTTTACGTGTATGACTAATTTTTTACCCCACCATGTAGGCAGCCATACTCCGCTTTCGGGGGTGTGCATGCTGGGTATGTTCTTGTTTCCATAACCCACTGAACGCTGACATGGATTAAAGGATCTTCAACGTGCGTATTTGATCTTATGCTTGCGTATACACACGAAGGGGGTTCAGGCACTGGCAGGTCTGCACTTATGTTGACCTGGGAGATCGGAAAAATCTCCACCCTTTACCCACCAGGCACCATCACCGTGATTCGAACCCGGGACCCTCAGATTGACAGTCCAACGCTTTAACCACTCGGCTATTGCGCCCGTCTGAGATGGGAGTGATTGTTGGAGCTGTAGTAGCCCAGAAACACAGGAGGGGGTGATGACTTACGATTGATGACGATCCTGGTCTTCACTTCTTCGTCCACACTGGGTGTGGTGGGCTTTCCTGGTGGGAACAAGGTGATCTACACAGCAAAAAGAGAAGAAAAAAAATCAAATCAATCAACAAATAAACGCCTGTAAGTCTGTATTCTGCCAGTCAATATCGTCTTGAAATTAAAAAAAAAAAAACCCAAAAAACTTTGTATTCCCTGTAAGAAAAAAAAAACACCAAAAAAGAAGTGCAAGTTTGTATTCTGACTGTCAATATCGAATCTTTTATGTTAAAGAACCAGAAAAAAACCATGTACTCCATGTCAAAGAAAACAACAAAGAAAACAACAACATGCAAGTCTTTACTGCCTGTCAACCTGAAGTCTTTTTAAGAAAAACAACTTTTTACTCCCTGTAAGAAAAGAAAGCATGTAAGAACTGCATCCAACATCACGTCTTTTAAATAATCGGGAGAAAAACAACAACCCCCCCCCCCCCAAACTTTCTACCCCCTGTAATTCATTTATTTATTTGTGGCTTGTAGCCGAGCAAAACCACACAGCACCATGTCAGGGCTGAAAAACTACACATCAATCCCAAGAATCTTCACAACAAAAAACACACACAAAAAAAACCAAAAAAAAAGAAAATGGTGAGTTTGTATTATACTCCCACGTTGGTCAAATATACTTACCGTGTCAAACTGATGCAAACCAGGCCTATCTGTTTGCTCTTCTCGGCCAAAATTTATCATGGCAACTCAGTGATACGACATCTCGCCAACAGACCGCTGTCTGCTAGCCAATAAAATGCCGTTTCCGGCAGGAGGTAAACAATCATCTCAATGGCCGCCATTTCTCAGACACGTGACATTATCGATTTGCTCTGTCTTTGCCAACATTTTTATGCATTAGAAATGTTATTTTCATGCACGTTTGTTCTTTGTTGCAGCTTTCTGAGATGTTTTCGTCTCGGGATTCATATATATTACATCGTCTGCCTCTGTTTGTGATGTTGTATTCGATGTTTTGTTTTGCGAACTTCGTCTCGCTCTCTGCTCTCCTTTGGTCGTTGCTGACCGTTCCTGACCTTCTTCTACTTAAGGACTCGCCGCAATACTTACAACCAATCTGGAAATGAAAATCAGGTGATATCCAACAGTTCAAGAGGCGTAACTCAAATAAGGTTACAAGCATGGGGTTTTTTTTGTGGGTTTTTTTTCGGGAATTTTTCTCAGCCTACAGCTGTGTCAGCTATGAAAAGGCTAAAATACATTACTGCTGTGACAAACAGTAATCCTACCTCGGTTTCCGTTCTTTCGTCTTTCCCAACTTCTCTGAGGGGCGTGGTGCCTGCACACACATACAAAATAAACATCCATTGTCAGCCACAGTGTATAATACAGTATAGTTTTAAAAAAATGTGTTTTTAAAAAGTTTTTAAAAATATATAAAAAAGAAGAACGAAATGTGAAAAACTGGGATGAATTTAACTCCTAATAACAAGTGACAAATTCTGTACCTTTTCCTGCAAAATATCGCTCACAAAAACACAGAAAGACGCATGCATGCACACACACACACACACACACACTCTACAGTCAGAGACGCACACAAACACACAGAAAGATGCACGCATACACACACACACATACACACTATACAGTCACAGACACACACTAACACACAGAAAGATGCACGCACACACACACACACACTATACAGTCACAGACACACACAAACACACAGAAAGACGCATGCGCGCGCACACACACACATATACATTGTCACATACTGTATACACAGTGCTGCACACACACACACACACACACTGTCGCATACACAGTGATGCACACACACACACACACACACAAATACACTGTCACATACACAGTGATGCACACACACACACATATACACTGTCACATACACAGTGATGCACACACACACACACACATATACACTGTCACATACACAGTGATGCACACACACACACACACACATATACACTGTCACATACACAGTGATGCACACACACACACACTGTCGCATACACAGTGATGCACACACACACACACACACACACACACTGTCGCATACACAGTGATGCACACACACACACACACATATACACTGTCACATACACAGTGATGCACACACACACACACACATATACACTGTCACATACACAGTGATGCACACACACACACACACATATATACACTGTCACATACACAGTGATGCACACACACACACACACAGTCACATACACAGGGATCCACACCCACACACACACAAATGACCACACAACCCCCCACCATCCCTCACCCTCACCTCCCCCCCCCCCCCCCTTCCCCCGTACCATTGCAGACAGGACGGTCCGGCTGGAAGACTTCGGTGCCGGCCACCTTGTCGCCAGTCTTCTGATCCACGCAGTAGCAGATGTGTCCTTTGCACTGGGTGGACTCGAAGTCGCCGTCCTGGGTGCACTGGGGCCGGAAAGACGACATGACCGTCTTCCGCATCTGCCACACCAGCTGGAACACGCACCGGTTCAAGTTGGTACCTGGAACAAGCAACAAAGTGGATTACCTTTCTTTTCTTCTTTTTTTTTTTACCCCCCCCCCCCCTCCCCCGAAATCAATTCATTAGCATTTGTATTTGTATTTGTGTCTGCCACACCAGCTGGAACACGCACCGGTTCAAGTTGCTACCTGGAACAAGCAACAAAGTGGATTACCTTTCTCTTCTTCTTTTTCTTTCTTTCTTTTTAACCTTTTTCTTTTTTCCCCCCAGAAATCAATTCATTAGCATTTGTATTTGTATTTGTGTCTGCCACACCAGCTGGAACACGCACCGGTTCAAGTTGGTACCTGGAATAAGCAAGGGAATGGTTTACCTTTCTTTTTTATTTTTTTAACCTCTCTTTTTTTTTTCCTTTTTATCCCCCCCCCCACACACCCCCAAAGAAATCAATTCATTAGCATTTGTATTTGTATTTGTGTCTGCCACACCAGCTGGAACACGCACCGGTTCAAGTTGCTACCTGGAACAAGCAAGGGAATGGTTTACCTTTCTTTTTCTTTTTTTTTCACCTTTCTTTTTTTTCCTTTTTTTTTCCTTCCCCAGAAATGAGTTCGTTAGCATTTGTATTTGTATTTCTTTTTCTCACAACAGATTTCTCTGTGTGAAATTCGGGCTGCTCTCCCCAGGGAAAACACGTCGCTACACTACAGCGCCACCCATTTTGGGGGGTATTTTTTTTCCTGCGTGGAGTTTTATTCATTTTTCCTATCAAAGTGGATTTTTCTACAGAATTTTGCCAGGAACAACCCTTTTGTTGTTGTGGGTTCTTTTATGTGCGCTAAATGCATGCTGCACACGGGACCTCGGTTTATCGTCCCATCCGAATGACTAGCATTCAGACCACCACTCAAGGTCTTGTGGAGGGGGAGAAAATATCGGCGGCTGAGCTGTGATTCGAACCAGCGCGCTCAGATTCTCTCGCTTCCTAGGCAGACACGTTACCTCTAGGCCATCACTCCACATACACACTGACATTCTAACATAATCGCTTCTCTCTCCATTTGGTGCTCAATACTGACTTGTTTTCAACCCTGCGGTATGTTGGCTGGAGGACTGCAAGCAACAATGATAGATAAACGCTTGTCTCTCTCTTTTTCTTTTTCTTTCTTTCTTTTTCTTCAACTGTTACAGCTGAAGTTTCAGACTGGCAATCAGCAACAGGAGGATATGCACAACAGATGATAGTACTGAACTGAACTACACCCCTAGAAAAAACAAACAACATTTAAAGGTGTAAATCATTAAACACCACCTTTCCCATTCTCGCTTCCCCCCCTCCACCACCAATCACAAATTCACAGCAGATGGCTTCTTTCTTTCTTTTTTTTTTATATTGCTGTACACACACACACACACACACACACACACACACACACACAAAAGAACCTGCATCTGATTCTTGTTACAGTAATTCTCACCCACCCAATCCCACCACTCCTGTGCTTCCAGACCAGGATTCGAACTCTCTCTACCCTCTCCAGGGAGTGGGGTGTGGGGTGTGGGGGGTACAGCTTTATGAGCAGAAGGATTTCCGTCTTTTCAAATTTTCCACATTGGTAATCAATTAACCCTTTGCAGTGCCAAGCTGAATATGTAGAGACAACTCTTTGCCAGCTGGTGTTTTGGTCACAGGAGGTCATAATTTGAAATAAATAAATTAATTGAATAAAATAATCTAGCATGCAAACAACTTAAAGTACATAACATATGCTTTTCTGAAAAGAAAATGAGCACACTATCCATTCACAACAATTTCGCATGAATCTGATTTTGCAAAAGAAAAATCCCTACAATGACGCGGAGAAAAATCTATGTCCAAAAATTCCTACAATGATGCGGAGAATAATCTCCATCCTCAGGCACTTTTTTAAGCACACTGTAAGGGGACGGAAATATATTTACCATCCTGGGGCAACTGAAAGTGTTAACGGAAAAAACAACAACAAACAAACAAACAAAAAACCATCGCCACTCCCAAGTCCCATCCCACGCCAACAACTCACCCCTCTCGCAGTCCGGAATGTCGTGCTGGAGGTCGGTGCCAGGGATCTCCCGGCCCCGGAGGTCAGCGCACCAGCAGTTGCCCTTCTCCATGTGCCCGCGGCACTGCAGGATGTGGTAGTCTCCCTTGCTGTCGCAGGTGGGCACGTAGTTGCTGGACAGGTGCTGGCTGGCATCTCGCAGCTGCTGGCACGGCGAGCGGCGCTTGCTGGTGGTGGGAACGGGGGTGGTGGTGGTGGTGGAGGTGGTGGTGGTCGTCTTCACAGTGACGGGCCTTGTCTGGTGCGTGACTGCCCATCGAGATATTGAAGGTTAAAAACTTGTATCTATCCATCTGTTTTGTATTGTTTTGTAACTTTTGTTTGCTTGACTTAGGGGAAATTGTTTTGTATTGCATTGTACTGTAACTTTTTTTTTTTTGCTTGGCTTTGGGAAAAGTGTATTGTAATGCATTGTATTGTAACTTTTGTTTGTTTGGCTTGGGGGGAAATTGTATTGCATTGTATTTTAACTTTTGTTTGTTTGGTTTGGAGGAAAAGAGTACCAATAACACCTTATAATTAAGACGCTTTTTTTTTTCTTTTTTTTTTAAAGCGAGAGCATAGTAATAATAGTATGCACATACACACAGTCATATGTGACTGCATACACAGTGCACAAGCACATACCTCTGCATCAACCCATGTACGCTCTTTCACACACACACACACACACCAATTCTCCCTTCAACCAATCCCCCTTAACCCCACCGCTGCTGAACCCTGGTGGAACGAAATCAATGTAGCATGAATCCTAAGTGCACAAACTACTGCCGACTGTTAACTTTACTGAACTAAAGTAATGCAGTCCCAAGAGGGGTGAGGCAGGGGGGCGGAGTCCAAATAAAGAACAGGCACTGACATCCTGACAAGCTGCCTCAATCTAATCACGGTTGGGCGACAACAGCCCTTCGCCCGACGACGATTTATACTTTGTCAGCAGCAGTCAACAGTCCACTCCACTCCAGTTCAGTGAACTGCTCAAGGAGACGTCACTGTGTTTGGAAAAAATCCATATATGATATTCGCTACACCACCACATCTGCCAAGCAGATGCCTGGCGAGCACCATAACCAAATGCGCTTCGTCCACTCAGTTATGGCTCTGTGACTAAGCCATTATTGTCGTTAGTAGGGGGCTTAGTAGGTGGTGTCCTAAGTACGTTAAATCAGAACAGGCACCACTGAACACCACCGAAGTGACTCGGCAGCAGTGCAGGGTCTCCTCTGGTGTGTGGCTTCCTGGCGACCTAACACTGATTGCTCCCTGTGGACTGCTGATGCTGGAACTGCGACGGATGAACCCGGGTGTGGTCGTGTATGGGGGAATCTAAATGAGCGGTGTGGGAGTAATGCAACTGAAATGGTGCAGATGATGGGGCAGCAAAAAAAAAAAAGAAAAAAAAAAGGGCTTCGTCAGGCCTTGATGAGGGAAAATTGAATACAGAAATAAAATAAATGAATAGAATTTATAAAAAAAAAAAAAAGAAAGAAAAGAATAAGCAAATAAATAAAATAAAGACAAGGGATTAATTTAAGATACACTCTGCTACACTGCAATTTCCCTGAGTCACTTTCCTCCTCCTCCTCCTCCACACCCACCCACACATCCTCTTCTGGCAATATTTGCCCCAGGATTACATCAGACAGGATCTTGATCATTACACAGCTGCCCCCTCTGTGCAGCTGTCACTCCCCATTGATCCCAATCAGCAATGATTTAATCACATTTATTTCACTCCGTCTCCCACACCAACGCCACCCACCCACCATTCCTCCACCCTAAACCTCCCACCCTCCTTCCCACCTGCCACCCCCCCTCCCCCCCAAATCATTCAGAGCAATGGAAAATGACTGAAACAGGCAGTACTCCGATGAAATGTGTAACCTCCACTTTCCCTGAAAGAAACACCAGATACCCAAGGCTGCCCCTTGACCCGCCCGTGCCTGCGCAAACAATCTTCCTCCCTCCCTCCACAAAGGAACACTCCCTCAGTTTCACAGTCCTCATATTTCAACATGACACAGAAAAAAAAAGAAAGAAAAAAAAGGGGGATAGGTTGCAGGGACTCCGGACCCCTTCATACACGTGCGCGCGCGCGCACACACACACACACACACACACCAACACACACACACATTCAAACACCAACACACACCTTCACACACACACACACACACACACACATTCACACACCAACTCCACCCCAACACACTCAATACACTCCTTTGCTCATCCCATCCAACCCCTTTCAACCCCCCAAAAAAACCCAAAACAAAAAACAAACAAAAAAACAACTAAAGAAACATTGACAGCTCCAAGCCTGTAACTGCTGGGAGGTTTCAGATTTCTAAAGTACGTTCTGCCCTTGTCAAGGGGAGGGTATCAAGGCAATACACCCCCCGCCCCCCTCCCTCCTACAATAAAACGCACAAGGTGACAAGGATTGGCCAACAGCAGTGCTATTCACAACAGACTGGTTTCACTGCTGACCCACACCTGTCTCCCCCACCGGCCCACTTTCAGGGAAGGGCTGACTGACGCAACAGCCGAGTGATTAACTTACAGCATTGGACTTTCAATCTGAGGGTCCCCGTTTTGAATCTCGGTGACGGCGCCTGGTGGGTAAAGGGTGGAGTTTTTTTTTCCCCCGATCTCCCAGGTCAACATACGTGCAGACCTGCTAGTGCCTGAACCCCGTTTGTGTGTATCCAGCAAGATCAAATACACACGTTCAAGGATCCTGTAATCCATGTCAGTATTTGGTGGGTTATGGAAACAAGAACATACCCAGCATGCACACCCCTGAAAGCGGAGTATGGCTGCCTACATGGCGGGGTAAAAACGGTCATTCATGTAAAAGCCCACTCGTGTACATATGAGTGAACGTGAGAGTTGCAGCCCACGAACGCAGAAGAAAAAGGTTAGGGCTGTCCGTCCTATGCATCACTTTTTCACAGGTGTGCGTACAGATATTCAAAAACCCTCGAGAGCCGCCGGCAGAAAAACAGTACTAAGCGGTGTCTCAAGTCATAAGCCTGTATGCAGAATGGTCAGCCAGAAACTGAGAAAATGGTCTGGGGATAATACCACTCCAAATCGAAAGAGTGAAATTTCAGCCTTCCAGAGATACTGCCTTTCTTTTGATGATGTCATCAGTGACATCACTATGCACGCAAGTAATAATATCTGTTACACTCGAGGTGTTAAACCTGTCCAGATGTTAATGAGGCACTGTGGCCAGAAATCAGGCGCTGGGATTTCTGATCCTGAGTTCACCGGTGATCAGGGTTTGAGGCCCCCGTTTTGGCGCTGCGTTTTTGCCCTTGGGGAGGGGAAAGCACTTCACTCCAAAATTCCCCACTTCGCTTAGGTGTCAGTGGGTATCAGACTTCAGTTTGGTAAAGGTTGAAACGGTGTAACAGTGCAAGGAGAGAATTGGATCCTGCCTTTCTATGCCCAGCCCTAGACACAGTGAATATCTTCTTCTTCTGTGTTCGTGGGCTGCAACTCCCACGTTCACTCGTATGTGCACGAGTGGGCTTTTTACGTGTATGGCCGTTTTTACCCCGCCATGTGGGCAGCCATACTCCACTTTTGGGGATGTGCATGCTGGGTATGTTCTTGTTTCCATAACCCACCTAATGCTGACATGGATTACAGGATCTTTAACGTGTGTATTTGATCTTCTGCTTGCGCGAATATGAATTCACTCCCCTGACAGCCGTACAAGCTTTGACGTCTGCACGACAACGAAGATCATGAAGTCAAGAGAGCTCATTTTTTCAACTGATGCAATCTTGTCACACATAAAACTGAAATATATAGACAGTTTGGTTCAGTTCATAGCATTTATGTCATCTCTCTCCCTTTCTGCCTTGCCTTCTGCTGATAACAATATAACTACTGCATGTAATTTCAGAAACCGCCAGTGAATTTTTTCAAACTTTTAACACGTTTGGTGACCTCCCTTGGTTTTTTTTTTCCTTTATTTTTAATTCAATGACAAATTCTTAAGGCTGCCTTGTGTATATGCCTATACAGGGTTAACTATTGTTGTTGAACTTGAAGTTACTGCCCTCGCAGTCACACCCACACACCTCCAACCCACCCATCCATTCCCTCTATCTGAGAACTGTGTGTAACAAACCATACAGTTTCCTGTTTGTGTGGTTGCTACAGTGTTTTTGTCATCAAAGTCTGTAGTTTAAAAAAATAAATAAATAAATAAATAAAAAGTTTCTTAAAGTTTCTTTCAGGCTGGCATATTCTGAAGATGTATTTAAATAACATTCTAAACCTTCTTTTTTTAATTTTTTATAAGGACACATTATCAAAGTGTCATTATATAGCAAGTTTTTACATACTGAATTTTCTTAATCAATTCACAGTATTTTGAAATGAAAAAATATAAAAGAAGACTGACGCCTGCTTCTGAGAAGTACGTCTGTTTCACAAAACAGTAGCACCAACGCTCCACACTAACTTTTTACCATGCACACATATTCATGCCCCCCCAAATCCTCACCCAACCCCCACCCTGCACAGCACTCCCCCCACCACCACCACTCCCCCCCCCCTCACCCCCACCCACCCACACACACACCCATCCATCCATCCATGCATGCATGCATGAATGCACACACACCTGTATTCAAAACTAACTGCACGGCCCACAAAATCATCCTCTGAGAAAGTAAAGATAAAAGTATGCAATGGAAAAGGATTAAAAAAAAAAAAAAAAAAAAAAAAACCCAAAAAACCAACAACAACAACAACAACACAACTGATACATCATGAACATCTTACACGCCAAGATCACAACACAAAACAGGACCCCTGCCAGACGTACGCCTCAAAAGCTTTCACTGGGAAAATTAACGGAGGAGGGGCTGGGGGTTGGAGGAGGGGGAAGGGGGGGGCATGTGTGTGTGTGTGTGTGTGTGTGAAGGGGGGGGGGGGAGGAGACGATCTACTGCTTTTTAAAGCGCACAGCTGCCTAATGACTGATAAAAAATATACTTCATGGTGCAACCAGCGCTCTGCCTGCAATCAGCAGGGCAAGTTCTGCTTTACTGGTTGGATTTAAAAAAAAAAAAAAAGATAAAAAAGATAAAAATAACATGCTGTGGAATCGGGTGGTCTGTGCACCTCACACACACACACACACACAAAAATGCTATAACCTAGATCATACATAAGACAGCGTGCTGGTACACGGCCTCTGGAGGAAAAAGCCTTCTTCAACCCTGGGAACTCAGGTTTTGCCTCGTCCTTGTTTACTTCAAAGGTTTGTTCCCTCCTATTCATCCTGCCACCCCCCCCCCCCCCCAACCCCCAAATCCCTCTCCCCATTTTATGTGGAGTGATGGCCAAGAGGTAGCGCGTCCGCCTAGGAAGCAAGAGAATCTGAGCGCGCTGGTTCGAATCACAGCTCAGCCGCCGATATTTTCTCCCCCTCCACTAGACCTTGAGTGGTGGTCTGGACGCTAGTCATTAGGATGAGATGATAAACCGAGGTCCCGTGTGCAGCATGCACTTAGCGCACGTAAAAGAACCCAAAGCAACAAAAGGGTTGTTCCTGGCAAAATTCTGTAGAAAAATCCACTTCGATAGGAAAAACAAATAAAACTGCACGCAGGAAAAAATACAAAAAAAAAAAAAAATGCATGGCACTGCAGTGAAGCGACGCGCTCTCCCTGGGTAGAGCAACCCGAATTTCACACAGAGAAATCTGTTGTGATAAAAAAAAAAAAAAAAAAAAAAGAAATACAAATACAATATATATATTTATATGTGTAATTTTTTTTTTTTTTTTTAAAGAAACCCTTCCCCATTCACTTACCTTACCCCCCCCCCCCCCCACCCTTCCTCTATCTGTGTTTGTTGTTTTCTCTTTTTTTCTCTTTTCATAAATATTGGAAATGTTAGCATTTTGTTTTATTCACCTAATAAGGAGTGATGCTAACAAATTTATATATATATTGACAACTCTGAGTTAAATACAAGTATTATACTTTTTTTTTTCTTTAATAAATTTCAAAGAATGCAATTCTAAAGTCTCACACTATTGACTCCCTGGCACTGTAGCAGGATCTCAATCCTTGTAGAAGATAGAGAGATATTAATCGCGGAAACCACAGAGCCGTTCGAAAACTCATCTTTGATAAAGAGTAATGATTCGAAACCAGAGAGCTGTTCGAAAGCTCAACTTCGATAGAGAGATACGATTCGAAACCAGAGAGTAGAGAGAACCATTCAAAAGCTCAACTTTGATAGAGAGTAATGATTCAAAACCAGAGAGCCGTTCGAAAACTCAACTTCGATAGAGAGATACGATTCAAAACCAGAGACGAGAGAGAACCGTTCAAAAGCTCAACTTTGATAGAGAGTGATGACTCGAAACCAGAGAGCCGTTCAAAAGCTCAACTTTGATAGAGAGATACGATTCGAAACCAGAGACTAGAGAGAGAGCCTGCCGTTCAAGAGCTCAACTTTGATAGAGAGATATGATTCGAAACCAAAGAGCTGTTTGAAAACTCAACTACATCATTGACTCTGAGGAATGTTTAGACGATCAATTTTTTTTTTTTTTTTTTTTTTTTTTTAAGACAAAAAGAGTATTCTAAAAATGTTACAAAAACCCTTTCTGTTGGCACTGCAAACTGCACACCCTGTGACTCCGCAGCACGGAGACATCATGACAGGCAAACTCCAGGAGCCAGCTGGACTGCTCGGACAGAAGAGCCTAGTATGGTTGTAACCCTGCTACTAACTGTGTGTAGTAGTATGGAACTGACCAATGGCGTAGTTTGGTCAACGTAGGCATTTAGTCACGTGTAACTGTCAAAAAGTTAGAACCAAGCAATGCAATTGGCTCCAGAACACGATCAGCAGTTCAGTGACTGTGTCAGATCAGGTTCTCCCCCACCTTCCCCCCTTCCCGCATCATCTGCAGCCTTTCAGTGGCATCATTCCTCATTCACAGCCCCCCCTGACACAGCCACCACACTGCTTCATCTGCCACAGACTCTTAAGCTCCGGCAGTCCACAGGATAACTAATCGACGTTTGGTTGCCAGGAGGCCACACGTCTGAGGAGACCCCCTGCACTGCCGCTGAGTCACTTCGGTGCGGGTGGTGACCAAGCAGCGCCTTTTTTCCGATTCAAGAATCGACATACGCAGGACACTACCTATGACAAATAATCACTCAGTCGAGGAGCTTCTCTGAGTGAGCCAAGCCCCCTCCCGAATGGAGACCACCACCACCACCACCTCATCCCAACAACACCACAGAACTGCCGACAGTCAAGACAGTGACAAGAACTGCACAAAGCGCTGATCCCAGATCCTTACAGCCAATCTCTGGCATCCCATCCCCGCTGCCGGAGCCGGAGCCCAGGAGATCCTCATCGTCAGTCATGTCCATCCCACTGCCAGACCCGCTCATCTCCTCCATGTCCTGCCATGTGGGGTCCTGCAACACACACACCACCACAGGGACGTCACCACAGGCACTTGACATCGCATTGTTATCAACACACACACCACCACAGGGAACTACACCATAGGCACTTGGTATCACATTGTTTTCATCAGCATTAACACACACACCACCTGCACCACTGGGACTTCACCACAGGCACATGACATCACATTGTTTTCATCTGCGTTAACACAGATTTGTCCGAACGCAGTGACGCCTCCTTGAGCTACTGAAACTGAAACTAACACACACACCACCATAGGGACTTTCACTATGGGCACTCGACATCACATTGTTTTACATAAACACACACACACCACCATAGGGACTTTCACTATGGGCACTCGACATCACATTGTTTTACATAAACACACACACCACCATAGGGACTTTCACTATGGGCACTTGACATCACATTGTTTTACATTAACACACACACCACCATAGGGACTTTCACTATGGGCACTCGACATCACATTGTTTTACATTAACACACACACCACCATAGGGACTTTCACTATGGGCACTCGACATCGACAGATGTCGCCTCGGTCAGATAAAATGTCCTCATTTCAAGAAGCAAAGACTTGTGAATCTTCCGCTGAATGTGTTGTGAATCTTCCGCTGAATGCATTGAGAATCTTCCGCTGAATGTTGCCTCAAGTCCGATAAAATGTCCTCATTTCAAGAAGCAAAGACTTGCGAATCTTCTGCTGAATGCATTGAGAATCTTCCGCTGAATGTGACTTTCTCTCCAACCGACCCCCCCCAACCCCAATCCTCTCAACAAATGTTCCTCCCAAACAAACACAGTCCAATCAAGAGCCAGAACTGACACCCACATACACCAATCAGGAATCACGGCTTCCTCAATCTGCGGAGGAAGCCAATCAGAGATCAGTACAGACATCATCAA
>NC_134891.1:9127428-9129928 GCF_041734735.1 Babylonia areolata | reverse complement strand
GACAGACAGACAGAGACACACAGACAGACACACACACACACACACACACACACTCTCTCTCTCTCTCTCTCTCACACACACACACACACAGATACACAGAGAGACACAAAGAGCGAGACAGAGAGACTGAGACAGAGACAAAGACAGACCCACAGAGACAGAGTGAGAGAGAGACAGACAGACAGACCCACAGAGACAGAGTGAGAGACAGAGATAGAGAGAGACAGAGACACAGAGAGAGACAGAGAGCAGTCAGTGGGCCCTGACGTGTGACAAGACACACTGGTGAAGTTGCTGAAAGCTGATCGGCCAGCTGGAAATGCAGTTCAACCACGGCGTCCCACGACACTGGCAGAGCTCTTCTTGCATCAGGGACTCTGTGTGTGTGTGTGTGTGTGTGTGTGTGTGTGTGTGTGTGTGTGTGTGTGTGTGTGTGTGTGTGTGTAGTGTGTGTGTGTGTGTGTGTGTGTGTGTGTGTGTGTGTGTGTGTGTGTGTGTGTAGTGTGTAGTGTGTGTTTGTGTGTAGTGTTTGTGTGTGTGTGTGTGTGTGTTGTGTTTGTGTGTAGTGTTTGTGTAGGTGTTTGTGTGTGTGTGTGTGTGTGTGTGTGTGTGTGTGTGTGTGTGTGTGTAGTGTTTGTGTGTAGTGTGTGGTGTGTGTAGTGTGTGTGTGTGTGTGTGTGTGTGTGTGTGTGTGTGTGTGTGTGTGTGTGAGGAACAGAGACATACGTATACATACAGACAGACAGACAGAGACAGAGACTCCAGGCTCAAATGGTTTAATGACGTAAGCAACATACTCGTCCTATCATCACACACAGAGATAGAGAGAATAGAGAGAGAGAGAGAGAAGAGACAACTCTTTAAAGTTTCTGAAGATAATTCATAATAGATAAGCACTGCTTCTCTTCTTTTTTTTCTTTTTTTTCTTTTTCCTTCTTTTCTTTCTATTTAAACAAAAAGCAAGGGAGATGTAGGAATGCGGGACTGGTCTGACTGCTCACACTATAGACTGGCCACCTCTGTTCGTGTTTTGTGTGTGTGTGTGTGTGTTTTCCCCCCCTACATCACTCATGGTGTGGAGGGAATCTGATTGGCTGAGAGTCTGGCAGGTTATCTGCCCCTCACCCCCCCCCTCTCTCTCTCTCTCGCACACACACACACAGTCCCTCCACCCCACCCCCCCTCTCTCTCTCTCGCACACACACACACACAGTCTCATTTTCTTTTTAACAAGCCCTTCTCTCCCTCTGAAGACTATCACTATACATGTATGTTCCACGTCTCCAACATCTCCCATATACACCACAACCACATCACCTTCCCAACACACACACGCGCGTACACACACACACACACACACACACAAACGTACACACACACACACAAAATCTCAAACTGTTGACAGCAACGCGCGATTCCTTTCTGCTACATCAACAGACCATCTTGAAAAGTTACAACTGTGAAAACGTCAAAACAGTGGGCCTTTTGCAGCTGATAAGCTTAGCCACACATAAACACAAAAATACCTCCCCCCCCCCTCTCTCTCTCTTCCTCTCTCTCTCTCCCTCTCCGTCCCCTTTAGCTTTTCAGCAGTTCTGCCGTCAAGTGAAACAGAATCATACAGCAGACCCGGAGAGAGAGGGTGGTGGTGGTGGTGGTGGATAAATAATATTCAGTGCTGACAATCCTTCAAAGGACACCCACCATACGCCGCCCCCACCCCCGCCCCACCCCTATTAAAAAACAAACAAACAAAAAAACCCAAAAAAAACAACAACAATAACTCCTCCCCCCTTTCTTTCTCTTGTATATGAGTATGTTTGTGTTTGTGCATGCTTACTGTGTACGCTGTGTCAAATGTGAATATGTAGCATGCATTTATAAATCGTGTGTGTATAACTTACTAAGTGTACACTGTAAGCGCCATGAGCCTTTCCTCTGTGAGCGCCAATCTGGATTATCATCATTACCATAATCATTATCATCATCATCATCATCATCATCATCACCGCTGCGATTATCGTGACATACACTACACAGCGGATAATGGCGCAGCCGGGCCTCCGGGTCAGCACAAAGTGCACGTCACACACACACACACACATAGGCACACGCACACACACACACACACACATACCATACACAGAGGCAAGCACAGAGAATGTGTGTCATTTGGCAGCAGGGGCAGACGAGGACCCAGACGCTGGTTGCTGCTGTTGCTGCTGATGATGGCAAAGGGACTGGCTTCATCATTACTGGTCTGATCCAGGAGAGAGAACTTTACCCCCCCCCCCCCCCACCCTCCCCCCACACCTCTCCTCAAACACACACATTCTCTCTCTCTCTCTGATTGCAGACAGGCTCTTTGCTGAAGCAATGACGTCTCTGGGCAATAAAGGTTGACATTACATGTATATATGCACACATTCATAACATGCATCCATGTATACAAACACACGCAGAGTATAATTATGGTGTCCATGTGTCTGTGCGCGAGTAT
>NC_134891.1:9109928-9119928 GCF_041734735.1 Babylonia areolata | reverse complement strand
AGCGACAGAGTCACAGTGGGTCTGAGGGAGGTTGGGTTGAGGAGAGAGGAACAGAAAGAAATCAATCAATCCAACATCGATCAACCCCCTCCCCTAGACACGACGCAAAGAGGAAAGGGTGGTGGGGAGAGGGTAGTGGTGAAGTGACTCGTGTGTGTTGGGGGGGCGGGCGGGCAGGTGCCACGACGTCTCGTCAAGGTACTAATACAAGGAACGAGCACCCCCCCCCCCCCCGCCCCCCCGCACCCTCCAAGACCCCCCAAACCCCTTTTCCCTATCTCTCTCTGCCATGCATTTTTCATGAGAATGCAAACGGCGTGGTGAGCAGCATAGTAGCAATCAGAACCACCCCACGTAGCGAGGAGGAATCCTTCATTATAATTTATTCATCCCTCGTGCCGGCAGCTGCTATGTCTTGTTTCCTCGCAACCCGATCGGGGCTGGAGGGGGGGGGGCCTGGGAAGGAGGGGGCGGGGGGGGCGGGGCGGTGGGGGGTGGGGGGGGGGTGGAGAGAAGGTTTAGGGGGCCGTAAACCTCATAAACGACAAGACCCAACACCGACTTAACTGTAACTACCTGATATCTCTTCACTTTTCCAAAACAAACAAACGACCACGACCCTCCTCTCCCCTCCTGACTGACCCTCACCTTGTCCCCTCCACATCATCTCCCCCCCCCCACCCCCTCCACCACCCCCTTAACCACATCGCCCACACGCTACATTTACTATCACGTCCCACCCCTCTACCGGTGTACTACCCTCCTCCTCCCTAGCACACAGCTCCTGACCCAAGCCCCTAAGCAGCGTTACAGGGGCATGGAAGATCCCAACACAACACTTCAACCCAGACATATAATTATACACACCTCCCAGTATAATGGTCCCCCCCATCCCTTGGGCTTCACGATACACACACACACACACACACACACACACACACACACACACAACTTTAGGCGCATGCTATACGGGAGGGGAGGGGTGTGTGGCGGGGAGTGGAAAGGGGGAGGGACACCCCGTACAAGACTCCCCTCCCCCCCCCCGCCCACCCACCCCCCCGCCCTGTTTGCGAAATGTGCTCATGAAACAGTTCTCACGATGATTGCCCAGTGAATATTAATAAGTCATGCGATATTCCTAAAGTCAAGGCTCTAAAATCATGCCTTCCACACGACTGCGCTGGTTTTTATACTACTTTCCGCTCATAATATATATATATATATGTGTGTGTGTACAGGAAATCCTGCAGACTGAAAGGGTCCATGCCAGACCCCCCACCCGACCCATCCACCCACCCATCCAACCAGCAACACGCATGTATGCAAGCCCAGGCCACCAGAGATCTATGTGAAATGCTTAGACTGCGGCTCTCTTCGTACGTTACAGGTTATAGGTTAAAAGGTGAAAGGTCCTTCTCATAGCCTTGTACCGCTGACCGGGGGCAAGCAAATTCACGTCAAATTGTAACACAGGAAACCCCGCACCCAACTGATCCTCTTCTTCCGCCGTTTGTGTGGGGGTTTTTTTGTTTGTTTTTTTAAACATTCCGCGACCGAAGTCAAGATACCCATTCACACCCAGTACAGGGGGAGTGAGGCAAGGAAAGGCAAGGCAAGGCAAGGCAAGGCAAAACGTTTATTTCTTGTGCCTCCTGGGGGCATCGAAACGTTACATACACACATATTTTAGATATACCACAAATAAGAGTGATGTCAAAAGAACAAAGAGAGAGAGAGAGAGAAAAACACACACAAAAACACACACCAAAAGACCGGGGGTATGGTGCCTTTTTTCAAGGGCACCTTGCAAAGGTCTCCATTCCAAAATGAGGCCTCGAACTCTTGATCACTGGCAAACTCTTGACTGACCCAACGACAAACCCGATTCTACTCACGGCGCCTACCTCACATGTGCATGTCCATAAGGAGGAGTTCCTTCCAACGACACGGGAAGGAGGATTGAAAGAAGAAGAAAAGCTACATTATCAGTAAGCTGAAGTTTGATGGGAGTCCTACGCTTCAGAAGGGTGCCCAGAGGGGAAAAAAACAAAAAACAACAACAACATAATGATAGCTGAAAACAGCGACCATGCTGCCTGGCCAGTGGGTCAGTCCTAAACCAATATATATATATATATATATGTGTGTGTGTGTATCCTGGCTTTTTATTTCCGAACGGTGAAACTCCGAACTTCAGATAAGACTCTTCGTGCCGCCCTCACACGACCCTCCAGATCCTCCCCTCTCTACTGGAACAATCATCGGCACCAAAGGCCATCTCTTCTCTCCCTCCCCGACCCCACCCCCCTTTTGCCAGCCCCTCCCCCCCCCTCCCCCCCCCAACACACACACTGCCATGGTATCGCCGTCAGGCCTGTCTGATCACATCACTCAGACAGACAGGACCACTGACCTTGGAGGGTGGGGTTGGGGTTGGGGTTGGGGTAGGGAGGAAGGTAGGAGGTGAGAGTTGAAGGGGGTGGAGGGGAGAAGGCGCGCGCGCACACACACACAAACACACTACACCCCCGGACTGTTTGGGATCAATTCCCACTGGTCGGTCAAGCCAGACAATCACAGTCCCACAGGACCAACCTCACACCCTACCTCCCTCCCCAGTCTCATCCTGTTCACTTCCGCCCCCTAACCCCCCCGCCTCCCCCCCCAAAAAAAAGACCCCAACAACCCACACACCCCACATTCACTTACTCCGCCATCACATTTTCCGCTGTCCGATCAAGGGCCGCCCTTTGAACGGGTTCAGCTGACAGACGAAGCGAGCTTTCTCCCTCCTCCCCCTCTATCACACCTCCTCCCCCTCCTCAGCAAATCCATCCCCTCCTCCCTTCCTCTCTCCATACCCGTCCACACCCCTCCACACACACACAACACTATCTCCCCCCCCCCCTCCTCACCCCAAACGCATCTCTCTTTCTCTCAAGCACTTTCCTTCCAGAAATTTCTCAACAGGACTAGCAAGTCATAACGGGGGTTCCAAATTACGGGTAATGATCATTACGTTCGTTTGTTTATTTATAGTCTGTTCATCTAAGATGATGATATGAGACCGATCATTATGTGCATTACTAAACAGTACAATGCGATATTGTATGCTGCAGTACAATGCGATATTATATACTGCAATACAATGCAATACGATATAACCCAATACAATAATACTAAATCTTAGACTGATCATTATGTGTATTACTGGTTCCTCACCTCCACAACTGACGCCCTCTCATATGGTTTATGTAGAACTACGATCAACTGTAAATCTCGCAGAAGCTGAACAGAAGGATGGAAGGGGAAGGGGGGGGGGGGGGGGGGTATGTGAGTGTTGTGTGTGTGTGTGGGGGGGGGGGGTGAGGGGGGGGCGGGGAGGTGGTGGACAAGCAGATTCATCATCATCATGGCCTGGCTTCGCTGACGAAGATCTAGGAAGGGCGTTGTCCACGTCTGATGCAGGCACGCTCATGGCTGACAAGGCCAATGCGGGAAAAGCAGAGTCGGCCGCAGCGGTTGCAAGGGAAAGTCTGGTCTGGGTTCGCGGCTGCAGCGTCGTGGTTCTTCCTCCTTCTGCGTTTGTCCTCAAGGCTGGCCCTGCGGTTGTTTTCGAAGAAGGAGACAGCTTGGTGGATGGTGCGTCGCCAGGTCTCTCGATCAGCGGCTACTGCGGACCACTGGCGATGGTCAATGTGACAGGCACCGAGAGCTTTCTTCAAGGAGTCTTTGTATCTCTTCTTGGGTGCTCCTCTGTCACGGTGGCCAGTGGACAGTTCGCCATACAGCGCGATCTTGGGCAGGCGGTGGTCTTCCATCCTGGACACGTGCCCTACCCAACGTAGCTGGGTCTTTAGCAGCACTGCCTCGATGCTGATAGTCTTTGCCTGCTCCAGGACCTCGACATTTGTGATGTAGTCACTCCAGTGACAGCAGAAAAGAGATGACGGCTTTAATTTTTTTTTTCCAGAAAGGAAGATTTAAGCAGACAGCAGTAGTGGAGAGACTAGACACTAAAAACAAGGCGGCACACAGATCCTCGGGGTAGCTAGCTAGCTGCAGTCATGATGAACCAGACTTCAGCTGTCTCGGGTGGAGCCGTGGCCGAGCGGTAATGTACCCGACAAAGAAGGAAGCGAGTGTCCACAAGTTCAAATCCCGTATTTAAAAAAAAAAAAAAAAAAGGGGGGGTGGGGGGGGGGGGGGGGGGGGGGTGGTGTTGTTTGTTTTTTTGTTTTGTTTTTCTGCTCCCCACCCCTTCCACTAGACCTAGAGTGGCTGTCTGGATGCTAGTCTTTCGGATAAGACGGTGGTCAATCGGAAGTCCCAAGTGACGCGCTCTCCCCAGGGGAAGAGTAGCTCCACGAATTTCTCAGAGAAATCTGTCGTGAAAAATAAAACTGCACAATACAATACAATACAATGCAATATAATACAATACACCACGATAGAAAACAACAGTACAATGCGATATTATATACTGCAATACAATATAACCCAATACAGTAATACTAAATCTTCAGTCCACAGACAGACAAGGTGCACGGAAACGGGAGAGAGAGAGAGAGAGAGAGAGAGAGAGAGAGAGAGAGAGAGAGAGAGACAGACAGACAGACAGACAGACAGACAGAGAACGGGAGAGAGAGAGAGAGAGAGAGAGAGAGAGAGAGAGAGACAGACAGACAGACAGACAGACAGACAGAGACAGACAGAGAAAGAGAAAAGGGGGAGAGAAGGGGGGAGTCCGACCTTTTCTGAAGAACAATGCTGCTGACCCTGTGTGAAGTGAAGGCCACACACACACACACACACACACACACACACACACACACACACACACACACACACACACTACAGGAGAAACATGACAGTGATGACGAACCTAATCGAAAACTAATTTCAGAACTGTAAAAGAAAGAATGCCCGGCACCGCTGGTCTGATCTTACCGAACCGATACCTCTGATGTCAGACAGGGGGGGGGGAGGGGGGAGGGAGGGAGGGAGGAAGAGGAACATCTCTCTGAGTCTCTCCCTTTCTCTCCACCCCCCAACCCCCACCCCCCCACACTAACCCACCACAACAAAATAACAAGCTGGCTCACCCCATTTTCATATCAAAGTGTCATTCATTTGTATTACACACACACACACACAAAGAGCATGTAATACACACACACACACACACACAAAAGCACGTAATACACACACACACACACACACACATATATATATATATATATATATATATATATATATATATAAAAGCATATATACACATACAATGACACAAAGACAGTGACACACAAAAACAGTGACACACACACGCGCGCGCGCGTAGTGAAGCCAGCAGACATCGACAGAGAGACGCACTAGGCAGAGGAGAGACAGAGACAAAAGAAATCCTCACACACACACATGATCAAAGACTAATTCCGGGAACCCTTGCCCACATAATGACTTCCCGTCGTCTGATCGCTGGAACTACCTCTCCCCCACCCACAAAAGTATGGATCTCCGAAGATCTATTTAAAGAGAGGGAGACAGAAGAAAGTGAGAGAAAGAGAGAGGCAGATACAGAGAGAGAGAGACAGAGCGACAGAAACGGAGAGAGAAAGGATGTCATCATGAAGAGAGAGAGAGAGAGAGAGAGAGAGAGAGAGAGAGAGAGAGAGAAGGGGTGGGGGTCGAAAAAGCGAAAGAGCAAGAGAGAGAGAGAGAGGGAGTAAAGTATGAGAGACAGACAGGGACAGACAGAGAGAACAGAAAGAGAGGGAGGGGAGGGAGAGATACAGGGGGAAGGAGTGAGTCAGTGAGGGTTGACGCAGCAGGAAGGGAAGAGAGAGAGAAGAGACAAAGAAAAGACAGACAAAAGAGAGCTTTTAGACGAAAGATCGACAAAGACATCGACAGACAGACAGAGAGCGGAGAAACTCGGCAAGGAGCTGAATGAGAGAGGTAACGTGTCCGCCCAGGAAGCGAGAGAATCTGAGCGCGCTGGTTCGAATCACGGCTCGGCCGCCGATATTTTCTCCCCCTCCACTAGACCTTGAGTGGTGGTCTGGACGCTAGTGATTCGGATGAGACGATAAACCGAGGTCCCGTGTGCAGCATGCACTTAGCGCACGTAAAAGAACCCACGGCAACAAGAGGGTTGTTCCTGGCAAAATTTTATAGAAAAATCCACTCCGATAGGGAAAACAAATGAAACTGCACGCAGGTAAAATACAAAAAAATGGGTGGCGCTGTATTATAGCGACGCGCTCTCCCTGGGGAGAGGAGCCCGAATTTCACACAGAGAAATCTGCTGTGATAAAAAGAAATACAAATACAAATACAAAAATACACACACAGACCAAAGAAGAATAAGCACACAAACAAATCTAATGAGTGAAAAACGGGAGGGGGGTGGGGGGGGACAACATGTGTATGAGGGGGACGGGGGGTGGGAGGGGGCGGGAGGTGGTGGTGGTGGTGGTGGTGGGGGGGGGGGGGGGGCTAGAAGGGAGAACAGACACCTGTAGAACGGGAGGGAGACAGTGAAGAGAGAAATCTCCACAACGTCGCACGAAGACAGCTGTGGACGGGTGGAGAAAGAATGCAGACAGACAGACAGAAAGACAGACAGACTGTGACAGAATCAGAGAGAGACAGACATCGACACACAGAGAGACAGACACCGACAGACAAACAGCGACAGATATATACAGAAACAGACACTGAGACAGCGACAGAACGACAGAGACACACAGAGACTGAAAAACAGAGAGACAGACTGCGACAGACAGACAGAAACAGAGACAGCGACGGAGAAAAACCAAGAGACAGACATCAACAGAAAGAGACAGAAAAACAGCCGACAAAGCTACAGCGAAACAAGCGGAAAGCAAAGACAGAAAGATATTTAGACAAGAGACAGACTGACAGCTGACCAAAAGACATAGACTAGGGACAGACAGACCGACAGACAGAAAGACAGCTCTGGACTAAACGATCGCTCAGAAGGGATCAACCACAATGCTACAGTGCAGTATAAAGCTCAGCAGCTGAGCTAGCTTGGCGTCTGCCTTCTTCTAGTTCTACGCTCCGTAGTATACCAGTAACAGGCTGCTGCTCTCTCTCTCTCTCAGCAGAGCACTCTAAACGCTCCCCCGACTCCCCCTGTCCGGACGGGCATAAAGAAGTCATTTGTCTTCTCTCTCTCTCTCTCTCTCACACACACACACACACACACACACACCTCTGTCTCTCTTCAAGTACATCAGCCTGAGTGCACGCGCGCTTGGAGAGAGACGGGAGACGCAAGTGTTCAAAATATGAAATGATCAATCATCTTTTACTCTGGGGCTGCTGTTTCTGTGTTAAGTACTGGTTAAGTTAGCTCCACTTATATATATATATATTTTCACCCCACGACTCTCTCTCTCTCGTTCAGTCTTTCAGTCTTGAGTCTCTCCCACCCAACCCACCTTCCTCCAAGAGGCCTGTACCACTCCTTGTCACCTGTCTGTCTCTCTCTCTCATCCCCTTCCTCCAATAAGCCTTTATCACCTGTCTGTCTGTCTGTCTCATCCCTCCTCCAATAAGCCTGTACCACTCCTTGTCACCTGTCTGTCTCTCTCTCTCATCCCCTTCCTCCAATAAGCCTTTATCACCTACCTGTCTGTCTGTCTGTCTGTCTCTCTCTCTCTCTCTCTCATCCCTCCTCCAATAAGCCTGTATCACTTCTTGTCACCCGTCTGTCTGTATGTTTGTTTGTCTATCTCTCTCTCACCCCCTTCCTCCATTAAGCCTTTATCACCTCTCTCTCTCTCTCTCTCCCTCATCCCTCCTCCAATAAGTCTGTATCACTTCTTGTCACTTCTCTCTCACACACAAACACACTCACACACCCCCACCCACCCCCACCCCCCTCCCCCAAATCTTTCTCTCTCTCAGTCTCTCCATTGTTAACGATGTTAGCATACACTCCACCCCTCACAGACCTAACACCCCCCCCCCCACCCCCCCCACACACACCCTTCCTCCCTTCACCACCCGCTACCCCTCCCATACAATCCACCCACCCACCCCAAACCCAACCCCAACCCCTCAAGCATCACTACAACCCCTCCCACTCTCCAACCCCCCCCCCCCCCACCCCCACCCCACCCCACCCCCAAAGACCCTTCCCACTTCAGCTCCAGTGCAACCGACACGGGCGCTGTTCCAAGCGAATGATTGCTTTGTCAGGTGGAGCAAGAAAACCAGCCAGTCTAGTCCGGGGTAAAGGAGAGGGGAAGGGAGAGGGGAGGGGGGAAGTTGGGGAGCGGGTGGGTGAAAAGGGGGCGGGTTGTGGATGTGTGAAGGGGAGGGGGTGGTCCAGGAGGAGGAAGAGGTTGAGGAGAGGCAAGGATGAGGGAAGGGGGGAGGGGATATGGGGGAGTGTGGGGGGTGGGGGTGGGGGGCAAAAGATTCATGAGGTGAAGAAGATGGGTGAGGATTGGGTGGGGTTTCAGGGGGGTGCGGAGGAGGGGGGGGGGGAGGGCGGGAGGAGAGGGGGGGGGGTGGGGGGGCAGAACGATCAATCGATCGACGAGAGAACGGAGGAGATGAGGAGAAAACGAAATGTCAAAAATCCCTTGAAACACTCGTAACTAGTTATACGGAAGCCAGAGTGGAACAGCAAGGACATAATGATGATGATGATGGAGACAGAGATGACGAAGATGATGAAAAACGACGATGGTGAAGATGATAATGGAGATGATGACGAAGATGACAGGGAAGGAGCAATTTTACGCTGATGACAGATAACTAGGACAAAAAAAAAAAAAAAAAAAAAAAGAGAAGAAGAAGAATGAAACAGTACAGTCCATCACACTTCAGTGACAGTGTTTGTCAGTTGTTTTTACTGTTCTTCTTTGTTTCTAACTTTCATTGCTTAAATATTCCTCCCCCCAACCCCCCCCCCCCTCCCCCTTGCCTTTTAGATTTCCTATCAGACTGAGCACACACACACACACACCCCGCCCCCCCACCAATCCATAAAAAACAACTCCTTCTCTTCCTCCCCACCGATACCCCTCAGTGCCGGCCCCCTCCCAAACCTACACTTCCACAAAGATTTAAAATGACGGTTCTGCCAATACACTTTCATCCTTATGGGGGGTGGGGTGGGGGGGGGGGACCCCCCCCCCCCCCTCAGCCCCCTCCCCCCCCCCTAAAAAAATCCACCAACCTCTCTCGCCTTTCATTCCCAACCCAACCCTAACAACCCCCCCCCCACCCCACCCCCCCTTCTCCCCATCCCTTCTTCCCACGTGCTCGTAAATCTAGGGGGGGGGGGGGGAGAGACAGAGGGGAAGGGTGCTAATGCCTCCACTTACCCTCCGTAACCCCCACCCCACCCCCCAAAGAGCCTTGCCACCCCAGCCACCCCCATCCCTCCTCCCTCTTCCTCCTCTTCCATCTCTCCCAAAATAAGCACCGCTCACAGAAGTCCGCCGCATCTGGACTGGAAAAAGAGAATCGAAACTTTTTGTGCGTTAGAGAGAGAACTTCTGTTGTGTTAGAAGAGAGAGAGAAGAGGAGGGGAGAGGAAACCAGGTACACAGAAAGAAAAAAAAAGAGAGGGGGGAGGGGGGGGGAGGGAGAGAGGAAGAGAGGGGGAGAGGAGTGGATGAATGGATGCAGGCAGTAAGACAGACAGGCAGAGACAGACAAGCAAGCACGCACACACAGAAACGCATAAAGGCAGACACAGAAACGCACGCACGCACGCACGCACGCACACACACACACACACACACACACAAACACCTGTAGACAGACATACAAGACAGTTTCACCAGCTCTCAACCTGCAAGGCAGAAGACACAGAGAGGTCAAAGGATCGCGGAAGCGAATACAAAGAAAGAAAGAAGCTGCGATATGTTTATGCGACTCTTAAAACACAAAGAAGAAAAAGAAAAGTTGTTCCAGTATAAACTCTAAAAACACAAAGAAGAAAAAAGAAAAG
>NC_134891.1:9102428-9104928 GCF_041734735.1 Babylonia areolata | reverse complement strand
AAAATCAAACTATAAAAATAGAATAAACAAGAGGGAAAAGTCTGCTGCGCGTGCGCGCGCGTTCTTTCAGCGGAGATGGAAACTCGTAGAAAAAACAACAACCCAATACAAACGACGGGGCTGATACCAGGAAAAACCAACCCCCCACACCCATATCCCCCCCCCACCACCCCCCCCAAAACCCCCCCCCACCAAAACTGCCCTGTTCTTTCAAAGGGAAATGATTGAAACAAGCCACCGATCGACTTGTTTACATCCAGCCCACAAGAGAAAATGATGTCATATAAAATCATGAAAGGCCTTGACACAGCAAAAATTATAAAAATGAACGATATAAAGCAGAGGAAACCAGACCGAAGAACGAGTTTAAGAGAACGAAAGATATACAGAGGGTACGTTTCAACATATAAAATCAAATTTAATATACCACTCACACCCCCCCCCCCCCCCTCTTATCACCCTCTACCAACCCCTATTCATCTGATGTGTAATTAAAACAAAATCCTGCCTCCTTTTCCCCCAAACTCACAGACACACACGCACGCACGCACACACAGCACTCACTCCACACACCGTATATATAATATACACTCTCTATATAATATATATTATACCTTCCCCCACCCTTTTCAACAAGAACAAATATAACAATTTTCCTTTTTCATTTCTGTTTCCGCCCATGCCAATTCAGCAGAAATCGAGTGACGACAGCAGAGAATTGATCGGCGCGAGCTGTGTTTTTACCGACAGACGGCCCGGGTACAGTGACTTGGGAGTTTCCTGTCTTTCACTATCGATCATCTCACGCAAGGGGACCAGAAATATTTTTTTATATATATAACAAAGCAAAAACAAAACAGAATCTCGCCATTCCGCACGTGCCCCCAAAATAACCCGCCAATCAAGGCGCAGCATTTGCGTCACCTGGTCTATTTTTGGCGAGGGGATCTGGAGGAAGGAGGGGGGGGGGGGGGGGGGGGGGATCCACGGACCGTCAGAAATAAACCAATTATTTTCTACCGGCTTTAGACATCACAAGGCCGGGTACAGGTATCACTGTTCGGTATCGATGATCAAACCAAAGGGTGGGTTTCGTTTGGCTGAATGCCAGTAATAAACGAATTTCCCTTCCACGAATAAAACTGGAAATTCCCTTCGTCGGGCTATTGTATTAAAAAAAAAAAAGAAAAAAAAGAAAAGAAAAGAAAATGAAAAACAAAAAACAGAAAACGTGTTTTTTTTCTCTCCTCTTTCTTCTGTACCTGATTGTGAAACTGCTTTCTGTAATATTTCTAACAACGTATATATATATATATATATATATATATATATATATATATATATATATATATCATAACCGGATTCCTAAACTGTTTTAAGCACTCAGTGTTAATCAAAATAACCGCACAACGTTTCCAGTTGCTTCCTGGTAGTTTCAAAGAAATAAGTTGGCTGAATGTCGCTTTTTCGGACAAGGAAGCAGAAAGGTAAGGAAAATGGCACCGTCACACTGATACAGTTGACGAACTAAACGAAGAAGCGAGAGGGCGCAAACGGAACGAAGGGGGAGGGGAGGGGAGGGGAGGGGAGGGAATGGATGGGGTGGGGGGGGGTGGGGTGGTTAGAGGGCTGAAAGCAAACTGGCTCTGAATTGGAATTCTGAATCGCAGTACACACCGACTCGGTTCTCTTCCCCTCCTCTCAAGCAAGCCCTGCGCCCCCTTTTCACGGGGTATTTGCCGTTCAAATAACCAGTCTGGAAGATTTTCCACGTCTGAATGGGGAGTCGTGTGCAATTAAACCCATGGCTCCCCCCCACCCCCTACCCCCCCACTAGTACGAAATTCTTGTTGAAACCAAGCTCCCTCCCTTCTTGTCGAAGCTCTTGTTAACACTTTCGGCTAAACGCTGCGGCCGGTGCAGTATGGGACAACTTGGCAACGAGAGACAGCCAATGGGCTGCTAGCAAAATAAATAACGACATAAACCTATTTGTGGATATGATCCCAGTCTATAACGCTAACACGCACAGATATATATATATATATATATATATATATATATATATATATATATATATATATAGTAGCAGGACAGAGAAAGAGACGGAATGGGTATGACCTCCCTCTCACTCTTTCTCTGCCGATCTCCCTCCACCCCCCACCCCACCCACCCACCCTTTTCCCTCTCCGTTCCTGGCGCATACTCGCCTGCAGACAGAAACAATATCTTTCGTCCCAAACACATCACAACATATCCATAAGCATAACACGAACAACAACAACAACCACCACCAGACTGTGTGTGTATTTAAATCGACGCATTCTTATTTCATTAGACCGGGCAGGAGAAACAAACGCAAATAAAAGCCAAGCCCATCCGGTCGAACTTGAGGGAGCACAAAGATCTTGAGGTGACGGGGTCAGGGTGTCAGTTGCGTAGGGAGTGGGGTGTGGGGTGGGGTGGGGGTATGGTGAGGGTGGGCAGCGTGGGAGGGGGG
>NC_134891.1:9069928-9099928 GCF_041734735.1 Babylonia areolata | reverse complement strand
GAGGGGGGGGGGGGGGGGGGGGGGAATGCCAAGCGAGCTGCAGGGAGACAGATAGACAGACAGACATTCAGACATTCAGACAGACAGCCTTATCGTCGCCAAGACTGGTGGTACAGGGTGGTGATCATGTCTCCGTGAGACACGAACACATGCCACGCCTGCACACTTCACAGAGAGCCCTTCTTCATTCCTTCTCCCCGCCTCCGCGTCCTCACACACAATGACACGTCACTCGCTCACTCACTCACTCTCACTCACTCACTCACTGTCGCCCGCTTCAATCCGCAAAGGAGGGCCACACCAAAGCAGAAAAGAAATTACCTATAAAGCGAAATTGTATTGTATTGTGTTGTGTTGTGTTGTGCTGTGTTGTGTTGCATGCTGCACACAGGGCCTTGTGGTTCTATCGTGAGACTGTCTCAGATGGGAACCACTGAAAATGTGTCTTCACTGCATCAGCAACAAAGCGATATTGTACTGAACTGTGTTGTATTGTACTGCATTGTATTGCATCGTATTGCATTGCGGTATTTTTAACACAACGATTTTTGTTGTTGTTGTTGTTCTTGTCAACAAAGTGGACTTTTCAACAGAATCTTGTCAGGAACAGCCTTTTTGTTGCCATGGTTCATCGCACGTGCGTTAATTAAGTGCATGCTTCACACAATGAAGGGCTTTAGTTTTATCGTCTCAGATGGAAACAAACCACTGAAAATGGTCTTCATACTCACAGCATCAGCAGCTAACGTTCGTGCCAGCATCTAACTAGAAAAAAAAAAAAATGCATGGAGAGCTCTCAGAACATCGCTTAATTAAAGGCACACACGCTACTACGTGGACTTTTCGATTTCCATACAAATATGACGAGACTGAATGAGAAAGGACCCAGTCATAATAAACATCCTGTGTGCGAGTGTGTGTGTGCGTGTACGTGTGTGAGAGAGAGTGAGTGTGTGTGTGTATGTGTGTGTGTGCGCGTGCGTGTGCGTGTGTTATGTGCGCGTGCGTGTGACTGAAAAAAAAAGATGATGAATATATTATGCACCCATTCACGTGTTCGTGCGTGTGCTAATGTTTAATCTTGGCCAATCCCCTCTGTAGTGACGGGCGCCAGAGGACAAACAAGCCAAGCTGCAACGAGGGGTGACTTATCAGGACCCCACTTCCGCTCTACACTCCTCCTCCTCCCCCCCCTCGCCCACACTCACCACTCCAGTGCTCTCTCTCTCCCACCCCACCCCTCTTCTCTCTCTCTCTCTCCCCTCTTCTCTCTCTCAGATAAACAGCGCCCTCAATACAACACAGCGCAGTTAATTGTGGGCCCTGTCTTGTCATGACAGCCAGGCCTCTTCCCCTCACACGTTACGCTATGGGCCAGCCACAGATAAATAAAAAGGACCGCTTTCTTCTCCTCAGCTCTCTCTCTCTCTCTCTCTCTCTCTCTCGCCCGTCCTTCCCACCATACAACGTCACCGACATGATTCAACACGCAATAATGCTATGTGTCGCTCAAGTGGTGTCAGTCAACGCAGCGCCCACGTTAAAGTACCGAGCTCAGTTCACTAACCAATAACAACAAATAAAAATAAATAACCTGTTGAGTTTGTTGGTGTGTTGTTATTTTTTCTTATTTTACGCGCAAAATGCTTACTACTACAACTGATTTGGAGTTTCCGAGTCCATAATCATTATTCTTTCGGAATTCCAGTTGCTTCAATGACCGTGAGGTCTTGCAAGACTGTTGTTAAAAATAGGTTCCAACAGCCTGAAATCTGTTCGTGGACTTTGCTCAACCTCCCCCCCCCCCCCCCCCCCCCCACCCGCACAACCCCCACCCCCCAATGTAAGGCTATTCTTAAGCTTGGAAACGACACTTTCGTCTCTCGGACGATGTAACCTTTAACGAAACTGTGCGCTGGGTTTTGATATTCTTAACAAAATACAAGTCACGAATAATATCATTTACTTCATATTCACTGTCAGACTGGCAAACAAAAATTCTTTTTGGAGCCAATGTCATTCAGTTATTCAAAAAAATTCACGTGCGCTTTTTTCAGATTTTTTTTCCTTCTTCTTCTTCTTTTTTCTTCTTTAAAAGAACAGTCTCGCCACTCTTGTCACAATCCCTTCTTTCTTTTACCCGTGACTACAGTCTCCGATGATTACAGTGCACACAGCGAACATAATACTACTAATTCTTTCTTACTATAATACCAGGACAGAGAACCGTCTTCACAGTTTCTATGTACAGGGGGTGGGGGTGTGCGGGGTGGGACCCCCCCCCCCCCCCCCCCCCCCCCCCCCCCCCCCCCTGCTTTAGGCTCTAGAACCTCCTTCTCTCATTCCAACACCTTCAGACTTTGCTCACCAGAGTGGATCATCAGCGTCCACGGCCACGCTCTTGTGAGCAAGCTGCTTGTTTTGCACAGGCCTGTGCAATGATGGGTGACACTCTTAAGTTCCCTGAGCGCCCCCACCCCACCCCACCCCCACCCTCCGGCCACCGCACCCCTCCCTAAACATCTCATTTCCAACACTGGTGTGACTATGCTGGTAAAGAGGTGAGAGTGAGAAGGAAAAGGGGAGGGGGAACCCCCCACCTACCTCCCCTCCCACCCCCCACCCCCGCTTTTTCTTCTTCTTCCTTCGTGGGCTTCGACTCCCACATTCACTCACATACACTGTACCAGTGGGCTGTATTTATATTATAAATACGCATGACCGTTTTCACCGCGCCATATAGGCCGCCACACTCCGTTTTCTGAGGTTGAAAAAAAAAATCAAAGGGTGACCAAAGCGCACACAGGGAAAGAGAAAATAAAAATAACAGCCACAACGAAAACAACAACAGAACGTAACAAAAGAAAGCGCATGACAAGTAAGTATCTGAAAACCCAGATGAAGGAGGGGGAAGGAAAATCCGTGATATTTTCGTCGCCCCCCTCAGGATATTCACAAGACAGAAGGGGGAAGTGGCCACTGGCGAAAGAGGAGGGCACAAAATGAAAGATGAAAAATACAAAAAAGGTTAAAACAACATTATAAAAGAAATAAGACTGTGACTAATTCATTATTTCCATATCTCTAATTTCTTTTTTCTTTCTTTTTCTCTCCCCCCCCCTTCCCCTCTCCCCCCCTGCCCCCCCACAACAAAGCAACCATGATCTGCTCTGACACATGACTGACAGAAAATCTCCACACAATCCTCTCCTTACCCTCCCTAGACCCCCCCCCCCAACCCCTCTCCGCCCGCTAACCACAACCCGCACCCCCTCCCCCCACACACTCATCTTTTGCCAAGTCAACTTTCCTCTCCTCTCAACAAAGCTAAACACACACACACACACACACACACACCTCCTTCCCCCCCGCATCTCTCTCTCTCTCGCTCTCTCTGTGTGCCCCCACTTTCTGTCCGTTCGTTTACAGGTCTGTCTCCCCTTGCCCTCTTGCTCTCTCTCTCTCTCTCCTGTTCGCCAACCCCATTTAAGGGCAGCCATCATTTTAGCCAAAAATATACATCTCTAGTTTAACCAGGACTGGTTTGCTCCAATTCTGTCGTATGATCATCTAGCAGACAGACGCGATTTGAACCTCGGCTCATAAAAGAGAGAGAGATAATGGCAAAAAATAAAACATATTTATAAGTAATTTCAATCCATCCAATCACGTGTACATTGTACACATGCGGATGAACACATACGAGACACAATGACTACCCACATAAAATACAAATTTCATTACGTATATAATAATTTCTCTTATCTCTGTCCCTGACAGACAGACAGACCAACAGACACAGGCAGAGAGAATAATTCACACACATACAACCTAAAACAAGTGAAACATGTACACACAGACATGTATGTATACACATATATTGAGGGGGAAAGAGAGGAGTACTACAAGGGTGGACAGAAGACAGCTGAAGGTGACAGTGAAGTGAAAGAGAGAAAGGGGGGGGGGGGGGGGGGGCAAAGGGAGAGAGAGAGAGAGAGAGAGAGAGAGAGAGAGAGAGAGAGAGAGAGAGATCTATGCAAACGAATAAATCAGCATAACAAATACATTCACTGACGGAAACATGAATGGACATTTTACACACACACACACACACACACACACACACACAATGAAGGGATTACGGAAGGGAGGGAGTCAGGTGGGGGAAGGGGGGGGGTGAGAGCAAGAGGGAAGGGAACAAGAGAACGGGAGAACAATGACAAAAAGGTGAAGAAGTAAAAAAAAGGACAAAATGTCACTTGGTGATTAATAAATGCCAACTGTTGGAGAAATAAATCATTCACTTACCCCCCACCACCATCCCCTCCTACCCCACCGGGCCATGCACCCAGGCACCTCGACCCTCTTCTCCCATCCCCCCCCCCCCACCACCACCACTTTCCTCCTCACCCCCCACCACCATCCCTCCCTCTCTCTCTTTAATTCTACCCTCACAGCTATAAGCAACCCTTACCACAACTCCTCCCTCCGCCACACCAGAAGACCAAAGAAGTTGTCCTTTTAATGAGACTCCAGCCGTTTTTCAACCGCAGCTCATCATTCACTCCACCTCCTCCTCACCCCCCAACACACACGTGCAAACGACCCCCTGCTCCCTTTAGGAACCCTCCAACATTCCCCCGGTTCCCTCCCTTTCCCTAGAGGCCGCTGTGTAGTAGTAGTAGTAGTGGTGGAGAAGGAGGACGAAGCAGCTCTTTCTTAGACTCAGAGTCTTTAAGTACTCTGCAACAGAGACAGATCTATGGATGCTCAAAAATCTGCCAGCACTCCACTGTCGAGTTCATCCACCACTTGTCTTTACTTCTCGCAAGCTGTGGAACTGGAAGGAAGCCTGGTATAGACAGCCAGCAAACAGAACGTAAAGCAAGAGGTGGAGGAGGAGGAGGAGGAGGTGGAGGAGGAGGAGGAGGAGGAGGAAGCGCTATTCACTGACACCCACAATGTAATGTGGGGGTGGGGGTAGGGGAGAGAACTGGAGTCGACCGTGCAGGATGAAGGAACAGCAGATGTTCAGTAGGAACACACGCGTGCACGCGTTGTGGTAAACACGCATACACTTGAACAACCGCGCACACACGAGCATGTATACACACGAACACATGCGCGCGCGCGCAACACAGGACGAGCATTAAAAAAAAAAATCAAAACTCTAGCATGAGTGAATGCATACAGGCAAGAACACACAAAGCATAAAACTTAAACACACACACACACACATGTCTACATCCCAAGCAAGTCGATTCTTTCTTGCCCGTTTCAACAGGCTGGCAGGAAGCCTCAATTGAGGAGAAAAAAATAAATATACAAAAAAAAGAAAAAGAAAAAAAAAGGGGGGGGGGGGGGGGGGGGGCACGGAGTAAAAATCCGCGCTTGTCAAAACAAAGACTGTTTTCACCATCCTGACATCATCATTTTGATGCTCTTCACTGACTCTGCACTTTGTCCTCAACCAACTAACCAACCACCTTCCCCCCCCCACCCCCTCTTCCTCCATCCCTCCCTCCTTTCACAAAATGGACAGTTCATCAGAAAGAGTTATAACTGGAAATGCGACTGACAGTGATATCATAATGATTGTTCCAGAATGCTTTGCTCATAAATCAAATCAAAATGAACGAACAGTAAGGAAAGTATGCATACTAATGGCACACGTTCATTACACAAGGCCCTAGTTTAAACTACGCACTATCATGCTCAGCTGAGTCGACTAACTGTTGACAAGAAGTAAAAGTTTTCAATACGCTTTTCTGTCAGAATAATTTTGTATCCATGGATGATACAGTTAGTCGTACACGACCATGACCATAACCATAAGAACAGCAGATGTCCTGACAATATGAGAACTGAGAGTAGAGGCTGTATTACCGTTCAAATGAGCTGGTCTTGCACACAAACAAAAACAGACAAACAAACAAACAAAAATCCTGCATTAACTGTTCTTATAATTTACGACGTACGTATCGTATCGACTATCCCCTTCACAAGGAGTCATGGCCAACGCTTTTGTTGCGTTCAGAGTTTCAGACCACTAGACACGAGAGAGAGAGAGAGAGAGAGAGAGAGGACACCCATGTTTTTGTCACGGACAGCGCAGTGACCTGGCCTGACCTGACACGTGACTGACACCCCCTCTTCTCGTTCCCCCTTCTCTTCCTGTGTCTCTCCTCCCTCCCTCCATCCCTCCTCCTTTCTCCTCTCCCTCCCGTCTCTTTCTTCCTGTGTGTCTTCCTAACCCCTCCCCCCCCCTTTCTCCCTCCCTGCTAAAAACATCACAAAAGGCTCCACGCTCTCTATTTCTTTTCGGTCTGTTCTCTCTCTCTCTCTCTCTCATTTGCCGGAAGCCAGAACAGAAAGATTTTTTCACTTCTTTCCCCTGAGCGTTTCTCTCTCTCTCCCCCCCCTCCTCCCCAACACATCGAGTATCATGCGTGTACGCTCTCTGTCTGTCTGTCTGACTGTCTCTCTATACGTCTGTCTGTCTGTCTCTAAGTCTAACCTTATATGGCAGAAGATATTTTTTCTGTCTTTCCCAAAGTTCCTCTTCACCCACAAACATACTGTGTAACAAAAGTGCTCTCTCTCTCTCTCTCTAACACACACACACACACACACACACACACACACACACACACCGCGACAGAATGAAGAGAAGGCAGCCCAAAGAAAGAAGGTGGGCTAAAACGGGACAAAGGGGTTTCAGAAGCCATAATGACACTGGACATGACCAGCATAAACAGTGAAGATTGGTTTGGGGGGGCCCCCCTTCTCCTACCCCCCCCCCCCCCCCCCCAAGACCCCCCCAACCCTCCTCCAGTCCCTATCCCCGCCCCCTCCCCCCCACCCCCCAACAACCTCCCACTCCCTGGAAAATAACTGGCCTGCCCACCACCACCACCACACTACTCTTTACGACCTTATCCCCCCTTCACCCAACTTCTCTCTCTCTCTCTCTCTCTCTCTCACACACACACACACACACAGAGTGTATGCACACATCGCACTGTAAATCTCTCCACCCACCCCACCCCCACTCCCAACACCTATCATCCCCAATCCCACCCACACACATCCTCGCCCTCGCAAACTTCCTCACATCACACGTATGCATACATGTACACCCACCCAGAAACAACCCCCCCCCCCCCCTCTCTCTCTCTCTCTCTCCACCCGTCCAGACCACGCGGTATACTCACTCTCTCTCTCTCTCTCTCTCTCTCTCTCTCTCTCTCTCTCACACACACACACACACACAGCCACAAAAGGTTTGCGTGCAACAGCAAGGTAATGGGGCCTGGAATCATTTTCACATGAAAGGAAACCGGAGCGGGGGATGGTGGGATGAGGGAGGAGGGAAGAGGACCCCCTCCTCTAAGTTACACCCCCACCCCTAGCCCCCCTCACCCCTAACACACACACACACACACACAACCTCCCAAGAAAAGGTCAAGCCATGCCATTCATCTTCTTCCTGAGTTACAAGTTCGACATCCCGATTTTTGGGACAGCACGGAACGGTGTGGGTAGGAGTTACTAACTCGCGTGTGCACAAGATAACACCTGCATATCATTTATAAATAGAAAGTAATCACCATGTACTCACACAGTACTACTGTAACGCTAACAGTACAACGTATCTGTGTAGACACACACACGCGCACACACGCACACACACACACACGCACACACACAGTGACACACACACATGAACACGGATGCTCACTCGCGCACTTGACGCCTGCACAAGAGTTTAGCCCAGTCTTTGTAGTTTTTTTGCTTCCCCAATCCGAGGGACACATGTGTGAGGAAGCCACTAAAATACCTCTCTCCACGGCTGTTCTTTCACCAACCGAGACAGTTTATGGGTCTCCTAGATCTTTTCACCACTCTCTCTCTCTCCACACACCCACACACACACCCACACACACACAAACCCCCAACAACCAGCCCATGCCACACAAACTCGCGTTACATTTGCACATGTGTACAAACACAATTTTTTTTTTTTTTTTTTTTTTGTGCATAGTGTTACGACACACAAGAGAGAGAGAGAGAGAAAAAATGGGAGGGTGGTAGCTGTAAATATTCCAAAGTGCTAATACCACCACCACCACCACCATCACTACCACCAGCAACAACAACAACACACAAGTTGTGTTTAAAAAAGAAAAGCAGCAGCTGGAGGGAAATTCCAAGGTAAAGATTAAGAAAGGGGGAGGGAAGGGGAAGGGGAGGGGTGAAGGGAAGATGGCAAAAAACTGAGCAAGGCAACACCAACATATCAGAGAGCAGAAACCTTGAAAACCAAAATTGAGACCAGCAGTCCTCATACTTAGTAGAACATAAAAAAAAAAAAATAAATAAAAAATCAAAGCCCTTGAATAAAAACAATAAAACTCAACATGATTTTTTGTTATGAAGGGAAAAGAAAACAGGGCTATGGGGTAAATAAATTTATATATATAAATATTAATATTATTTGATTGAAAGAAAGAAAAGAATATATATATATATATATATATAAAAGAAGAAGTAAATGTGAAAGAAAGATCTCAATAGATCATTAGATGTGTGTTTGTGTGTGCACACAATTTGTGTGTGTGTGTGTGTCCTGTGAGGTTTGAAAGTGCAAGATTTTAAGCCAGTAAATTATCATCATCATAATTATCATAATCATTATCATCAATATCATAAGGAAATAACTTAATGATCATTATTAGGGATGAAAAATCAGAAAATGTAAGCAGAACTCTGTCAAAAGGCAAAGGGGGAAAAAAAGAATAAATAAGCTGCTTGCAACAAGTGTAAAAGAAAAAAACAACAACTTGTATCTAAATTATAAAAAAAAATCAACAAATGAAAAGGAAGCCACTCCTAAACCATCCTAGTAGAAACCAACACACACACACACACACACACACATGGCCATTCTTTCTTCCTTCATCCCCACACACACACCCAATTCCTGTCCATTACCCCACCAGCAGGGGTGGGTGGGGTGGGGGGGCGGCAACGGGGGGGGGGGGGGGGGGACAGCCTAAGCCTTCTTTCACACCACACACCTTTCCCTTCAGGCCCACAAGCAGGTAGAAAGGAAATGGAAAATATGTGAAAGCACAGGAAAAAAGAAGACCAACAGAAAAGGCCAGGCAAAAAATAAACAGGGGAAGTAAAGCCGGCAAGGGAAGGGATGAGGAGAGAAACCACCGCCACCACCACCACCACCACCCTTGGCTGTGCGGTGTGGTGCGGAGCGGTGCGGTGTGGTGTGGGCCAATATCACTGGCAAACACAGTCAGGAGCACTTCAACTCATGAAGCCTGGCTTTAGAAATAGGGCCAAGACACACTCCCCGGAAAAAAAGAGAAGAGGAGGGAGAGAGAGGGGTTATTGCTACAACACCTGAACAGTCACTGAAGACACGCACTTTTCCACCACCACTCTCCTTGAGGTTCTATTTTTAGGACTCAGGGCGAGAAGTTGCTCCTGGGCGTTGGGCAAGAGCGTACACTTGTGTGTTACTCATACTGTTTTAGTATAGTACTCAAACAGTACTATATATATATTGAATAACTGAACATTACTTTGTACTTCCTGGAAATACAAGCACAGCTTATCCAACCAGTTGAAGAGAATGTTCGTTGTTACTAGCTGAATTTGTCACGCTGACCAGCTGGCTTCCTAATTGTAAGTGTAATACTGTTGATACATCATGCAGTTTATCAAAGACGATGGATCTACACCTTGAAACTGCAGGGCTGAATCTGATTCCAAAAATAGGGCTCATCTATTTCAGTTTCACACAACCGTAACATTAACATCAAGCAAGGACCTGAAATTATCTCAATCAAAATAATATCTTCTACCACTTTTTATCCATGGATACCAAATGATCTGAGTTTTTGATCAGTATGCAGTTTATTTTCATGAACTATAATAAAAACTTACTGTAACACCTCTGTGGGCAAGACTTTTGGCACTGAGTGACATGAAGTATTCATGTAATGATGTATACTTGTATAAATCATACACATCACACACACACACACACACACACACACACTATATATATATGTATGTATACATACACTGACACATGGCATGGTAAGTTATTTTCTCAAGTCAAGAAGTAGAGCCTTTCTGTTTTCAAACTCATTTCAGGTCAGCCCCAGTTAATGCCTGTGCCTGTTCAATGACTTTGTTTGAAGCAAAAGAAACTTGGTGAAGAAGATCCTCACACCCCCCACCTTCACAGGGCTTTTTTTGTGTGCGTGTGTCATGGAGCAAGGGAGAGGAGGAGGAGGAGGAGGTGAGGGAGGGGTGGGGGGGGGGAGCAGGTGGAGGAGAGAGAGGGTACCAGGTTGTCAGGAATGTGTGGGAGGGAGGAGGTGGCGGCAGGGCGGGCTGTGGGCAAGGAAGGAATGTTGACTGTGAACAGTGAAGCCACTGAATAGAAGGCGCTTTTGATTGGGAGTTGATCCAGTGGGGTGGCAGGGTAGGTTGGTGGGGAGGACTGGGGTGGGGGGTTATTCAGGGTGACTGGGCTGTAAGAAAACAAGCTGGCAGCTAGCTAGGTCTGGGGGTTGGGGGGGGGGGGGGGGGGGGGCAGAAAGACTTCCCTCCCTCCACACTGTCAGACCTTGTGTGTGTGTGTGTGTGTGTGTGTGTGTGTGTGTGTGTGTGTGTGTGTTAGTATACATGGATGTGTGTGCTGTATACATGTAGTGATGTACATGTATGTGAGTTTGAAAATATGTGTATAAAAACTCTGTGTGTGTGTGTATGTGTGTGTGTGTGTGTATGTGTGTGTGTGCGCGTGCGTGTGTGTTCGTGCATTTATATGTGTGCTGCATGTGTGCATGAGTATGTCTGTATACATGTATGTATATGAGTGTGAAAATATGTGCATGAAAACTGTGTGTGTGTGTGTGTGTGTAAAAAAGTGTGTTTGGGAGTGCATGTGTTTGTGTGTGTGTGTGAACTTTTTAGTGTGTGTTTGGGTGTATAGATCTACAGATCCCTCTCCGAATACATGTTTGTGTGACACTTTTACCACTGCTACAGCGCTAGTGGTAATTTCCTTGATTTTGAACAACAACTGAAGAGCCCTTACAAAGGCAGCTGTGACAATGCCACATATGTTTTGCAACAACTGTGTAAATTTTCATTTTCACTGTTCTATTTCTCTAACCTCTCCTACTATTCTACAACACAGAATGCTACTTTATATCTACAACCTTAGTCAACTTCTGTTAAAAATCTATAATACAGTGTGGATGTGTGTGGGTGTGCATGTGCATGTCTGTGTCTGTGCCTGTGTGTGTATACATGTATACACAGGCATATCAACTATTCTGTCAGTCTGTGTCAATCTGTGTGTACATATGTACACGTGTTTTCGTGTGTGACTGTGAGTGCACAGCTGTATATATATACATGTGCATGCATGTGCTTCATTGCTTGTGTCATATACATAACAAATCTGCCATCTGGTCAAAATAGCTCACACAAATCACAGTAAATGATCCACATCTTTCAAACTTCTAAGCGGGGCCAAACTAGAACTGGAGATGAACATCAAAAACACAGTTTTCGCACTATCTCCAACTTCAGATGACATGTCATGTGTCTGAAGTGCCCTCAATGCTGCCATACTTTGATACAATTGCTAATTCAGCTTATGCTTGAAGTTGAAAAGCAGGATGATAACCTTTACGATAATACTACCTGTAGTGGTAATGACACAATCAGTTGCTACAGTCAAACAAAACACCTGATAACCGATCACAACAGGCCCTCTCAAAATGGCAAGCAACAGTGCAAGTACGGGCCTGTGGAAATAATGTGGCCTTAATAAACAAAAAATATATGAGAGGTTTTCATATGTTATAGACTTTGGCTTACTATACAGAATCTGTCATTAACACTAAAACTAGTAAAAGGTTCTGAAACGTCCACCAATTCAGACAAAAAACCCTATTCACCACAAGAAGTTGAATCTCTTGGGCAAATTCAGTTGTGATTGTCCAACATGGAGAATAAACAATGATTGCTGGCCAAATCACAGAATCATTTCAACTTCCACTCCCCACAGTCATTCCATCCCTTGCGCTGATCACTTGTTTACAACTAGTTTTTTTAAATTAGTATAATATTTAATAATAATATATGATTTTATGTTCAGTTAGCACATTCTACAGTTCTCTCTCCATCTCGTTGCATTCATGTATGCGCTACACACACACACACACGCACGCATGCGTGTTCAGCTATTGTGCTTGTCAGTGTCACCTACCGCTGACTGACTAAAACTCAGACAACAACTTTCTGAACCTGCATAAATAGACAGCAAACCAGTCTTGAGTCTCTTGTGTCAAAAGCATTCTCCCCATGTCTTCATAAGCCCTCACAAACCAGGAAGCCTTTGAGTGCTGACAAGCCATCAATCAAATTTTGTTCTTTTAAACATGTCCTCCTCCTCCTCCTGTACACGCATTTCTTAACTCTACATTCTCCATCCATTTCACTTTTCTTTTTTTCTTTTTTTAACCTTTTTTTTATCATAGTTTTATAATCAGGAGAATGCATGTCTTAGCGAAGTCAGTTTAAAAGCCAACACAGCCACTCTTCAAGTTCAAATAATAATTAGTTATTTAGTGATATGCAGATGATTTATGGTTCAGTTGTTTTTTGTTGTTGGCTTTTTGTAATATGAAATATTGAATACGTAAAACTAAAACAAATTATGAACAATTATCATTTACTGAATCCAAAAACAGACTCAGACACTGAGAAATATATCCAACCTAATGCTGATATCTTAATTCATATAGCAAACACAACTCAACGAAGTATAAAGAAAAGACACACAGACACACTAATGAATGCGTAACATTAACAAGTAGTCGAAATGTAGCCAAGACATATGTACACATGTATGCTTCATTACAGTGGCACAGACATAGCATACATCATAACTTTTTTTTTTTTCTGGCAGGTGTGGTGGTCAAATGGCTACAGTCAGCACTGGATTATCGCCCAAATTTCCTGAGTTTGATCCTAAAAACACCCAGTGGGTTAATGGTGGAGATTTTTCCAATCTCCCAGGTCAACAAATGTGCAGACCTGCAAGTGCCTGAACCTCCTCATGTGTACATACATGTACCATTGTATATGCACACAGAAGATCAAATTCATATATGCGTGTTAAAGATCCTGTAATCCATGTCTGTGGTCAGTGGTCCATAACCAGAACATCCCCAGCATGCATACCCCCCAAAACAGTATGGTTGCCTACATGGCAAGGTAAATAAACAAACAAGTCAAATAGTGAATACATGTAAAATGTTACTTGTCCATGTGAGTGTGTATGTGTGTGTGCATGACTGAAACCTGATTAGATGACAGAAAACAAAAGATGAGTGCCCAATGACAGCTGTCAACAGAAAATGAATGATGAGTGCCCAATGGCAGCTGTCACTAGTGACAGTGTCAGTCGGCTCTACCCTGGTAGACAGCCCGTAATGCAAATGACTCTGTGTTTGTAAAGCCCTTCTAAAGAGCTTGATCTCTGACCAAGGATTGGCACAATATTATGAATATCCACATAAAACTGATATCATCATAAATAAAGCAACACAAGTTTGTTACATTCAGTTCACTGATTCAATTAAACACTGCTTATGCTGACGTAGATTTTCCAGTGTCTGAACATGATATGGGGATAAATGCAGAGAGGTTCATTTTCCAAAAAGTTAAAGTTCTGTGTTTGTAGGTCTATAAATGTGTGTGTCTGAGTTCAAAGAAGTGTACACTGTACAATCTGTGTTTTCGGAGTCTGTTTTGTGAGTGTGTTTCAATATCCCCAATGCAGCAACAGTTCTGCTTGTAATCTAGCTGAAAACTTTTTTTTTAATCAAAAAAATTAAAAAGTTGACAATACACAATTCATATCTTATATGCCAATGCAAAACTAATGTATACACATATAGAATATTAATAAACAGACACAGATCACTTGAACGGGTTTCACCAGCCAACAAAAATACAGATGAATGATACTCACAGCAACAGTGTTCCTCTCTGTTTCTACGTCAATGTCAATTAAGTTGTCAGACAGGTTCTGCAAAGGAAAAGGCGATGGATGTCAGTGGCAAAGTATTTTTTTAATACTTTAAAACTTTGTAGCAACGAATGAGTAGATCTTTAATTTATTCCAGTGGAAGACTAATTTAATAGTGTTTGTTTTTTAATATAAACTCAAAACTCTCTTCCATGACAAAGTTTTGTCATAACTGATAATATTGATCAATATATATATATATATCAATATATATATATATATTATTTTTTATTATTATTATATATATATATATATATATATAAATTATATATATATATATATATATATATATATATATATATATATATGAGACTGAAATAGTGAAAACAAATAAAATATATGCTGTCTGTTTCATTCTCAAAATTTTATGTTGTTAATGTTTTCTCTCATTTTAGTCTGAGCACCAGACTTGCTTTCTTGTTCAGTTTGGTCTTGTACCCTCAATCACCCACCCAACTCCCCCCTTCCCTCACTCAGCCTCTCTACCCCAATGGTTCCATTATTCAAGTCATTGATTTGACAAATCCTGGAATATGGTAACATGGCATGATATTTTTCCTAAACAAAAACTGGTCATAACTTTTGCAATACACACCTAATACATCAGTACATGTATACATCTTCTTTTTTTTTTCTTTTTTTTTTAAGAACAATCATATCACTCAACATATTCAGTCAAAAGGCTGAAAAAGCCCATAAAAAGCCGACCAACGATATGATCATGACACTAACATTTAAGCCCCCACTATCACCCAGGAACATAAGCATACACAGGTGAGAATATCAGTTATGTCATGGCAAAATGTGACAATACACTCTCAGTAATGTTAGTCGAGTACAGTGTCGTAAACTTTCACTTTCTGATCTTGTACCTTTGTGACATGTTCGAAACCAACGGTGCAGGTGCGACTCAGTCAACAATTTCAACAACAAAAAAATATGAGCAATACACGATTGAGCGGGTCCTGGATGAAAAAAGTACCACTCTTCATCAAAAATTTAAACAGGGTTGAAGGTGAGGGGAGTGAAAAAAGAAAAGCTGGAAGAGCTGTGTACCTTCCATGGTTCCCTTGAGTCCCACCGATGGGATCGCCCACTGTCTTGTGCATTTGCCAACACAAACAATGCCACAAAGCTGCAAATAATCCTCCAAGGCATTCCACAAAGTGTTTCAATCGACGAATCTCTTAATCCCGGTTTGATGCAGAGAACAGTGTCCACACAATACCTGCAATAAAAAACGAAAAGTTAACACTCCTCTCTGAGTTTCTGTCTCACCGTCGACCACGATTCGATTTCTTCATAGCCAAACACTGCAAGAGTTTCATTCACTTCTTCTGTATCCTTGCGCGATAACAAAAAGTTCTAAACTGGTGGAAATTTACAATAAAACATGTATCAGTGTTTAAACCTTTCTTATAATCTGTTCTTTACAAAATGATTTTAAAACTGTAATATAATGTAAATATACCAATGTGTTAATCGACAATCCCAATTTCATGCAACCGTAACAAATTCATTCGCACTTCCGCTGAGTAATGGAGCAGGTTAAAATTACCGTCTCCGATACTACCTATTTTAATCTCAAATTCACACACGTATTCTTGAGCTAAGTACAGGTTTGGGAAAATGCATAGCTAACATGGAACTTAAAAAAACCTTTTAAAGAGACAAAAAAAAGGAAAAAGAATATCAATCTGTCTAAATCACCTTCTTTGCATTTCCCTATTCCACACGTTGTCCAGCGACCACTTCGGATGATCCTAGCATTTTCCGCAGACGACCACCCCGCTACCATTCAACTACGTGCCCGCAACACACACGCACACCTCTGTCATTTACTCTACCAACAGCCATACGTTCAATTATTATGGCTTAGTTCAACTCTATGAACATTATTTGGATTTGTACTTAATGTAAATATATAATAATGACCAAACAAAAACAGAATGTGAAAAGAGAAGTAAAAATAAATAAATAAATAAATAAATAAAAATTGATGTTTAAAAAAAAAGAGGGGGAGATGAAATGACATTTTATCACCCACTTGTCTCCTTTGGTACTGTGGTGAATTTGGGAAGAAAAACAAATCCGAATATAAATGTGTTGATTCCACTGTCGTGACTGATGAGCAGCAGTCGGCTGGAAAACTGAGGCCTAATGTGACTCTTCAAGTGTTGCGGCTTTTCAACTGAGGTTTTTAATTTGCTCTCACCGAGTTAAATGCATGATCGATTCACGTCACATAATCTTTAAATACATGATAAATTCCAGAGTATTTGGGGGGGCCATACTTGTGAAGAGTAAAGAAAATTACGTCAATAATTAAATTTTGTTCTGCAACCAACTAAATGAATATTAATATTGAAACTGGCTCGTCACAGCGGCCGTGCCAGTCTTATGTCAACAATAACTTGACTCCTCTTTCTGCTAATGATCATCGCTGTTAGTCAGTGTTTTTCAGCGTGAAAAAAAAAATCATATAAGCCATTTATGCTTGTGTAGTTTTTAAATGTCCTTAGACAGATAGGCAGACAAACAATCAATTAAAAAAGCACAACTTCTTTTTCTTTCTTTTTTATTTTATTTTACATATTGGCTTATGCCGTTGACGGGCGCAATAGCCGAGTGGTTAGAGCGTTGGACTGTCAATCTAAGGGTCCCAGGGTTCGAATCACGGTGCCTGGTGGGTAAAGGGTGGAGATTGTTCCGATCTCCCAGGTCAACATATGTGCAGATCTGCTAGTGCCTGAACCCCCTTCGTGTGTATATGCAAGCAGAAGATCAAATACGCACGTTAAAGATCCTGTAATCCATGTCAGCGTTCGGTGGGTTATGGAAACAAGAACATACCCAGCATGCACACCCCCGAAAACGGAGTATGGCTGCCTACATGGCGGGGTAAAAACGGTCATACACGTAAAAAGCCCACTCGTGTGCATACGAGTGAACACAGAAGAAGAAGAAGAAGGCTTATGCAGTTGTTAATGTACATAATGACAGCCGCATAACCAGCTTCACTGATACAGACAGACAGACAGACACACAGGCATAGATAGATAGATAGATATGTATGAAATTTCAGTCTTTTTTTTTTCTCTTTTCTTCTTTTTTCTTCCTTTTTTTCTTTTTCTTTCTTTCTTTCTTTCTTTTTTTTTTTTTTGATAGATGTTTTGTAGCTGTGTGTTTTGGTGTCATAATTCAGCCTTAATCTCCAAGCCCACCAGTGTTAGGAACATTTACTTCAAGTTGTCACTGATTAACAATTAACCACTGAGCACTGACTGGCATGCCCTGCGCCTGCACGATCACACACACACACACACACACACACACAACACACACACACACACAGCACACACACACACAACACACACACAAACACACACACACACACACACAACACACACACCGCACACACACACACACCGCACACACACACACACACACCGCACACACACACACAAACACACACACACACACACACACACACCGCACACACACACACACACCGCACACACACACACACACCGCACACACACACACACACACACACAAACACACACACGCACACTGACACACACACACACACACACAACACACACACACACACACACACACACACACACACACACACACACACACACACCGCACACACACACACACACACACACACACACACAACACACACACACCACACACACACACACACACACCGCACACACACACACACGCACACACACACACACACACACACCACACACACCGCACACACACACACACACACACACACACACACACACACACACACACACACACACACACACACACACACACACCTTTTTTCCGAAATATCACAGGCTTTGTGAAAGAATAAAAATAACAACGTAACATCAGCCGATCAACAACAACACATCAACAACAGGGTTTAAAGGCCGATGTATTGTTCTCAGTGGAGTCAGTCACATGCATTTTAGTCTGGTGTCATCTGTACATGTATATTATGTAGTTTTCAGTTGTGAGGTCGAAGTCCAAGCAATTTAAAATACTACGGAATAGAACTGCAACTCGGTGAAGGGAGTCACACACACACACACACACGACACACACACACACACACACACACACACGCAAACACACACACACACACACTCTCTCTCTCTCTCGCAAATATTGTATTTCTCAGGTAGTGTTTTTCAGTGCACCACAACACCTCAGTAATAAAACGTTACAAAGTACAGACTGCAAAGTTTATACACTTGCTCTGCGGGGAGGAGTCCCATATAGTCACACACATCGATCTTACTTTGGAACTTACAGAGAAGAAGGAGTATTGCCCCTTGGTGAATACAAAAAAAAAAGAAACTGTCGCAAATTTTGTTTCAAGAAATACACTTTGCGTAAATTCAGTATCAATGTTACATGCACTTAGATCTCCTTTTTTCCTCTCTCTCTCTTTTTTTTATGAACAAACATCTAATTACCCCTTCAGTGCCAGGGGGGAAACAGCAGAAAGTGGTGTTTCGGGTCATAAAACATTATCCAAAACAATAAGCCTAAAAGTGAGAAAATGGTCTGGAGATATACCACTCTAGACGAACTGTGTGAATTTTCAGCCTTCCAGAGCTATTTCTCATTTTTTCTGATGACGTCATCAGTGACGTCACAATGCACGTAGGTAATACGTTTTATGGCAGTCAAGGGGTTTTAAGGGACTGATTGCTTGAAAAACTGGATGATAAGCTCTGTGTTTGACCTCTAAAGTGGGACAATCCTATCCGGCCGAAGATCACAGGGCAGGATGGGGACTGATGGGGCTTGATTGCCTACAGTAAGTCTTTCATGGGTTACTTCGCTAACTCTCTAAGTAAACAACGGATCCCTTCTAAATTTGCGTGGATCTAAAGTACATGGTGAAGCCGGGCAACCAGGGCGCCGATTTCTTGGCTCTGTCACTTAAGAAATAGTTCAGTATTCGCGTTCGAAATCATGTATGACAGACAGATAAACAGTCAAACATAGGTGACAAAACCAAAAACAAACAGACAGGTATCAGTTGGGGACTAAACCCAAAGACTAACACCGCGATCAAGTGATACAGACAGAACATTTTGTTGGGAGAAATGGAAGGAAGGATGGATGGAAGGATGATGATGATGATGATGATGATGATTGTACAGCGCCTATCCTCGGTGTCAGAGACCAAGCTCTAAGTGCTTTACAGAGAGTCATTCGCACAACAGGCCTACCTGGGTATAGAGCCGACTGAGAGTTGCCTTTTGACGCTCATCATTCGTTTCCCGTGTCACTGATTCAGTCAGGTTGCAGTCACACACACACACACACACAAACTCACATAGACATGTAAATTTTTACGCATATGACCTGTTGTTTATTACCCCCGCCATGTAGGCAGCCATACTCCATTTTCGGGGGTGTGCACGCTGGGTATGGTCTTGTTTCCACAACCCACCGAACGCTGACATGGATTACAGGATCTTTAAAGTGCGTATTTTGATCTTTTGCGTGTGTATACACACGAAGGAAAAACACAGGCTGCATCAGTCGCAGCACTGACCCTCACACAATAAGTGGAACAGTGAAACGGGCGGTGGACACACAGGCTTTTCACAACTATAATGTCTATAAAAGTTGGGGCCAAATCAGCGGGGCACTGTGCAGAGATAATATATATATGACAGTCAGTCGTGTCCGACTATGACCATCAGAACAGCAGAGGAGGCAACTGCTGTTCCGGACTATTTGGGCTAGAATTTGATTATAGTGGAGAGTGTCTTGCCCAAGTTACATCCCCACTCTCTCGGCCAAGAGGGTTTTAGGACAGTCGGCGTTGGTATGGTTCCCAAAGGCTAAACAGCCCACAAGGCTGCAGCACTAAGAGCCAAGTGCAATTTTGCCTCCTAGTTTGAGAGTCATTATCCTTCACAAAAGACTAAGCTGTAAATGATTTCCCACTGACTGGAGAAACCATTGATGATACAGCGCAGAGATATCTCACATGATAATTGTTGCTGGCTGTAATTTGTTTTGTTTTCTTCGCTTTGGTTTGTGTACTTTTTGTGATTAGTGTAAAACTGAAACATTTCAGTATGATTTAATTGCATTCTCGACTGAGGAACACAATGATTAAACTCAAGTTCTGTGGATCGGTTTCAACGTCAGTCATCGAGTTTGATATTTCAGCCGGAAATTGACCAAACAAACAATAGTCCAAAGCATAACTCTTGTAAGTGGAAGCATTCGAATCCACGTATACAGATTCAGTTTTAGTTTGAGAAACTGACTTCAGTAGGGTTTAATTCTTTTAGTTTGCATACTTTTAGTATTAGTTATCTGAACGTGCTAAAGTAATCATGTTTTAAACATACAACAGTAAGTTATGTCAGCTCATTAACATGTCAGTAGCTTGATAATTAACACTGTGGTACGTGTCAAGAAAACTAGGTAGCTGTATATCTTATACACGTACAGTACTACCATGCATACAAAGTATCATATCGATAATGATATAGAACATAATTATGCACTATAATCTTTTAGGTGTGTTTTTTTTTTTATAACATGATTTGAAATCAGTATATTTAATTTGCGGAATATATTTTTCCATCTTTGCTTCTTCTTTTCTAAAAATCACACACACACACACACACACACACACACATATACATATATATATATATATAAATTTGAATTTAGTAATCGATTTTTATCTTTCAATTCAAGTTTTTGTGTTGGTCACTTGTACTGGAACGTCAGTCTCTCTCTCTGTGTGTCTCTGTCTGTCTTTCTCTCTCTCTCTCGTGTGTGTGTGTGTGTGTGTGTGTGTGTGTGTGTGTGTGTGTGTGTGTGTGTGTGTGTGTGTGTGACAGACAGCCGATGTGAACAACTTCAAAGAACAACATAACACTCAGTGTAACCCATTCAGCGCCCTCGATCAATCTCAGTCTTTCATCTCTGTTTTTTCCTCTGAGTAGTTCTCCATGTAGTTAGTAAAAGAAAAAAAGCCTGTCTTTATCATTCAAGCCCTTTTTCTTCGTCTTCTTTTTTTCAGCTCTAAATCTTATTTCATCACTGGCACACACACACACACACACACACACACACACACACACACACACACACACACACACACACACACACACACACACACACACACACACACACACACACACACACACACACACACACAAACACGAGCGCGCAGGTAAGATCTATTACATCATAATACCGCGTGATTTCATTACGAAACTCTTTTTTTTTTCTTCTTCTTCTTCTTTTCTTTTTGTCACCACACCGTAAGACCCCGTAATCGCATGCTTCGTGAAATCAAAGGTGGTCTTTTTAGACGGTAACTTTACACACACGACAATAACATTGCCTATCCCCCCTCACATTGGTATTTCAACTCGCACTGAGGTCGGTTTCGTCACACATCCTCAATCAATGGATCATGACATCGTCGCGGGATTTTGTACATGTCGCGTATTACGTCAATTACCTTACACGTAGTGGATTTTTTCCCATTCAAATAAGGACTTCCTGAGTTTCCGAAGGCCATCACGGTGATGACGACGATATACCAAGTTAAGAACTGAACGAATACTGACGTGGGTTGCTTTCAGTTTGTCTTTCGCACCTGAAACCAAAAACACCTGCCCTTCATTTACGCATGAAGTGAACAGTTTCAGTGATCTTGAACGGGAATAACAACAGGTCGTTAATCTTCAGTTTCACCAGTGTCTGGCTGTCAGTTTAGTACAGTAGTCTCAGCCTCTGTCTCCGGCACAAACACAAACACACACAATCACAAACACACACGCACACACACACACACACACACACACACACACCGACGGACAACACGAAGAAGAAGAAGGAGGAAGGGAAAGAGGAAGAGAGAGAGGGAAGAGAGACAGACAGACAGAGACAGACAGAGAGACAGACAGACAATCAGAGAGAGACAGACGGACAGAGACATACATATAATATACACAGACAGAGGCACACACACGCACACAGAAACAGAGTGGCGTGACTGGCCCAGAGGTAACGTGTCCCGTCTACTCAGTGGAAACGAGAGAATCTGAGCGCGCTGGTTCGAATCCCGGCGCCGGCACAGTCGCGCCAGTATTTTCTCCCCTTCCACTAGCCTTTGAGTGGTGGACTGGACGCTAGTCATCGTTCGGATTGAGACGATAAACCGGACGGGTCCCGTGTGCAGCATGCATTTAGCACACGTAAAAGAACCCACGGCAACAAAAGGTTGTTCCTAGCAAAATTCTGTAGATAAATCCACTTCGATACTGAGGAGAAACAAATAAAAACTGCACGCAGGAAAAAAAAAAAAAAAAAAAGCAAAACAATGGGTGGCGCTGTAGTATACCGACGCGCTCTCCCTAGGGGGAGAGCAGCCCGAATTTCAAACAGAGAAATCTGTTGTGATAAAAAGAAATACAAATACAAAAACAAATCAAATTGGAGGCCGCCGAAAAACAGAACAGAACAAAACAACCAAGGGGTGGCGCTGTCAGTGAAGCGACACGCTCTCCCCGGCTGGGGAGTGCAGCTCGAACTGATTTCACATAGAGTGTGACAAAATGAGTAATACAAACACACACACACGCGCGCGCGCACTCACACACACACACACACACACACACACACACACACACACACACAGAGAGAGAGAGAGAGAGAGAGAGAGAACTACAGTATTTCACTTGAACTTATCTTGTTCTTAGCCAGGTACTGGTAATGAAAATTCAAGAAGAAGAAGAAGATATATATATATATATATATATATATATATATATATATATATAGAGAGAGAGAGAGAGAGAGAGAGAGAGAGAGAATAAACTACAGTATTTCACTCGAACCTATCTTATTCTTACCAAGGCACTGGTTAATCACAACACTGGGAAATGAAAGATTGGAATTGAAACATATGTGTTGTTGTCAGTAACCCCAAACTATGCTGGCTCCCACACGATTAAAAAAAAAAATCATTCGAAATCATTTAATATTTCCCAGTCTGTGTGATCTTATGTGCATGAACACCAAAACAAATGGATAAATATAACCTTTTAACAAAAATGAAAATTCAAGAAGAAGAAGAAGATATATATATATATATATATATATATATATATATATATATATATATATATAGAGAGAGAGAGAGAGAGAGAAGTACAGTATTTCACTCGAACCTATCTTATTCTTAGCAAGGCACTGGTTAATCACAACACTGGGAAATGAAAGAATGGAATTGAAACACATGTGTTGTCAGTAACCTAAAGCTATGCTGGCTCCACAAAAAAAAAAAAAAAAAAAAAAGCATTCGAAGTCATTTAATATTTCCCAGGCTGTGTGATCTTATGTGCATAAACACCAAAACAAATGGATGAATATAACCTTTTAACAAAAATGAAAATTTAAGAAGAAGAAGAAGAAGAAGAAGAAGAAGAAGAACAAGAGAGAGAGAGAGAGAGAGAGAGAGAGAGAGTAAACTACAATATTTCACTCGAACCTATCTAAGTATTCTTACCAAGGTACTGGTCAATCACAACACTGTGAATTGAAAGATTGGAATTGAAACATATGTGTTGTCAGTAACCCCAAACTATGCTGGCTCCCACACGATTAAAAAAAACAAAAAAACATTCGAAGTCATTTAATATTTCCCAGGCTGTGTGATCTTATGTGCATGAACACCAAAACAAATGGATAAATATAACCTTTTAACAAAAATGAAAATTCAAGAAGAAGAAGAAGATAGAGAGAGAGAGAGAGAGAGAGAATAAACTACAGGATTTCACTCGAACCTATCTTATTCTTACCAAGGCACTGGTTAATCACAACACTGGGAAATGAAAGATTGGAATTGAAACATATGTGTTGTTGTCAGTAACCCCAAACTATGCTGGCTCCCACACGATTAAAAAAAATCATTTAAGAAGAAGATGAAGAAGAAGAAGAAGGAGAAGAAGAAGAAGAAGAAGAAGAAGAAGAAGAAGAAGAAGAAGAAGAAGAAGAGAGAGAGAGAGAGAGAGAGAGAATAAACTACAGGATTTCACTTGAACTTATCTGATTCTTACTAAGGTACTGGTTAATCACAACACTGGGAATTGAAGGAATGGATTTGAAACAAATGTGTTGTTGTCAGTCACCTAATGCTGGCTCCATTAAAATATAATTCAATTAAAATTAGAAAATCGCTGAGAGGTCATTTAATATTTCCCAGGCTGTACGATCTTATGTGTATGAACACCAAAACAAATAAATGAAAATAACCTTTTAACAAAAATGACAATTTAAGAAGAAGAAGAAGAAGAAGAGAGAGAGAGAGAATTAAGAGGGGAAAACAAAGCTCAATACCCAACAATTTTCCTCTCGAAATATGATTCAACTAAAACAAACAAACAAAAAAACAAAACAAAACAACTACAACAACAACAAAAGAACAACAACAACAACAACAAACAAACAAGCAAACAAACAAAAAACAAACACCGAAACGATAACATAAATCATATAACTTTTTTTCTCTCTTAATACTCACAGTTTCAGACGGCGTCACACACTGAAAAACGGCGACAAAGACACCAATCATACAATGAACCACAAGACTTTTTCAGTCTCAAGTTGTGTAATGAAGAGAAACCAGTAGGCCTAATGATCCGCAACCACTTGGTGATGAACTGTAAATGCACAGTAACAAAATGTGAGAAATTAGCGACGACGTCGTGAGCTTTTAAACCGATTCTGCCAAACCCGTGACGAAACAATAGACCAATCAATTTCGTTGTGTGCGAAACAAACGAAGGCGTGATTTCGGAAAGCCCCATGTATGCTGCCCCATGTTAAAGCAATCTATTTTTAGACGAAACTTCCTTTGACTTTGTTCCTGTTCGGGGTTTCCCTGTATGAGCGGAATGTCACTTCACGTGGTGCACGTCTACGTGCTAAGTGAGTCAAAAGAGTAAACACAAGCTCTTACTAATGATCCGAGATTGGACAGTTGTTAACTGGTCTCTCTCTTTGTCTTTCTGTCTGTCTGTCTGACTTTCCACGAACATAACAAGGACAGATTGTAAGAATAAACAGGTCTGGGCTCATGTCCTGAAACCGCCTCAACTTGAATCTGGAGTAGTAATGATCAGTGAGACAGAAATGAGACAGACAAACACAGACACACAGACACACACACACACACACACACACACACACAGAGCGAGAGAGAGAGAGAGATATTAGCTAATCTCTCTCTCTCTCTCTCTCTCTCTCTCTCTCTCTCTCTCTCTCTCTCTCTGTATGTCTGTCTCTTTTCTGTTGTCTGTCACTTTCTCCCTCTCAATCTCTCTCTCTCTCTCCCCCCCTCTCTCTCTCCCTCTCTCTCTCTGTGTGTGTGTGTGTGTGTGTGTGTGTGTGTGTGTGTGTGTGTGTGTGTGCGTGCGCTGCACGCCGCGTGCACGCATCATTGTTCGTGCATCATGTGATTGTCGCGCGAACTTGCTGACACGTGCAAGCGTTTGTATGAAACTTACACTTTCATCGGAATAGTTGTCTTTCCACACTTTAACTCACTCAGTACGGCCAGTCCTCTCTTCTCTACACAGACCCCTCGGATGTCCAGTAGGTGTCTGAATGACCCAACCTTTAGTTTCCGTCGTCAGAATTGTGGTATCTTCTTTGTCAACATTCACCTCTTCAGTATAAGAGCCTTCCGCTTGCAATATTTTGATGATGGTAATTGGGGTGAAACGCTGTTAACGTCGTTTCTTTCGCCGTTCGTATGGAGAGAGTTAATATAACAGTTAAAAAAGGCAAAAAGTAGGACTTGGAAAGTTGTGTGTTAACAGTGATTTGGCTTGATTTAAAAAAAAAAGAAGAAAGAAAAGAAGTAAACACTTCATTTCGATTCAAATCAGATACCGTGGAAAAGCAACGTACACATTGTTTATTCAACTGGTCAAGAACCAGTGTCAAGGCATGTACAAATAAAATCATGGTTAAAGACAAACTAACCACCGCCACTGATAAGCAATACTATGTGACTAATATCTTAGCTCCCATTACAGATTTTATCCCCCCCCCCCCCCCCCACACACACACACTCCCACTCCCCCCCACCCCCCTTTTTCTTTAAACCCCGTCCGCTAAACTGACGACAACAATGATTATTCCACTTGTATACACGTAGTATAAATAGTTTCCTTGTTGGTAGAACATTAACAATTAGTTTTACCAGCAAGGAAGCTATCAATACGTGAATGCAAGTGGATAATCATTGTTAACTGACGACAACAATGATCATTCCACTTGAACTGCACATGTATAAATAGTTTCCTTGTTGGTAGAACATTGACAATTAGTTTTACCAGCAGCGCTCAGTGATAAATAAAGTTCCCCGGTCGTAATCTGATGGCAAGAGATCAGATCAGATCGACTTACTACAAGTGCTTTTGACACCATAGGTCCGTGGTGACAGAAAGATACATAAGCAACTTTTTCTGATCGATCGACAAGAGCTATTGACACGCTTCCTTGTTTCGATGGCAACCCGTCGGTAGATGGTAAAGCCGTGTATGCTTCCTCTTCTTGACGGGCGCAATAGCCGAGTGGTTAACCCTTTCAATGCCAAACTCGCGTTTATGCAGCAGCTAGGTAGAGGACACGTGTCACTGAAAGGTGACCAGATCATGGATCTGTTATTCATGAACCTACTGCTCTTAATTTCGGTGGTAGGTCAGACCGTATTTTCTACACATCACAGGAGGAATCCCCAGCTATTCTTAGACACCATATTTTCTGTGTTTGTAGCACAAGGGGTGGAAATTGTTCCGACCTCCCAGGTCAACATATGTGCAGACCTGCTTAGTGCCTGAACCCCCTTCGTGTGTATACGCACGCAGAAGATCAAATACGCACGTTAAAGATCCATGTCAGCGTTCGGTGGGTTATGGAAACAAGAACATACCCAGCACCTGAACATGAACAGAAACAGACATAAGGCGGACAGAGAGAGAGAGAGAGAGAGAGAGAGACAGACAGACAGACAGACAGACGGCAAGAATATCATAGTAATCAGAAGAGACACAGAGAGACAGAGAGACAGAGAGAGTCAGACAGACAAGAACAGAAACAGAGGCGCGCGCGCGCACACACACACACACACACACACACACGGATGGGAGAGAGAGAAACAGACAGACAAACGTGAGACAGACAGCTACAGGGAAACAGTTATCAGATACACGGGGACCCGGGCCCAGTACAAGCCGGGACCATCGATACGTTTCCAGAACGGTTCCGGTTATGAACAGGAAAACTATAGTGCTGCAGGGTCTTTAACGTGTGTCATCACGTGTTTCATTTGTTTGTTTATTTATTTATCTATTTATTCATCTTTAATTTTTGTTATTTTTTATTTTATTTTATTTTATTTTTTTATTATTATCATTTCATGTATTTATATATTTATATATTTATTTTCTCAAGGCCTGACTAAGCGCGTTGGGTTATGCTGCTGGTCAGGCATCTGCTTGGCAGATGTGGCGTAGCGTATATGGATTTGACCGAACGCAGTGACGCCTCCTTGAGCTACTGATACTGAGTAAGCACACGACAGGGGTTCAGGAACTGGTTCTGCCCCCCCCCCCCCCCCCCACACACACACACCCCGGCCCCCGCAAGACCCCCGCTGTACCCTCTCCCCAAATCTCCTCTTCAATACACAGACGGAAGAGGGTTCTTTCCATGTCTCTGGCCGACTTAACTCACTCAGTACGGCCAGTCCTCTCTTCTCCTCTACACAGACCCCTCGGATGTCCAGTGGGTGGTCTGAATGACCCAACCTTTAGCTTCCGTCGTCAGAATTGTGGTATTCTCTGTCAACATTCACCTCTTCAGTATAAGAGCCTTCCGCTTGCAATATTTTGATGATGGTAATTGGGGTGAAACGCCGTTAACGTCGTCTCTTTCGCCGTTCGTATGGAGAGTGAATGCGGAGACGTATTTCGCACTCGATATTTTGTCAGAGTGATGTTTCATTTAATGTAACTGATTTCTTCATTCTTTATGAAGAAAACGTTCGCCCCCGGAAGCGGAGTATGGCTGCCTACTAGGCGGGGTAAAAACGGTCATACACGTAAAAGCCCACTCGTGTACATTGAAGTGAACGTGGGAGTTGCAGCCCATGAACGCAGAAGAAGAAGAAGAAGAAGAAAACGTTCTTTTCAAAAGGATGAAATCATCACAAGAGAAGAACGATCTATTCGCCGGATCCTTTGTTCCTTGAACTTCCGCTTTCGCTTTGTCAAATCTCTGCATTCAGCTCTTCCAAGCCTGGCTGTAAAACGTGCTTCTCTTTCCCACCAAACATAGACCCCAATATCTCATCTAGGGAATTTTAGTGCTATGCCCCAAAAACCTCCACCCCCCTTTTATTTCCGATTTACAGCGGCCAGGTCAAGCCTGAAGCCAAGCGCATCACCAACACGACGCAACGAAAGCGTGCTGTGCGCAAGGCCCGAGCAGCATCCACTGCCACGACAGCACCCACTCGGCACTTGTGTCCCACATGTGGGCAAGCCTTCAGGGCCCGCAGACTCACGGACGTATATATAATTTATCTAGGCTGTTTTATAGGTTCGTGGCCCGGACTGGCCTCACCAGTCACCTCCGGACCCACAGCCACCAATCTTCAATCTGACTCTTGAAGCCATTGTCATATCTTTGAATCCGAAGGATCAACATCATCATCATCATCATCATCATCATCCTGTCTACAGTTTTTCTATTCACATGTAACCGTAAGCCGGTTTTATCTTTCTTTCCTTCTTTCTTTCACAACAAACACCAAAGGACGGACACGGGAGAGTGGGCGGTAGCTAGGCAACTGATCTAAAAATAGACACCACTGATCTAAAAATAGACAAGTGGCAGTGCCACTTTGCTGGCGTCAGTTCATGGGACGTGCAGGTCATGGACAGTGCATGAAGACTGGCCACCAGGTGGTCCTGGGGACGGCCTTTGACAGTTGGAATCTTCGCCTTGATGTCCACTGGAACTCCACCACTACTGATATAAAAATACACATCTATTTTTTAGACCAGTGGACCTCCACAGCGAATAACATTTCCGGCCTCCACAATGCACCAGACTATCACCATGGCAACGAATGGAGGCTACTTCCGTCCGCACAGGAAACATTTTAAACCGACTGCAGTCAGACACAGTTCCGTCCGCACCAACGTGACCTTCTAGAGCACGTGCCAAGAGGAGGTTAAACACTACTCTAGCTGGATTGGTAGCGTAAGCAGCACGGACTTGAAGTTGTGTACCTTGTGAATGGAGAGAGTTACCACTCTTTACTATTTGTTCATCATTTCATGTCCTGGCCTCATTATTTGTTAATTTCCAGTTGAAAAACCACAGAGGCAACCATGTGTTTGTTCTGTATTGTCCATGTGTTCTGTGTGGTTTGTTCATCACCTTGGGTGGTGACGGGCGCCGTCACCGTGATTCGAACCCGGGACCCTCAGATTGAAAGTCCAACGCTTTAACCATTCGGCTATTGCGCCCGTCTCTGACATTCATTTGCTTGTGTTTTCCAGGCACTGTCTTGTTTTTTCCTCGACTACTATTTCATAATAATAATAACAATACTGTACATTTATATAGCGCCCTTTCTCACTAAGAGCTCAGTGCGCTTTACATGAAAGAAAAATATTACAAGTAACATAAAACATTCATGGGCACTCTTTCTCAAAAAAACCCTCCCCCCCCACTCACATTCTCCCTTTCCCACTCCACATACATCCAAAGTGAGCTGA
>NC_134891.1:9059928-9067428 GCF_041734735.1 Babylonia areolata | reverse complement strand
CCCAGCATGCACCCCCCCGAAAACGGAGTATAGCTGTCCACATGTCGGGGTAAACTGAAAAAAAACCAAAAAAACAACAAAAGTCATGCACGTGAAAGCCCACTCGTGTACATACGAGTGAATGTGGGACTTGCAGTCCACGGACGAAGAAGATGAAGTCAGTACTGACATTCAGTCCAAATCGGTACGAACCGACCAAAAGACACACACGCTCAGATGAAGCTTTCGCGGTTGACCACGAAAGTGCATGAAACCACAATCGGGAATTTCCGAAGACGACACAGACCAAACTGTCCCCGTGACAACAAGCAGAATGGGATGTCCTCACACAAATAATGTGCCAAATCAGCTGACGTTTCGGACCAATCAAAACTGTCCGGTTTTTTTGTTTTTTTAAAAATTTTATTTAATTTTATTTTTTACGGTAACATCGGGAACTCGAGTATTCATGTGATCACCATTTGAATTGCGTAACTCTGGATTTGCGGTCATAGCCATTTTGATCATTGAGTAATCCATGCATTGACGGATGCACTAACCAAGCGAACTGCGTATGTGTGGTTTACTAATGACTGGTGTATGTTCAGTTAATTGGGACCCGTCTCACAAAAAAAAAAAAAAAAAAAAAAAAAAAAAAAAAAAAATATAGGGTGCAGTTCAAATGGCAGTCGCGTTTGGCGATTTCAGTGTGTTGTGTTGTGTTGCGTTGCGTTGTGCTGCGCCGCGTAGTGTTGCGCTGCGCTGCGTAGTGTTGTGTTGCGCTGCGTTGCGTAGTGCAGTGTTGTGTTGCGTAGTGTTGCGTTGCGTTGTGCAGTGTTGCGTTGCGTACTGTTGCATTGTTGCAATGTGTTGTGTGGTGTGGTATGGTGTGGTGTGGTGTGTTGTGATGTGTTGTAATGTGTTGTGTTGTGATGTGATGTGTTGTGTTGTGATGTGTTGTGTTGTGATGTGATGTGTTGTGATGTGTTGTGTTGTGATGTGATGTGTTGTGATGTGTTGTGTTGTGATGTGTTGTGATGTGTTGTGTTGTGTTGTGTTGTGATGTGTTGTGTTGTGTTGTGTTGTGTTGTGATGTGATGTGTTGTGATGTGATGTGTTGTAATGTGTTGTGTTGTGTTGTGTCGGGATGTGTTGTGATGTGTTGTGTTGTGTTGTGATGTGATGTGATGTGATGTGATGTGTTGTGATGTGATGTGTTGTGATGTGATGTGTTGTGTTGTGTTGTGTAATGTTGTGATGTGATGTGTTGTGTTGTGTCGGGATGTGATGTGTTGTGATGTGTTGTGTTGTGTTGTGATGTGATGTGACAACAGATTACTCGATTTCTCCCAGCGTGTGAAATTCGGGCTACATTGAGGATCCTCTCCCCTGTTCCTCCGCGCTCCCCCCCCCCCCCACCTCCCCCCGAGCCCCTCCCCCACACACCTCCCCCCCCCTCCACTCCCACCCCCTATCCCCCTATACCTCGTGGAGAGAGAGCGTCGCCACAACGCAGCGCCACATCATTATTTTTTTTTTTTCTCTCTCTCTCTCTCCCTCACCCCCGCCCCCTTTTCTATTCTGTCTGTGAGTGTATTTGTTTCACAATCAAAGTGAATTTCTCCCCACACACGTATCTTTGCCAGGGTCAACCCTTTTCTTGCCTCAGTGTTTTTTGTTTTTTTGTTTTTTGTTTTTTGTGTGTTTGTTTGTTTGTTTTTTTCCCTTGGTGGATTTATTGTCTCAAATACTAGCATCAAGACCACCACCCAAGGTCTTCTTCTTCTTCTTCTTCTGCGTTCACTCGTATGTACACGAGTGGGCTTCTACGTGTATGACCGTTTTTACCCCGCCATGTAGGCAGCCATACTCCGTTTTCGGGGGGTGTGCATGCTGGGTATGTTCTTGTTTCCATAACCCACCGAACGCTGACATGGATTACAGGATGTTTAACGTGCGTATTTGATCTTCTGCTTGCATATACACACAAAGGGGGTTCAGGCACTAGCAGGTCTGCACATATGTTGACCTGGGAGATGGTAAAAATCTCCACCCCTTTACCCACCAGGCGCCGTCACCGTGATTCGAACCCGGGACCCTCAGATTGACAGTCCAACGCTTTAACCACTCGGCTATTGCGCCCGTCACCACCCAAATGGTGGATATGGTGGTGCTGGAACAAAAAGTCCGGTTCGTATAATAAGGGATTCGAACCCGTCAGTGGACACTGCCAGGCTTCCTCATACAGTTCGAGTCCTGCATTAATTAACCACTAGGCCACAGCTCAACCCCACGCATTGCTAGCACTTCTGTTGATGTGTTTCATTTCGTCTGGTGACTGACTCACTGACTGAGGAAGTTATTCGCCTGAGACAATTGCTTCTGAATTCACATGATCAGTTCAAGGTTAAGTGTGTCATGATATATATATATATCTGTGTGTGTGTGTGTGTGTGTGTGTGTGTGTGTGTGTATGCATGATTTGTGTTTTTCCCTTCAGTTTGAAGAGCAAAGGTTACTGACAATACTGGGAGTGAATGGTTCATGGGCGTGCGTGTGTGTGTGTGTGTGTGTGTGTGTGTGTGTGTGTGTGTGTGTGTGTGTGTGTGTGTGTGTGTGTGTGTGTGTGTGTCTGTGTGTCTGTGTCTGTGTTTGTGATATGCTTATACGAGTGCGTATATTTTCATTAACAAAATTACTGGTCAGATGGAAAACAAAAATACTGACCAGAACAAACCATTTTCTTTTTCGAGAAAAAAAAAAAAAAATAGACAAGAGATTTCTGTGAAAGAGACTTGTGGACCCAGCGTGACGGGAAAAGCACTGCCCTAAGGAAATCCCCTTTGCAAACAAAAATTGCACGGACTCCACCAGGTCCTCCCACGCACAACCTGGGAAAAATCACACACACACACACACACACACACACACACACACACACACACACACACACACACACACATATATATATATATATATACACACATCTACTAGTATCTCTCTTTCTATATATATACATGAACATATACATATATACACACAGACACACACACACACACATCACACGCACACACACACATCACATCACATCACACACACACATCACATCACATCACATCACATCACATCACCCACACACTCACACACACACACACATCATTATGACAGGAAAGGTACAGCCTTATCACGCAGTCCCAAACCAAAATGGACCTCCTTAGCAACATCGTCATCATCATAGTCCTCCTCCTCCTCCTTCATCGTCATCAATATAAACAAAACACACACACACACATCACACACACAAATATATCTATCTATCTATCTATATATGTATCATTATAAAGATAAGGCGCAGTGAAAAAGAAAACGGGAATTCCCGTCGCTACATGAAATGCAGAGGAAACAGAATTACGCGCACTATCTTAGCGGGGGTGGGGATTTTTGATACGTTTCACAGAAAGACAGACAGACAGACAGACAGAAAGATGGAGGGTGGGAGGGAGGTTGTAACACACACACACACACACACACACACACACACACACACACACACACACACACACACACACACACACACACACACACACACACACACACACACACACACACAGAGTCATACACACACGCACACAGAGACATACATACACACACACACACAGAAACACAGGTAACAAGGGACACACACACACACACACACACACACACACACACACACACACACACACGGAGTGTTGGACCCCTCCCCCCACAGACACAGACACAGACACACAGACACACACACAGACACAGACACACACACACACAGACACACACAGACACACACAGACACACAGACACAGACAGACACACATATACAGACACACACACAGACACAGACACACAGACACACACACACACACGGAGTGTTGGACCCCTCTTCCCCACCCCCTCACTTTTTTTATTTTTATTATTATTATTTTTTTTTTTTTTAAACGAGTATGGTATCACATACTGCAACCAATCAGCATCAATCGTCAATGGCACGATGACAAATTTCCAGCTGGCGACAGAAATAAGTCTGAGGCGTCAAATTGACTCACTCAGTACGGCCAGCCCTCTCTTCTCCTCTACACAGACCCCTCGGATGTCCAGTAGGTGTCTGAATGACCCAACCTTTAGCTTCTGTCGTCAGAATTGTGGTATTCTTTGTCAACATTCACCTCTTCAGTATAAGAGCCTACCGCTTGCAATAGTTTGATGGTGGTAATTGGGGTGAAACGCTGTTAACGACGTCTCTTTCGCCGTTCGTATGGAGAGAGTTAACAACGCTGCCAATACACGCTTCTAAACACGTTGCGACAACGAATTTCGCTGTCAGTGTGACAGTCAGACTGTCTCACTGTCTATTTCCACTTCCATCACATTCCTTCATGATTAGGATCCGCTGAATAATAAAACACTGATCGCATTCACATCTCGGGAACTGGTGTGTTAGGGTTGGTTTTGGGGTTGTTTTTTTTTTTTTTTTTTTCGCTTGGAAGACATTGGCAAGCAACGCTGGGGTCGAAGAAAGAAAATGAATGGTACCCTGACATAGCTCTGTTTCAGATAACATCGTTTCCTTAGTACTTAGTCACAGATCCTGGTAGTGATTTCGTGTGATGATTTATTAACATTTTTATATACTGCCAGAGCCTAAAATTAAACTTACACACAGTGACTGACCTGCATGCTATTTAAAAAAAAAAAAAAAAAGGATCATTATATACATGAACTAAATATAAGATTAGCCTGACAATGAAAATAAAGAACAAGAAAAGTACAAAAGATCCGATACTGAAACATACATGTTAGTTCCTGAGTACACTGCATAAAACAAGTCACAATAAGATACAACATTACATACACTAGATTTGACACAAATAACCCAAACGGGGGCACTCCATAAAAACCTGTACGTGTTATAACTATACTGAGACTGTGCCTGAGGTTGCTGTATGAGTGATGACCTTGAGTGTCCTTGAAGAGGTCGTGCCCTACGGGTCACCTGTTGCTAAGGCAACCTAGCGACACGGCCTATGGTGCTATCGCCTCGTAACTTTTTTGATCGTCTGTCTGAACATTTTCTTTGCGACCTTTATTTCTGTCTGTCGTCTGACCGGATATCCAAGGTGGCCGGTGTTTGAGGTCATCGGTCTTGTGTAGTTAGAGAACAGAATGTGAACAGACTCTGTGGAGTGATGGCCTAGAGGTAACGCGTCCGCCTAGGAAGCGAGAGAATCTGAGCGCGCTGGTTGGAATCACGGCTCAGCAGCCGATATTTTCTCCCCCTCCACTAGACCTTGAGTGGTGGTCTGGACGCTAGTCATTCGGATGAGACGAAAAAACGAGCTCCCGTGTGCAGCATGCACTTAGCGCACGTAAAAGAACCCAGGGCAACAAAAGGGTTGTTCCTGGCAAAATTCTGTAGAAAAATCCACTTCGATAGGAAAAACAAATAAAACTGCACGCAGGAAAAAAATACAAAAAAAAAGAAAAAGAAAAAAAAGGGTGGCGCTGTAGTATTGCGACGCGCTCTCCCTGGGGAGAGCAGCCCGAATTTCACTCAGAGAAATCTGTTGTGATAAAAAGAAATACAAATACAAATACAAATATATGTCAAGTGCGTATACTTGAGGCTACATTTATCAAATTATCTGCTCTGATTGAAACGGCCCTTCTCAACTGACTCGACTGATTCAAGCACCGTTCACCCGAAGCACTGACTATGGAACGGAACAGCGTAGTTCCCGAAAACGGAATTCGGGTGAATATATTCCAGGGTGGATACATGAACCAACAGGCGCGTACACACAAATGTAATCCCCTTCCAATCACACACACACACACACACACACACACACACACACACACACACACACACACACACGCACACACACAGGCACAACCACACACACACGCACATATACACGCACGCATGCACACACACACACACACACACACACACACACACACACTTGCATCCTCCCCTATCACACACATAAGCGCGCGTACAAGCTCACAGACACACACATGTACACACACATGTATTATCCACACTCACACACACACACACACACACACACACAGATTCCAGCCCACGAACGAAGAAGAAGAAGAAGAAGAAGAAGATGATGATGACAGAAGGAAAGACAAAGAAAACGACCAACATTGACAAGACTATCAGCCATTGCTTAGCAACCAGAATCCGTATCCTAGGGCAGACGGCACCAAATGACGTCACTACCCCGCCCTCACCCCCCCCCCCGCCCTCCCACAGTGTGATACTGACATGTTCACAGTGTTCCGGTCTGGCCACGTTCTCACGCGCCGGATAACACCTCGACAACCAATCAGCTTGCGTGTTGCAAAGACCGCACGTGTGGACATCTGTGGTCTTTCTTGGAATGATTTCTGATAACGGACCTCTTAAATTGCACAGCTCTGATCGACATTACCCTAAGGGTGGAAACTAACACGTCCTTTTTAAACTGTTTGTAAGGTGTACGAGTGCACTCCTCTCAGCTCACACTCATTATTAAAAGTTTCTCATTAACTCTCTCCATACGAACGGCGAAAGAGACGACGTTAACAGCGTTTCACCCCAATTACCATCATCAAAATATTGCAAGCGGAAGGCTCTTATACTGAAGACGTGAATGTTGACAAAGAATACCACAATTCTGACGACGGAAGCTAAAAGTTGGGTCATTGAGACACCCACTGGACATCCGAGGGGTCTGTGTAGAGGAGAAGAGAGGACTGGCCGTACTGAGTGAGTTAAAATATCCCGTCCATCGCGGGGGGTTCGAATCCCAGCGGAGGTGGGTTTTTCGGCCTGTGGCCGGCTCCTACCCAGAGTTGAGTGTGCTGTGGGCTTAAATGGGGAGATTGGGACCACACAGTCGAGTGTCATCCACTTCACAGATGCGTCTTTGGGGTGTGTTGCTCTAATTACGTGACCAACACTGCAAGTGTCTGTATCTCTCGGGCCTGGTTAACACCATTATGACAGGAAAACGTAGAGTACAGCCTTGTCACGCAGTCCCAAACCAAAATGGACCTCCACAGCAACATCGTCATTGTCATCCTCCTCCCTCACCATCATCAATATATACAAAACAGTCTCAAAGTCTGTGGCCTTTCATGCCCTGCTCTCATGGTGACCTCAGTTTCGATACCCCTTCACTTTTGCGCTAGGGGTGAGTCCTATCAATGCCTTCAGTGTCGACAGATTCATGGGAGGCTGTTGTTTAGGGGACGTGGTGGCCGTCTCCACTCTCAGTCGGGAGGGACGCTCACTCAGTCTGGCTCCGCTAATAAGCCAAACGTACAAAATGTCTAGGGAGTGTTGGCTACGTATATTACATTGATTGTCAAACAGTTGCACTCTGTCCGAACTTGCGTGTATTGCATCATTGATGGCCGCCACATGCAATACATTTGTATTTCTATATGTATTTCTATTTATCACAACCGATTTCTCTGTGTGAAATTCGGGCT
>NC_134891.1:9044928-9057428 GCF_041734735.1 Babylonia areolata | reverse complement strand
TTTCTCTGCTGCTCAAATAGCCACCCTTACGAAATACTATGATATTACTTTTCAACATATTAACTTTTAATTGGAGTGAAACTGCTGCATGGTGAAGGTTGTTCAACTGTGTTTGTAACCCTATAACAGTTTCTGAAATCAGAATAACATCATCAGCTAACAAAAGTATGAATAATTCAAAAGAATCAATCGGAAACAAAGCCCCATGTCTTCCATTATTAATTACATGGATTGCTAATTCATTAATGAATAAAGAAAACAAAATTGGACTGCAGGCATCTCCCTGTCTAACCCCAGCTGTACAGTTAATGAATTCAGTCAGTTTAGCGCCGCAGCGAACTCTAGATCTTACTACATTATACATGCTTTTTACACATTTGTAAAGTTTACCTCTTATACCATTCCTAAGTAGAACTGGCCACAAAAGATTACGATTAACAGAATCAAATGCCTTTTCGAAATCAATGAAAGCAACATACAACTTACGATTAAACGAAAACTGTTTCTGTACTAATGCAAGCAACGTAAACATGTGGTCTACAGTAGAGTATCCTTTTTTAAAACCGGCTTGGTGGTCACCTGTGATGTCATTTTCATCCACCCATTCTTGCAATCTCTTATTGATAATCATTCCATATAATTTACCACTTATGTCACTTAGGGAAATACCTCTATAGTTATTGGGATTATTTACATCACCTTTCTTATAAATGGGCAAAATTATTGATTCAATCCAGTTAATGGGGTAAATACCCTTTTCAAATAATTTATTGAATAATTTAAGAAAGAAAGGAACTATATGATCAGTGCAATTCTTAAACAGTTCACCAATGATTCCATCAGGGCCAGCTGCTTTACCATTTTTAAGTTTCCTTATTGCCAACAGTACCTCTTCTTTAGATATTGGTCTATTCATGTATTGATAACTGAGGGTACGGGGGTGGGTGTGTGGGGGGGAAGGGGGGAAGGGTGGGGGGGGGGGGTGGTGGTGGTAGCGGAGGCGTGGGGGGGAGGAGAAGAGACAGACAGACAGACAGACAGACAGAGACAGACAGACAGACAGACAGATTGACTGAGATAGAGACAGTGACTGAGAGAAACAATAGTTGAAGACACAGAGAAGAGAAGAGAGAAAGACACACACACACACACACACCAACAAACACACAGACCTACACCTACACACACACACACACACACACACACACACACACACACACACACACACACACACACCAACAAACACACACACCTACACCTACACACACACACCTACACCTACATACACACACACCCCCCTACACACACACACCTACACCCAACCACCCACCCACACACACACACACAAGGAGAGAGGGAGAGACAGAGAGGGAGAGACAGACAGAGAGAGAGAGAGGGAGAGAGAGAGACAGAGACAGAGAGACAGAGACAGAGACAGACAGAGACAGAGAGACAGACAGAGACAGAGATAGAGACAGAAATGTTTAATGTCATTGGCTGTAAACGACATAGTGGGTACTAATCAGAACAAAATGGTGCAAAACAGATAAAATGGAACAGAAAGGCAAAAAAAACCCCCAAAAAAACACACACACAAAAACACACACACACACAAAAAAAAACAACAACAAAAAACAAACAACCAAAACAGAATTGAAACAAAAACTAATAACTTAATAAGAGATTTGCGACTGTTTGCATGGCGCTTTGTCTTTAGCTCAGGCACACACACGCGTGCGCGCGCGTGCGCACACACAAAACGATGCATGCACGCGCACAGACACACACGCAACACACACACACACACACACACACACACACACACACACACACAGTTGTTACACTCTGAATCATAATGTAATAGTATCGTACCCACATGTTTTTCTTTTTACATAATAATTGATGTGTGCATGGTGATAAGTGAAGGGTGTGTCATTTTTTTTTTCTTACGGGCATTTTATTTTAAGTGAGCCTAAAGAAAATTTTCTGTTTTCGGTTGAAGCAGATAATAAAGTATTTTGAATTGAATTGAATTGAATTAAAGTACATGTGACAGGGAGGCAACGTGCCTTTTTTTTTTCAGTCGTTCGTCTCCAAGGTTTGGACAGTACACAGAAAACAAAGTACGTATAAATCATGTAATAAAAATATTAACGCATGTAGCATCGACACACATCATATCAATACTAGCACGTACTAAAGAACTTATAGATCATGAAATAATTACTTATGTCTGAACAACGAAACCCATCATATCAATAACAACACATCATATAATGACAATGTCGAGATTGACCATCCAAATGTAGCCCTTCGTTTTTGACTCACTTGTGTAGACAAAGTGAGTCTATGTTTTAACCCGGTGTTCGGTTGTCTCTCTCTCTCTCTCTCTCTCTGTATGTGTGTGTGTGTGTGTGTGTGTCTGTGGTAAACTTTAACATTGACATTTTCTCTGCAAATGCTTTGTCAGTTGACACCAAATTAGGCATAAAAATAGGAAAAATTCAGTTCTTTCCAGTCATCTTGTTTAAAACAATATTGCACCTCTGGGATGAGCACCAAAAAAATAAAAAAATGAAGCCTAATTATATGCAAACTGCATTTACTGTTATATATATTTTTTTTTTGTAATCTCTAAACTTGGCACTTTGATCTAATATTCTGACCCAACAACAAGAGCAGTCATTATTATCATTTTTTGTTCAAACAGGAACTTCTTTTGCTAAGCATGGAAGTTTTATTTATTTTGCAAACGTTTTGGTGCAGAGAGTAAAAAAAGGGAAATTACTCTGTAATTAATGCTAGGGGACTTAATTTGCTTTAAACTGAACTTTCTCATCTATCTTAAACATTACATTTTGGAATTATACTCAATACATAAAAAGCTTGGATTTAAAAAAAAAAAGTGTATCACAAGTGAGTGTTGAAGGCCTTGCCTCTCTTGTTGTCTATGCTTTTTTCAGAGAGAGAGAGAGAGAGAGAGAGAGAGAGAGAGAGAGAGAGAACAAAGAAGAAGAAGAAGAACAACAACAATACACGCCCACACCCACACCCACACACAGATTTCACTTCATTTACTCAAGGAGGCGTCACTGCGTTCGGACAAATCCATATACGCTACACAACATCTGCTAAGCAGATGCCTGACCAGCAGCGTAACCCAACGCGCTTAACTCTCTTTCTCTCTCTCTCACATACACATACACACACACGCACGCACACACACACACACTCACACACACACACACACACACACACACACACAAACACACGCACGCACGCACACACCTCCCCCTCACCACCCCACCCCCGCCTCTCAACACACACACCCTCCCACCTCCCCCACCCCCACTTATCCCAACACACATATGCACCCCCACACCACACACACACACACACACATCCTCCTCCCTCCCCCCCACACACTGCACCCAACACACACACCCTGCCCCCCCCCCCCCACACACACACACTGCACCCAGCACACACATCCACACCCACCCACCCACACACACCCACACACACACACAGCCTCCCCCCTCACCCCCGAGCACACTGTACCCCCCCCCCCCCACACACACACACATACACACGCACACACACACACATCCACCCCCCTCCCACCCCACCCCCACACACACATACACACGCACACACACACATCCACCCCCCTCCCCCTCCCCCCCACCCCCCCCCCCACACCCACACACCCACACACACAGGCACCACAGTGGAAGAAGAAGTATATCAGGAAGTACCCAGCTGTGCACGGTACTGAAGACATCCGACACCCCCAGCCCCGCCTCTTTGTTGTCAGCCAGAGATATCATGTCACACTGTGGTGCAAGCACTGACGTTGGATCCTGTATTCTGCCTGCGGAAGGTGTGTGTGTGTGTGTGGGGGGTGGGGGTGGGTGGGGTGGGTGGGTGTGTATTTGTGTGTGTGTGTGTGTGTGTGTGTGTGGTTGTGGGTGTGGTTGTAAGCATGTGTGTGTGAGTGAGTGAGTGAGTGAGTGAGTGAGTGTGTGTGTTCACGGTACTGAAGACATCCGCCCCCAGCCCCGCCTCTTTGTTGCCACCCAGAGATATCATGTCACACTGTGGTGCAAGAACTGACATCGGATCCTTTATCTAGATGCCCGCGGAAGGTGTGTGTGTGTGTGTGTGTGTGTGTGTGTGTGTGTGTGTGTGTGTGTGTGTGTGTGTGTGTGTGTGTGTGTGTGTGTCCTAAAGTCCTATTATTATTTGTTAACACGCAAATTCCATTCAGCGAGATAGGAAGAGGTGGAGCAGATGGTCATAAAGGAAACCCCAAACCCCTGCATTCAGCCCCAAACCTTTCATGCCAGTGAACTGCTTGGGATTGTTTCTTCAACATGCTCTGTTATCATCATTGTCTTTCATGGCTAACACACACACGCACACACGCACACACACACACACACACACACACACATGCTTACACCAACAGTGTGATCGATATCGCTCTTTTTGAAGTTCCCATACAGGTGTAGGTGATACTACAAACCTTTTAGCAAAATGTGGGGTTTTATTCACGCCGGAATTTGTTAAAATACTTGACGTGTATGTTCCCAGTGTGGTATGAAAGGATATAGATCTAGCTCTCTTTGGAAAATCGCGGTCGGATTTTGAGAGTTATTTCTGATTCCAAATCATTTTCATCAGCAAGTTCCCTTTGATCCTCTAATGGTAGTACTCCCGCTGCACTGTACGTTTTCTTACTAGAAGCATGGACTGGTAAGCCAAGTGCCAGTTTATATGCTCTGCAGTCTATGCTTTGAATTTTTTTCAATAAATATTTCGGTGCACTGAAGTATACTTCTTGTGCATATATAAGTTTTGACCGAACAAGTGATGTGCAAAGGTGTAGTAGAATGAATATGTCCTGGCTCCATGGTTGTTTGCAAACTGTTTTCAAGAAGTTTAATGTTTTCCTGGTCTTTGTTAAAATGTAATCGATATGATGATTCCAAGTTAATTTTGATGTAAGGTGTACTCCAAGGAATTTAACTACTTTTTTTTTTATATTCCAGGGTGTTATCGTAAATTTTAAAGGAAGGCAATGTTGCTGGACTTGATCCATTATTAAAAAGCATCAAGTGTGTTTTTTCGGTTGATATTTGCAGACCATTCTCGCTCTTATAATTTGCTACTGTGTTTAATTCATTTTGATATAGCTTTTTTGTGTAATTCATATATCGGGCAGGCGTATTCTTTTTGATTGTAACTTTCATCCACATATAGCATATATCGTCAGCGTATTGAACCATTACAACATTTTTTGTTAGTTTTTTTGGTAGATCGTTCATTAGAATGTTGAACAATATTGGAGCAATTACAGAGCCCTGAGGAATACCTGTCTGCAATGTTCGTGTAGATGAATACGTATTCCCTATTTTAACCTGAATTTTTCTGTTTTCTAAGAAGTCTTTTATAAAGTTATACATATGTCCCGATAATCCAATCGTCTTCAGTTTTAACATTAGACGTGAATGCCACACTTGGTCATAGGCTTTAGTAATGTCGAAAAAAGTTGCAAGCAAACATTTTCGTCTCGCAAATTGGTGCTTAATCTGAGTGGTTAATTTCACTAAATGATCAATTGTGGATCTTCTTCCTTTTTTCTTTTCTTTTTTTAAAAACCTGCTTCATTTACAGGGATGACATTATTCTTTTCACAGTAGCATACGAGTCTGTTTAATATTATTTTTCTCTAGCAGCTTACAGACATGAGAGGTGAGTGCTATAGGTCTGTAACTGCCAATATGTGTTTTTGGTTTGCCTTGTTTGTGGATTGGAACTATTATTGATTCCTTCCAGATTTTAGGAAGAACATCAGTGTCCCAACATCGTTTGAATATAATTATTAAGAAGAATGTTCATCTATTTATCTGGTAGATGCTTAATGATTTCATTAGAAATTGCATCATTTCCTTCCAATGTTTTCTTATTTGAAATGGAATAGACTGCATCTTTCATTTCTTGGTGTGTTAGAGGAGCATTAACGTAATGTTGATTATCAGTAGCAGGATCGTTATAAATTTCAGGTGTGTGTGTGTGTGTGTGTGTGTGTGTGTGTGTGTGTGTGTGCGCGCGTGATAACGACTGTATGTGCGCGCATACGTGCGTGTGTTGTGTGTGTGTGTGTGTGTGTGTGTGAGCATGTGTGTGTGTGTGTGTGGAGGGGGCGGGGAAGGGGAGTGCGGAGGGGAAATAGAGGGGGGGGGGGGAAGGGGGGGGGGGCGAGGGGCGTGTAAGTGACTGACAAAGACCTGAGCTGTCAAGTAAACCAAGGGAAAATTCTACACGGACACAGTCGGTGGGTGAGTCAGCGAATCTTCCTCATACACCCCGTGTTCACGGACAGTTCACTGACGGGGAAGTAATATAAGTGGAGGAGGTTTGCCCAGCACTGTCCGGTCTGTGGGCACGGTCCCTCCAACATACAGGCCTGTCTTATCTCATGCTGCCGGTATCTGTATGACCTGGGAGGACTTGAGGGTGGGGGCGGCGGGGAGTGTGTGTGTGTGTGTGTGTGTTTTTGGGAGGGGGGGGGGGGTTGGGGGGGATTGAGTGGAGGGAAGTGTCGGTTTTTGCTAAACTTTGAGAGAGGGAGAGAGAAAGAAGAGAGAGGGAGAGAGAGAGAGGGAGAGGGTGAGAGAGAGGGAGGGGGGAGAGAGAGAGAGAGGGGGGAGTGAGGGAGAGAGGGAGGGAGAAAGAGAGAGAGAGGGAGAGAGAGAGGCGAGAGAGAGAGAGGGAGGGAGGGAGAGAGAGAGGGTGGGAGAGAGAGAGAGGGGGAGGTAGGGAGAGAGAGAGAGAGGGATTCAAGATTCAAGATGGTTTATTCATGTATAGGCCTAGGCCCCTTATGAAGGGGAATGTGAACATTATTTTACAAGCAATACATCACGACACTGTGAGCATCAATAAACACAGTCAAACAAAAATATACCAGCATTACAGTTCAATGTGTAGAACAATAAAAGAAAAAACAAACAAATGAGTACAAACAGCGTTTTCACGAAGTAGCCGTTTCTCTGAATTTGAAAGCTTTGTATAAAAATAGTGAAAATTTGCGAACAACTTCAGGGGAAGTAGATGACATCAATAAGTTCAATTTAAACAACGTAGGTTTACTATAATATTTAGGCTGAATAAACTCCTCTCGAATGTTCCTTAAAGCTGGACAGCAAAGAACAAAGTGTATCTCATTTTCTTGTGATTCTTTACATAATGGACAGGTCAGATCACTGTCGTTACATGTTCTGTATCTGTAATGATGGACCGCTAATTCTGTAATGCCTAATCTAAATCTTGTCGTCATATATTTTAAATGTCTATCCAAATTCAACACTAAGTAAGGTTTCAGATCAGACACACTGCAAAAATTCTTATAGAAACTAAATCTTTCACTATTCTGAATATGATCCGACCACTTCTGCCATCTACAATCAATCAGACGTTGTCGAAACACACCGACAAACGCCTGGATGCTACCAACACCTTGGTTTAACCAAACAAATCCAAATCCATATTCAAACAAACAATGGCGAATCTTGGTTACCCAGTTCATTCTGCCTCTAGCATCTAAATCATATAGCATATCATAAGCTTTGCGGGGTATTCTGTTATGATCCATTTGAAGTAATCTCAACCAATAACGTATACACCTTACTGCAGAAACTAGATATAACGGGTATCGATTCGTTTCACCATATACTAAGTCATTCGGCGTTTGCCTATCTACTTCTAAAAATCTCTTTAATGCAAAAGTGTGAACTGATTCACAGTGAACAGCAGCTTTGTCTAGACCCCACAATTCAGAGCCGTATTACACAACAGGTTGCACTTGTGTGTCAATTAATTTGATAAATAAATCAAAGGAAACATTATTGAGCATATGCGACTTTTTCATAATACAAATCAATGGATTTTTGGCTCTACTTGCTAGATCTTTGCATGCCCCAACGAAACTCAAGCGTGTGGAGAAAAATATGCCCAGATATTTGTAAACATTGACAACTGGCATCAAACTACCATCATACACCCACCTTTCTCTGCTGCTCAAATAGCCACCCTTACGAAATACTATGATATTACTTTTCAACATATTAACTTTTAATTGGAGTGAAACTGCTGCATGGTGAAGGTTGTTCAACTGTGTTTGTAATCCTATAACAGTTTCTGACATCAGAATAACATCATCAGCTAACAAAAGTATGAATAATTCAAAGGAATCAAGAGAGAGGGAGAGAGAGAGAGAGGAGGGAGAGAGAGAGGCGAGAGAGAGAGAGGGAGGGAGGGAGAGAGAGAGGGAGGGAGAGAGAGGGAGGGAGGGAGAGAGAGGGGGGGGAGAGAGAGGGAGGGGAGAGAGAGAGGGGGAGTAAGGGAGGGAGAGAGAGAGAGGGAGGGAGGGAGGGAGGGAGAGAGAGAGGGTGGGAGAGAGAGGGTGGGAGGGAGAGGGGGGAGAGGGGAGAGAGGGGGAGGTAGGAGAAAGAGAGAGGGAGGGAGAGAGAGGGAGGGAGAGAGGGAGGGAGAGAGAGAGGGTGGGAGAGAGAGGGTGGGAGGGAGAGGGGGGGAGAGGGGAGAGAGGGGGAGGTAGGAGAAAGAGAGAGGGAGGGAGAGAGAGGGAGGGAGGGAGAGAGAGAGGGAGGGAGAGAGAGAGGGGAGAGAGAGGGGGAGGGAGGGAGAGAGAGAGAGGGGGGGAGAGAGAGGGAGGGGGGAGAGAGAGAGAGGGGGGGAGTGAGGGAGAGAGGGAGGGAGAGAGAGAGAGGGGGAGGTAGGAGAAAGAGAGAGGGAGGGAGAGAGAGGGAGGGAGAGAGAGAGAGGGAGGGAGGGAGAGAGAGGGAGGGAGAGAAAGAGAGGGAGGGAGGGAGAGAGGGGGAGGGAGGGAGGGAGAGAGAGAGAGAGAGAGGGAGAGAGAGAGGGGGGGGAGAGAGAGAGGGAGGGGGAGAGAGAGAGGGGGGAGTAAGGGAGAGAGAGAGAGAGAGGGAGAGATAGGGAGGGAGAGAGAGGGGGAGGGAGGTAGAGAGAGAGAGGAGGTTTCCCAGCACTGTCCGGTCTGTGGGCACGGTCCCTCCAACATACAGGCCTGTCTTATCTCATGCTGCCGGTATCTCTGTATGACCTGGGGGGACTTGAGGGTGGGGGCGGCGGAGAGTGTGTGTGTGTGTGGGGGGGGGGCGAGGGGGGGGTTGGGCGGAATTGAGTGGAGGGAAGAGAGAGGGGAGAGAGAGAGGGGGGGAGAGAGAGGGGGAGGTAAGGAGAAAGAGAGAGAGGGAGAGAGGGAGGGAGGGAGAGAGAGGGTGGGAGGGAGAGAGAGGGGGAAGAGGGAGGGAGTGAGGGAGAGAGGGAGGGAGAGAGAGAGGGGGAGAGAGAGAGGGAGGGAGAGAGAGAGAGGGGGAGGTAGGGAGAGAGAGAGAGAGAGAGGGAGGGAGGGAGAGAGAGAGGGAGGGAGAGAGAGAGGGGAGAGAGAGAGGGGAGTGAGGGAGAGAGAGAGGGAGAGATAGGGAGGGAGAGAGAGGGGGAGGGAGGTAGAGAGAGAGAGAGAGGGAGGGAGAGAGAGAGAGAGGGAGGGAGAAAGAGGGGGAGTGAGAGGGAGAGAGAGAGAGAGGGGAGAGATAGGGAAGGAGAGAGAGGGGGAGGGAGGTAGAGAGAGAGAGAGAGGGAGGGAGAGGGAGGGAGAGAGAGAGAGAGAGAGAGAGAGGGAGAGAGGGAGGGAGAGAGAGAGAGAGAGGGAGAGAGAGAGAGAGAGAGAGAGAGAGGAGGTTTGCCAGCACTGTCCGGTCTGTGGGCACGGTCCCTCCAACATACAGGCCTGTCTTATCTCATGCTGCCGGTATCTCTGTATGACCTGGGGGGACCTGAGGGTGGGGTCGGCGGGGAGTGTGTGTGTGTGTGTGGGGGGGGGGGGGGTTTGGGGGGGATTGAGTGGAGGGAAGTGTCGGTTTTTGCAAAACTTTGAGACAGGGAGAGAGAGAGAAAGAGAGTAGAAGAGAGAGGGAGGGAGGGAGAGAGGGAGGGAGGGAGAGAGAGGGAGGGGGAGAGAGAGAGAGGGGGGAGTGAGGGAGAGAGGGAGGGAGAAAGAGAGAGAGAGGGAGACAGAGAGGGGAGAGAGAGAGGGGGAGAGAGAGAGGGAGGGAGAGAGAGAGAGGAGGAGGTAGGGAGAGAGAGAGGAAGAGAGAGAGGGAGGGAGAGAGAGGCGAGAGAGAGAGAGAGGGAGGGAGGGAGAGAGAGAGGGAGGGAGAGAAAGAGGGGAGAGAGAGAGGGAGGGAGGGAGAGAGAGGGGGGAGAGAGAGGGAGGGGGGGAGAGAGAGGGGGGGGAGTGAGGGAGAGAGGGAGGGAGAGAGAGAGAGTGGGAGGTAGGAGAAAGAGAGAGGGAGGGAGAGAGAGGGAGGGAGGGAGAGAGAGAGGGAGGGAGAGAGAGGGAGGGAGAGAAAGAGAGGGAGGGAGGGAGAGAGGGGGAGTGAGGGAGAGAGAGAGGGAGGGAGAGAGAGAGAGAGAGAGAGAGGGAGGGAGCGAGAGAGGGAGGGAGAGAGAGAGAGAGAGAGAGAGAGAGAGAGAGAGAGAGAGAGAGGAGGTTTCCCAGCACTGTCCGGTCTGTGGGCACGGTCCCTCCAACATACAGGCCTGTCTCATCTCATGCTGCCGGTATCTCTGTATGACCTGGGGGGACTTGAGGGTGGGGCAGCGGAATTGAGTAGAGGGAAGTGTCGGTTTTTGCTAAACTTTGAGAGAGGGAGAGAGAAAGAGAGAGAGAGGGGGAGAGAGAGAGAGAGGGAGTGAGGGAGAGAGGGAGGGTGGGAGGGAGAGAGAGAGGGAGGGGAGAGAGAGAGAGGGAGTGAGAGAGGGAGGGAGGGAGGGAGGGAGAGAGAAATCAAAATCAAATCAAATCAAATCAAAAACACTTTATTAATCCACATGGAAATTAAGTTGTGCAATCACAGGCTCATTGTAAACACTGGCATAAAATCATGCGCAACATAAGAAGAGATTAAAACTAGTCAAATAAGAATTCCCAATAGCTGACGATATACTAACCCCCCCACTCCCCACACACACATACTCATGTTAAGACAATAGGGTATTGCACAACAATATTAACAAATGAAAACATCCAACAACAAAAAAGGGTATAAGATTACTAAAAATGACATGCGCGCACGCACGCACACACACCCACACACACATACACACACATGCACACACACACACACACACACACACACACACACACACACACACACACACACACGTTAAGACCATAAGGTATTGTACAACAATACATAAATAAAAACATCAAGGGAATAAATCGTATATATAAGTAAAATGCACACACACACACACACACACACACACACACACACACACACACACGCACACACACACACACACTCACACACACACAAACAACGTATGCATGCACATAACATATGTCACGCCAGTAAGATTAGAACATTAACATTAAGATACATGAAATCCAAGTAAAATAAGAAAATATTTAAAAATCACTTCCGATCACACACACACACAAATGCTTGCTTGCCCGTGCTCACCCGCTCAGTCCCACATGCACGCATAATGTCTGCTCCCATACACTCGTCTGCTGGTGAAGTTCAGGTGTTGCTGTGGCGAGGGGGCTTGGGGGGTGGGAGGGTTCACTTAGTGTATTGGATGTTTTGATTGTGTGCGCGAATGGCTGTAGGAATAAATGAATTAATGTATCGAGATGTTCTTGCGCGTGGAGCTCTAAACCTACCACTTATGTCTGACCTTCTGCTATTAATGTCATCATGTAGTGGGTGTCTTACGTCGGTCAAAATTGTTATTAGTCTGTCAGTCAGTTTTCTATTGTGCATGTCGCTAAAGGTGTCTTGTCTTATACCCACCACCCCACCCGCTTTCCTAATGACTTTTTCCAACCTGTCTTTGTCATGTTTGGTCAGGTTTCCCCCCCAGCACACGGCTCCGTATGTTAAAACACTACAGACAACAGATGTGTAAAACATTTGGAGCATCTGCTTGCATACATTAAAAGATTTCATTTTTCTAAGACAGTACATGCGACTGTTGCTCTTTTTAATGACTGCAGTTGAGTTTTCATTCCAAGACAGCTTATTGTCGATTATCACACCGAGATATTTGTATGAGTCTACTTGTTCGACCACTTCTGTCGATTACAAGCTCTTTGGTTTTGCCAACATTCAGCTCAAGGAAATTTTCTTCACACCAGTTCACAAACCTGTCAATTTCTCTTCGGTAGTCAGTGTCATCGTCGTCAGTAATAAGTCCTGTCAGTGCGGAGTCATCTGCAAACTTAACGAGGGGACACGAATTGGTCAGGCTTCTGCATTCAGCCGTATACAAGGTAAAAAGAAAAGGCGAGAGGACTGTACCTTGTGGTGCACCTGTGTTTGTGAAAGAGACAGTAGACATAAAATCATTTAATTTTACAAACTGAGGCCTTTTAGTAAGATAGT
>NC_134891.1:9029928-9032428 GCF_041734735.1 Babylonia areolata | reverse complement strand
TCCTATTTTTATGCCTAATTTGGTGCCAACTGACAAAGTATTTGCAGAGAAAATGTCAATGTTAAAGTTTACCACGGACACACAGACACACACAGACAACCGAACACAGGGTTAAAACATAGACTCACTTTGTTTACACAAGTGAGTCAAAAAACCAAACAAACAACGAAATACTGGATACACGACCACTCTGTTTGAAACCCCATTTGGATCTCCCATAATTTTACCTTTATCTACTTATTCATTCATTTATTTATTTATCTATTCATTCATCTATTTATTCATTTCTATTTATTCCTAATTTCTACTGCTTTTGTGTTTGTGTATGATTTTCGATGTATGTTAGAACCTTGTTATGTACTATCCACCCCCTCCCCCCCTCCCACACACCCAGTATTCCTTGTGACCCCGGTACATTTTGTAATAAAGACATATTCTATTCTATTTATCATTTTTCGCTGCCCCATCATCTGCACCGTTTCAGTGGCATTACTCCCACGTCGCTCATGCCGTTCCCCCCACCCCCACCCCCATACAGGGCCACCCCCGGCTTTTTCTATCGCAGTCCCAACATCGTTTTTGTTTTTTTGTTTGTTTGTTTTTAATGTTTATATACCTTATTTTCTTATTATCATTTGCATAAAAAACAACAACAACAAGATGACTGGAAAGAACTGATTTTTTTCTTCTTCTATTTTTATGCCTAATTTGGTGTCAACTGACAAAGTATTTGCAGAGAAAATGTCAATGTTAAAGTTCACCACGGACGGACACACACACACACACACACACACACACACACACACACACACAGACAACCGAACACCGGGTTAAAACATAGACTCACTTTGTTTTCAAAAACCACGTAGCATGAGGGTTACATGTTGGCCGGAAGTCACGGTCTTGGCAAACATTCAGACCTGACGAACGAACTGACTCAAATGCACGCCGGCTCAGCATACAGCACGAACTAAAGTGCGTGCCTGCACGTACCACAATACAAAATAACACAGCATATGCATAACTATAACTGCCGCACCCCCCCCCCCATCCCCTCCCACCCCGACCCCCCACCATTTCCCTTCTTCCTCCTCCTTCTTCCCTCCCTTTAATCCTTCCACACAAAAGTCACAACTTGATATGCACTATTCAGCAACAACAACAACAGCAGCAACTGCATCAGTTTCAGTTTCAGTTTCACTTTCTCAAGGAGGCGTCACTGCGTTCGGACAAATCTATACACGCTACACCACATCTGTTGAGCAGATGCCTGACCAGCAGCATAACCCAACGCGCTTAGTCAGGCCTTGAGTGCATGCTTACATATTTGTGTACCTATGAAAGTGGATTTCATTTTATGTAATTTCGCCAGAGGACAACACTCTCGTTGCCATGGGTTCTTTTTCAGTGCGCCAAGTGCGTGCTGCACACGGGACCTCGGTTTATCGTCTCATCCGAAAGACTAGACGCTCAGTTTGATTTTCCAGTCAAACTTAGGAGAAAGGGCGAGAGCGGGATTCGAACCCACACCCTCACGGACTCTCTGTATTGGCAGCTGAGCGTCTTAACCATTCTGCCACCTTCCTCCTACTGCATCAACAACCAAATACACACACACACACACACACACACACACACACACGCACACCACCACCACCACTAACAACAATAACAACAGACACACACATAGCCTACAGTTCATTCTAAAATAAACACACTAACAAAAAGCAAAACCAATCTTTAAAAAAAAAAACACCACCACCACTTCCACTGTGTGACAAATGAAAAGGACTGTGTGTATTCTTTCGCACACTTTCTATGTTATCTGTATCTGTATTTCTTTTTATCACAACAGATTTCTCTGTGTGAAATTCGGGCTGCTCTCCCCAGGGAGAGCGCGTCGCTACACTACAGTATTTTTTCTTTTTTCCTGCATGCAGTTTTATTTGTTTTTCCTATCGAAGTGGATTTTTCTACAAAATTTTGCCAGGAACAACCTTTTTGTTGCCGTGGGTTCTTTTACGTGCGCTAAGTGCATGTTGCACACGGGACCTCGGTTTATCGTCTCATCCGAATGACTAGCGTCCAGACCACCACTCAAGGTCTAGTGGAGGGGGAGAAAATATCGGCGGCTGAGCCGTGATTCGAACCAGCGCGCTCAGATTCTCTCTCGCTTCCTAGGCGGACGCGTTACCTCTAGGCCATCACTCCACCCCCCACCCCCCTCACTCCCCTCCCCTCCCCCAACTTTAAATTTCTAAAATATTTGTTCAGTTCCTTGTCAGTTTTAATCTGGGCAGCAAAATTACCACATCATTACTTAGTATGAAACCGAAAAAATGTCTGTTCTGGAAAATGTACACTCGAAACTGTAAAGTTAATTAACGGAACGAAAAGGTAAAAGAAAAAAAGAACAGGACACACACACACACACACACACACACACACACACACAGACAACCGAACACCGGGTTAAAACATAGACTCACTTTGTTTTCAC
>NC_134891.1:9019928-9024928 GCF_041734735.1 Babylonia areolata | reverse complement strand
ACTCATCCGTCCGGGTCCGACGGGAGACTCCATCATCATCACCACCGAAGTCAGGTGTCCGTTTCACATCTGGGGGGAGTGAGGAAATTCGGAGTAAAGCGCCTTTCCCCCCAAGGACACAACGCCATGCCGAAACGGGGGCCTCGAGCCCTGATCACTGGTGAACACTGGATCAGAAGACCAACAGCTAACTAGTTCTGCTGCAGGACCTCTGTGGAAGAAACGCGAAAACAACAAAACTTGCTGTTCACTCAAGAGCGCCAGGACAACCCACTGACAAGGGGCAACGACTCATGCTCTTCATTCGCATACCGGACTTAAAGTCAAACAGGAAAGTCCACGATTCCCCATCCCAATCCTACTCCCTCACCCCCCCCCCCGGACCTCTCCCCCCCCCCAACACACACACATTTACACAACAAGTTGTTTGTTACAATTATGCCCAGTTCTGACCCTGACCAATAACGAGTTATTCACACCTACATATCAGCTTTCCTTTTTCTTTTAATAAGAAATATTCAAATGTGAAAAATTAACGCTTAAACTAGATGTCTACCAATATCCAGTATATACGACGGGACATGGAATAAAATTCCTTAACATTCAAACGGAAAAAAAATTAACACTTTAGACAGATGTCTATAATCACCAGTATGTGTGATGAAACATTAAACGTAATTCCTTTCTTAACATTCAAATGATGAAAATTAATTCTTACATGTCTACAATCACCAGTATGTGTGGGTGAGACTAATATCAAACAGAAGCCCCCCCCCCCAACCACCACCCCCCTCTCCCCTTCATTCCTTCCATCGATTACAATTGTGTGGAGTGATGGCCTGGAGGTAACGCGTCCGCCTAGAAAGCGAGAGAATCTGAGCGCGCTGGTTCGAATCACGGCTCAGCCGCCGATATTTTCTCCCCCCTCCACTAGACCTTGAGTGGTGTCCTGGACGCTAGTCATTCGGATGAGACGATAAACCGAGGTCCCGTGTGCAGCATGCACTTAACGCACGTAAAAGAACCCACGGCAACAAAAGGGTTGTTCGTGGCAAAATTCTGTGGAAAAATCCACTTCGATAGGAAAAACAAATAAAACTGCACGCAGGAAAAAAAAATACTGTAGTGTAGCGACGCGTTCTCCCTGGGGAGAGCAGCCCGAATTTCACACAAAGAAATCTGGCGTGACAAAAAAGAAATACAAATACAAATACATATTATATCTACGCAAACACTTACTTCACACGTCACACACTCTTTTCTTCCTTTCTTTCTTTTCTTTTCTTTTTTTTTTTTTTATACGCTGAGCATGACCTCAGTCAACACCAGTCACTGACCAATCACAGGCAGGGAAGCACACAGAGGATGAGTCACGTGGCAAGAAACAGGGGCACTTAATTCAGTCAAAAGGAAGCCGTGAAAACTACAAAGTTCTGTCACTCTCAAAACCACGTCACGTTCACAACAACCCCAACATGTCCGTGGACTTTCTGAAAGCATGCTTGTTTTGATATTTAAAAAAAAAAAAAAAAAATTCAAAAAAAAGAAAAAGAAAAAAAAAAAAGAAGAAAAAGCGAAAAAGCTTATATGTGAAAAACTATTTGTGACGACTAGTATAATAATATGCACATTAGCTACACAATAACAAACAAAAACAAAAATGAAAGAAATTGTCTATTCTCAAACGACACACACACACACACAAAATCACGTTATCAGATTCCACACATTTTCATCGCCATATTTCCCACGCACACACACACACACAGGCATGCCGGTTTCTCTTATTTCTGTTTTAGTACCACAAGTCACGAGTCAATGTCGTCTTGATACTATCGTATCCATGATAAACGTTTGCGATACAATTTGTTTTTGATGCCTATCTATCTTAACAATGTCTTTTTAAATAATATACTTTGTTCACACACAGGTACGTATGGCATGCAGAAAGTCTTTGAGTTTCCCCAGTTAACTACTCGCTGTCTATGGTTCGCTTCGCTTTTTTGCTTTTTTTTTTTTTTTTTTTTTTTAATTTTCTTTTTGCATTTTTCAAACACGCGCACTTGTCCATGTGAGTTTTTGCTCATACTGCTGAATGCTGAATGCCTCGAGTTTATCGAGCATTAAAAAAAAAAAAAAAAAAAAAAAGGCAAAAAAAACCTCCACGGAACAACGAAATCCGAAATATGTACCACCATTCATACAGTACATGTCAGATTACTCAGTCACATGTTCTGCACTGGAAGTCACACAGCAGGAAATGATTCTTTCGTGAGTGTTTGGCAATATCCCGTTCTTTGCTGTTGGTTTTTTTTTTTGTTTCAGTGTTTTGAGGGCGTGGGGGTGGTGTGTGTGTGTGGGTGGGGGGTGGGGGTAGGGGTGTGGGGGTGTGTTTAAAGAGAGTACTTTTTTGTTGTCAGTGTAGTACCTCAGCATATTTATCAATATTTTATTTCTGAACCCACTGGAACAGGGCGGTCAGCTTTCTGGTGTCTACGTGTTGCTCTGGGGGGTGGGGGGTGGGGGGAGGTTGGGGGGGGGGGGAACTTCCAGTGCATGTTGACACAAGCCAGATGTCCGCAGGGTGACGAATAGTCAGTCGTCCTTCACGACCTTGGGGGTCGGGGCAGGGGCAGTTAGCACACACTGAAAGTCTTTGTCTGTCGTCAGCAAGGCAGGCAGCACAGCACAGCACACACTAGTCATCGGTACAGCATCTCCTCCATATTAGCCAGAAGACCGGAAGTGTTCACAGGAAGTACTTCAGTAGTCAGTGAACCCGTCTCTCCCCCCTGCCCCCTTTCCTCCGTGCGCAGAATCACGTATTCTCGCCTCGTCAGGAAGTGGTGATGTCACATTCATCTGGCCTCGTTAGGAAGTGGTGACGTCACGTCAGCTCGCCTCGTTAGGAAGTGGTGACGTCAGAGGGGCTGGGTATGTTGTGGGGGTGGGGAAGGAAGTATGAACGTCAGGCGCGAGTCACTCACAACAACCGTACACGCACACTCATACTCGGCACGGACCTACAGCAAGCCGTCGTCATTCCCACATGTAGCCCTGCCGTATGCCTGGCTGCCGTAACCCTCGTATCTGTAACACACACCTCGTCTGATGACATTTATGGCGTGTGCATTCTCACACGCACACACACACACACACACGCGCGCGCACACACACACACACACACACACACGACGTAACCCTCGTAACTGTAAAATGAGATTCATGGCTTGTGCATCTCTCTCTCTCTCTCTCTCTCTCTCTCTCACGCACACACACACACACACACACACATATATATACACCATAATATATATATGCATACAGTACACACACACACACACACACACACACACACACACACACACACACACACACACCCTCTCTGTTATGTACCAAATCAACCATACAAAAACACCACGTAACAACTATCCAATCCCTGCTCAAGGGAAAAAGAAGAAGAAGAAGAAGAAGAAGAAGAAGAAGAAGAAGAAGAAGAAAACAACTGCCTGAGTAAGCTTGCAACACATGAAACGTCATCCTGAGGATCATGAAGCAGCGATGCCCTGTGTGTGAGACCAGTGTCCACCCACTGAACCACACCATCACTTCACCAACCACCATCTATCAACTGACCACTGAGCCACAAGCGCAGCCCACTGGAGCGGTGGCCTAGTGGCCAAACACCCGACTAGGAAGCCAGTGTTCAAGGGTTCAAGTCCCGCGTGGACCGAGAATTTCACACCCCCCCCCCCCAACCCTCCTCCCCCTCCACTAAAGCTTATGTGGTGGTCTGGGTGATAGTCTTTCGGATAAGACGTTAAACTGAGGTCCCGTGTGGGACTTGGCGCACGTAATAGAACCCATGGCACGCACAGAGACTGTTCCTCGCACAACCCAGTAGAAACAGCCACCTTGAGAGTAAAGCGAAGAAATTCGCAGGAAAAAAACAACACAAAAACAACACAGGAAAGGGGGAAAAAAAAGTGGCGTTCCACTGTCGAGACGGGCTCTCCCCGGGGAGAGCGCCCACAAAATCCACCCAGAAGTGATCAGAAACTCTAGGGTGAGCTGGACAGTACAAGGTCTTCAGAGAAGAAGCCCCCCCCCCTACTGGACAGTACAAGGTCTTCAGAGAAGAAGCCCCCCCTACTGGACAGTACAAGGTCTTCAGAGAAGAAGCCCCCCCAACCCCCTACTGAACAGTACAAGGTCTTCAGAGAAGAAGCCCCCCCCCACCCCACTACTGGACAGTACAAGGTCTTCAGAGAAGAAGCCCCCCCCCCCCCCTACTGGACAGTACAAGGTCTTCAGAGAAGAAGCCCCCCCCCCCCCCTACTGGACAGTACAAGGTCTTCAGAGAAGAACCCCCCCAACTGGACAGTACAAGGTCTTCAGAGAAGAAGCCCCCCCCCCCAACTGGACAGTACAAGGTCTTCAGAGAAGAAGCCCCCACCCCCACCCCCTACTGGACAGTACAAGGTCTTCAGAGAAGAACCCCCCCAACTGGACAGTACAAGGTCTTCAGAGAAGAAGCCCCCCAACTGGACAGTACAAGGTCTTCAGAGAAGAAGCCCCCCCCCCCAACTGGACAGTACAAGGTCTTCAGAGAAGAAGCCCCCACCCCCACCCCCTACTGGACAGTACAAGGTCTTCAGAGAAGAAGCCCCCCCCGCCCCCCCTACTGGACAGTACAAGGTCTTCAGAGAAGAAGCCCCCCCCCCCCCTACTGGACAGTACAAGGTCTTCAGAGAAGAAGCCCCCCCCCCCCTACTGGACAGTACAAGGTCTTCAGAGAAGAAGCCCCCCCCCCCTACTGGACAGTACAAGGTCTTCAGAGAAGAAGCCCCCCCCCCCCTACTGGACAGTACAAGGTCTTCAGAGAAGAAGCCCCCCCCCCCCCCCCCCTACTGGACAGTACAAGGTCTTCAGAGAAGAAGCCCCCCCCCCTCCCTACTGGACAGTACAAGGTCTTCAGAGAAGAAGCCCCCCCCCCCCCT
>NC_134891.1:9007428-9009928 GCF_041734735.1 Babylonia areolata | reverse complement strand
AAACAAAAACGTGTTCACTGCTGATCTCATTCCCCATGTCAAATAAAACTGCAACCCCACCCCCTGTCTCTCTCTCTCTCTCTCTTTTCTTGTATTTTAAATTCTGCTATTCTGTTCACATTTATGAGTCTCCCTATCTGTCTGTCTCTCTTGAGATTCTCTCTCTCTTCTTTTCTCCACTGTGAGGAGCCCTATTATTATTATTACTGAGATAAACCAATAACCTTAAAACCACCACTCAATCAGTTCCATTATCAGTATTCTGAACCCCCCCCCCCCCCCCCACAACACCCCCCGACCCCCCACCTCCTCCTGGCCTGATCGTCCACGAACAACCTAATTCAGAATAATTCGTCTTGTCCTGTCTTGTCTTGTCTACGTCTCGATATAATCAGAGACGTTCTGATCTGACTTAAACCCCCCCCCCCCACCCCCACACCCCCCTCCTCCTCATCCCCCCTTACCTATTATCCTGCCCGATTATCTCCCCTGCTGCCTGGAGCTGCCTGCTGACCGCGGCGGCGGCGCCACCAGAGGGCGCGGCGGGTGAGGGGAAGTTGGCCGTCACGTGACCGAGACTGGGGCTGCCATTGGAGGGCGTGTTGCCGGTGGTGTAGGGCCCTGCAGGGGAGGTAAAGCTGCTGGCGGGGTGGGGGTGGTGGTGGGGGTGGTGGAGGGGGGAGGTGGAGGTGGAGGACAGCTTGGCCGCCAGCAGGTAGTTACCGTTGATGGTGGGGTGCAGGTCCTGGAGGTTGTCTTTGGCAACACAACACAACACGAGACAAAGGTGGCGATTACCATCACGATAATGACGATGATGATGACGATGATGATGACGATGATGATGACGATGACAATGATGACGATGATGACGACGATGATGACGATGACGATGATGATGACGATGATGACGATGATGATGACGATGATGATGATGATAGCAGCAATGTGCTGAGCTAGCATGCAGTTTCCCGATGGGAAGACCCATCTTACCTTAGCAACAACAGAAATCAATACGTGGGATGATGAGGACGAGTAAGCTGCTTTGGCAACACAACGAGACAAGGGGGCGATTACCATCACGATGATGACGATGATGATGACGATGATGATGACGATGATGATGACGATGATGATGATGATGATGATGATGACGATGATGATGACGATGATGATGACGATGATGATGATGATGATGACGATGATGATGACGATGATGATGATGACGATGATGACGACGATGATGACGATGCTGATGACGATGCTGATGACGATGATGACGATGCTGATGACGATGACGATGATGACGACGATGCTGATGACGATGATGATGACGATGATGATGATGATGACGATGATGATGATGATGACGATGATGACGACGATGATGATGACAGCAGCAATGTGCTGAGCTAGCATGCAGTTTCCCGATATAAATACCATTATTATTATTTTCTAATTTCATATATATATATATTTTTATACAAAGACTAAACCTGTAATTATAAAAAAAGAGTCGTTTTCTAAATGCAGAACATGAACTCTCTTAAAAGACTTTAACCTGTTTCTAAACGGACAACATGAAGGAGAACCATAACTATACACACAGCAGCCGTTCTCGTGGCAGTCAACATAATAATAATAATGGATACTTATATAGCAAACTATCCAGAAATCTGCTCTAGGTGCTTTACAAAAACGCTTTTGTTAACATAAAGCATTATATTTGTTACATACACACACCAAAATGTGACTACACACACACACACACACACACACACACACACACACACACACACACACTACATACATACATTTTAACATACATGTGTATCTAACAGCTATCCTAACACATACGCACACATAGGCAGGCACAAATTTACATAAACACACGCACACACAATACACATTCATATACATGTATGTAGTTATGTACACATACATATGTATACACACATAGTCAAGCACAGCTAACGCAAAGGAAGTGGACCTGCCACAATTGAACTTATTGCTGAGAGGAAAAAGGTGAGTTTTGAGACGAGATTTAAAAGATGCGAGGGAATCAGAATGACGGAGGTTATCAGGGAGCTTGTTCCACATCGGTAAAACCACAACAGGCTCCATAACACAACCAATGTTTCCGACAGCTCACTTGTTTTCAATACCAATCAAGCATTCGTCGTTAAAAAACAACAACAACGACAAACAACAAATAAACAACAACAAAAAAGCCATGTTTTCTCGTGCTGGCAAAACACCAGTATGCCATAAATATAAAGATAAATAAATAAATAAATAATATATGACGTAATAATACTGAGGCCACACAACTAAATATCTAGTCTATCGCTCATTGAAGCAAATAAAACCAAACTTATATAAGCATAGTTTTCTGTGTAATTCGAACTAGCCATTCTATAAAAAAACACACAAAAAACACAACAACACCAACAAATATAAATCAAAAGAAAGAGCACTAACAACAAACAAAAACAATATT
>NC_134891.1:8967428-8987428 GCF_041734735.1 Babylonia areolata | reverse complement strand
GAGGGGAGAAGGAGGAGGAGGAGGAAATGGGTGTGGACGGTGTACAGGGGGGGTGGGGGGGGTGGGGGTGGCGTTCAAAGTCCTGGAAGGTGAAGCTGAGGAAGCCCCAAGGGGTGGGAGAGGTCAGAGGGCAGGGGGCCGTGGGATACACGCACACACACACAAAAAACGCACGCACGCACGCACGCACACACACACACACACACACACACACACACACACACACACAGAAACGCTAGCTGTGATGTGTAAATGTTGGAAAGTGAAGGACGCCAGTGTAGAGGTGCCACTTGTATGACTGTAAGAGATGGAATATCTTTGGAAAACTGAGAGATGATGATGATGTTTTATTAAAGACACACATAAGCTAGAGAGAGAATGTTGGCTGTGATATACAAATGCAGAAATGTGGAGGAAAATATCCAATGCAGTACCACATAAGATATATTTGTAGACACCCCCCCCCTCCCACACACACACACATAGAAGTGTGGAAGACTCGTGAAAACATCCAATGCACAGGTGCTGCCAGTTGTACGCCTAAACTGTACAGGATAAAATATATGTGCAAAACAAACACACACACACACCAACAACATCAAACTGATAAAAGGTTACAAACGAAGAATGTATAAAACCATACCTAAACTGTACAGGATAAAATATATGTGCAAAACACACACACCCCCTTCACACACACACACACACACACACACACACACACACACACACACACACACACCAACAACATCAAACCGATAACAGGTTACAAACGAAGAATGTATAAAACCATCTTCCCTTCCTGATTCACGATGGCCATCCAGATCTCTTGTGCTTGGGCAAAAAGCTCATCTTCTTCGTTCATGGGCTGCAACTCCCACGTTCACTCGTATGTACACGAGTGGGCTTTTTACGTGTATGACTGTTTTTATACCCCCCGCCACGTAGGCAGCCATACTCCGTTTTCTCCGGGGGTATGCACTTTCAAACACTGGGAAAAGCTTTGGTCCACCTTGATCAAGGAAGACGCAACAGTTGGAACAGCACAATGACTGAAGAGGTCCGGGTCTGTACAGACCAGTCTGTAGGTCTGTAGACGGGTGCAATAGCCGAATGGTTAAAGCGCTGGCCTTTCAATCTGAGGGTCCTGGGTTCGAATCTCGGTGCACCTGGTGGGTAAAGGGTGGAGATTTTTCCGATCTCCCAGGTCAACATATGTGCAGACCTGCTAGTGCCTGAAACACCCTTCGTGTGTATGCGCACGCAGAAGATCAAATACGCACGTTAAAGATCCTGTAATCCATATCAGCGTTCGGTGGGTTATGGAAACAAGAATATACCCAGCATGCACACCCCCGAAAACGGAGTATGGCTGCCTACATGGCGGGGTAAATAAATATAAAAAAAACAAAAAACGGTCATACACGTAAAATGTTACATGTCTGTCTGAGTGTGTATGTGTGTGCGTCTGAAATCTGATTGAATGACACAGGAAACGAATGATGAGCGCCCAGTTGGCAGCCGTCAGTCGGCTCTACCCAGGTAGGCAGCCTGTGGTGCAAGTGTCCCCGTGTATGTAAAGCGCTTAGAGCTTGGTCTCTGACCGAGGATAGGCGCTATATAAGTATCCACATCAATCAATCAATCAATCAATCAGCCTCATTCATTTTTGTTCCACAACCTCTCGTGACAAGTTCTTGACAAACAGGCTTCATGAAACTTTCTTTACAAAGAAGCACAGTGCTGAAAACAATATACTTTAAAACAACAAAAACAACAAAAAAAAACAACCCAACAACATAAAGCAATACAAATAGTAAAGAGTGGTAACTCGCTCCATTCACAGGGTATACACAACTTCAAGTCAGTGCTGCTTACGCTACCGATTCAACTAGCACACAGGTAAAATAAAACAGGTACATTGGAACAAACCCAGACACTTCCTCAACAAAGCAATACACATACAGATACAGATACCTCCCTTCGTCAAACAGTAGTACAGTGAATGACTGAATACAGAAGGAAGTGGCTGTGCTGGTCTACTGTTACCTGTCGTTTAGCCAAATGTGCAGAAGTGAGGAGAGAGGAAGAGTCAAGAGGGACGGAGTCAGCAGAGTGGGCGTGGCCCTGGGAGTGAGTGGGCGTGGTTTCACAGCCCAGCAGAGCGGGCAGGGCCTGGTGGTGTCAGTTCAGCGTACAATCCACCAATCACCACGTTAGTCGTACACACAGGCAGCAAGCATACATTATCATTAGTCGCCTTGTTAAAAAACAAAACAAAAAAAACTAAAAAAAAAAACAAAAAAAAAAAACCACCGTCAGTGGCATCTTAAGGTGAAACTCTGGCCGTGTAAAATGTTCACTGTCAACAGCTTAACTCTCTCCATACGAACGGCGAAAGAGACGACGTTAACAGCGTTTCACCCCAATTACCATCATCAAAATATTGCAAGCGGAAGGCTCTTATACTGAAGACGTGAATGTTGACAGAGAATACCACAATTCTGACGACGGAAGCTAAAGGTTGGGTCATTCAGACACCCACTGGACATCCGAGGGGTCTGTGTAGAGGAGAAGAGAGGACTGGCCGTACTGAGTGAGTTAGTACGCCTCACAACCCACATCATGAAACGTTCAGCGTTTGTTTTCGCACCAAAATTAGATCCACACGATTAAATCAAAAAGGGCGCATGCGCGCAAGGCATTGTGGAAACCCTGCACATGTTCCATGGCATGTTTAAAAAAAAAAAAAAAAAAAAAATTTGCGGAAAAAGCAGTTTGCTGGACGGCAAAATATTACAACTGGGGCATGCGCAGATGGCAGCCGAGGAACGTGCAAATGGTGCGTAATTTTAAATTTCTCTGCTCCTGTTGCACTTCCGGTTAGTCTGAGCGTCAAAAGAAGGTCGAAACTGGGGCTTTTGGAGTCAGAACTGATTTCGATACTGCTCAAAACAAACTACAATTTTGATTGATTATTAAGCTGTTCACGGTGAAAATTAAAATGTAAGCTTTAGCTGCCAGAGTAGTTCACCATAATATCGTTTTAAGGTTTTCAGCGATTAATGAGATCAAGAAAAAGAAATCCAATAAGCATTAATGTGCAAATATTCTGAAATGAAAATTATGCGGTTACCGCACACAACATACTTTCAGTAAAGCATTCATAAAACATTCACATGGGAAAGAGAAAATATGATTGTCTCCTTAACGGAACTGTGTGAGAGATTAAAAAAACACAACAGTAAAACTTTAAGTTGATCATCTGATTTCATCTTACATCAATCAGATTTCAGAGTGACTTTAAAATCAAAACAACCGCTTACGTTATCTGCAAGCTTAATGTTATGTTTACGAATAGGAATACAAATTAATATGTCAGCGATATCAATTTTGACGTTTTGCACAGGTGATGGGAGAGTAGTGAAATTGAGACTTTCCATGATATCAGAATGATTCTGTCGTGGTGTAGTTTTTTGTTTTTGTTTGTTTGTTTTTTGTTTTCTTTTTCTATTAAAAAAAAATCATATTTCTATCTGATCAACAAAAATCAGACAGAAACATTGAACTTTTTTTTTTCAAACCCGATGACTTAAGTTTGCAATTGCCCAACGTGCCTAACATGTGATTTTAAACATTACGAAACTATACAAAAGCAATGTGTTGTAACCAGTCATAATGAAACAGGTGCAATGATACACGACAGAATGTGAATGATTATGAACACAAAACTGAATGTGAATAAATAAATAAATAAATACACAAACAAATAAATACACAGTGTTATGGAAAAGAAGTATTGAATAACGGATACATCACTCCTTAAAATGGAAAGAAAGAATACCGAAGAAGATTAACAAACTGTTAATCGTAATTATGGAAATATGCACCAAAAAGGCAGAAAAACCACTGAGTATCAATTCAGAATAAACGTAACTGTATTGTACAAATTAAATGCATATGATTTTTTTTTTTTTTATATATATCTTATTCTGCACGTACTAAATGCCACTATTTCATTCTAACATCCTGTAGTAGTAATCAGCTTGTATGTCAAAATTAATGGGAATGGAACCTCCACTAAGAAATATGAGCATATCAAACAAAGTAAGGAAGTGTGACATGCACAACCATGTCAAAAATAAAAAATTCTTCACATAATGATAATGCTGTCGAATGATTGCATGATTGCTACTCATTAATACCTGAAACTAAGAGAGAAAAAAAAAGAAAAGAAAAAAAAGATGAAGCAATTCAAATCGAATGAAATGATAAAATAGTTATTAAAAAAAAAAAAATTGTCAGCATGCGGATTAGTATACTATGCATACATTTCTGAAGAATCTACGATGGCTGTTGCCTTTACAGTAAAATACACACCACTTACCATTACTTCTCTCTCTTTCGAGCTTTTCAGACCACTATGGAGCTACAGAAAAGGGGAGAAACTCGTTAAGGTAACAGCCCGCATGGACAACTAGCTACCTGTACAAAACGATACCCTGCCAACACTCCAGAGTGTGGGGGTCATTAACTGACTATTGTTCTGAGGAGGAAGGTGGCAGAATGGTTAAGACGCTCAGCTGCCAATACAGAGAGTCCGTGAGGGTGTGGGTTCGAATCCCGCTCTCGCCCTTTCTCCTAAGTTTGACTGGAAAATCAAACTGAGCGTCTAGTCTTTCGGATGAGACGATAAACCGAGGTCCCGTGTGCAGCACGCACTTGGCGCACTGAAAAAGAACCCATGGCAACGAGAGTGTTGTCCTCTGGCGAAATTACGTAAAATGAAATCCACTTTCATAGGTACACAAATATGTAAGCATGCACTCAAGGCCTGACTAAGCGCGTTGGGTTATGCTGCTGGTCAGGCATCTGCTCAACAGATGTGGTGTAGCGTGTATGGATTTGTCCGAACGCAGTGACGCCTCCTTGAGAAAGTGAAACTGAAACTGAAACTCTGTCTTTGCCAAGCGATGCCAGCCTGGGAATTGAGCGTGGTTGATATCATGATAAAGATCTCTCCTTTTTGACTCCCTTGTGTAAACAAAGTGAGTCTGTTTTAACCCGGTGTTCGGTTGTTTGTTTGTTTGTGTCTGTGTGTGTGTGTGTCCGTGGTAAACTTTAACATTGACATTTTCTCTGCAAATACTTTGTCAGTTGACACCAAATTTGGCATAAAAGTAGGACAAATTCAGTTCTTTCCAGTCATCTTGTTTAAAACAATATTGCACCTCTGGGATGGTCACAAAAAAAAAAATAAAAAAAGAAGCCTAATTATATGCAAACTGCATTTACTGTTATATTTATATTTTTGTATTCTCTAAACTTGGCACTTTGACCTCTTATTCTGACACAACAACAAGAGGAGTCATTATTATCATTTTTTGTTCAACAGAACTTCTTTTGCTAAGCATGGAATTTTTATTTATTTTGCAAACGTTTTGGTGCAGATAGTAAAAAAGGGAAATTACTCTGTAATGGGGGACTTAATTTATCACAAGTGAGTCTTGAAGGCCTTGCCGCTCTTGTTTTTTCTTCTTCTCCAAAACTACAGTATATGGGCTGCAGACGCCGTGAAAGAATCGGGAAGGCGTTGGACTTCTGACCAAGTGTTCACCAGTGATCAGGGTTCGAGGCCCCAGTTTCAGCATGGTGCTGTGTCCTTGGGAAAGGCGCTTTACTCCGAATTTCCTCACTCCACCCCGGTGTGAACGGGTAGCTGACTTCGGTTGGGGTAGGTTAAAAAGAGAGGACTGGGCCTCACCTTCCTATGCCAAGCCCTATACACAGTGGACGTGAATTCACTGCTGTAAAAAGGCTTTGAGATCTTCAACCCTAACAATTCAGTCACTGAAATCTCAGGATGTGCTTGAAACATACCTTGACGGCAAGTCTGTTTCTACCAAATGGAGCATGTCTGAAACTTGTAAGTAGGTGGCTTGACTTACACGGGCTTTGTGAAAAACAATGTCTTTTCACCGAACAATAAAACAATAGATAAATTATGTTTGGAGAGAGAGAAACGAGAGACACCATGCTACATTGTCACTGAAAATACAGTGAATGAAATTAAAGACAATCCATTTCATATCAGAAATCAGTAAGTTTTCATTTGATGCTTTTCATTTGAGTTCAACTGAAACCTACCGCTTTAAACAGAACAAGTCAACAAATAAATAAGTAGATTTTTTTTAAAGCCCGCTAAACAAACAAACGCTGTTAACACAGTAATTGTATCTCTTTATCTCTGACGCGCACAACACGGCACTCTTTTATGAATGGTGAGATAAAATACAAGTTCCACAAACTTAATGAATACAATCATACCCCCACCCCCAACCCAGCCTTTTATTTTTCTCCATAAGTGGAGTGGTGGCCAAGAGGTAACACGTCCGCCTAGGAAGCGAGAGAATCTGAGCGCGCTGGTTCGAATCACGGCTCAGCCGCCGATATTTTCTCCCCCTCCACTAGACCTAGAATGGTGGTCTGGACGCTAGTCATTCGGATGAGAAGATAAACCGAGGTCCAGTGTGCAGCACGCACTTAGCGCACGTAAAAGAACCCATGGCAACAAAAGGGTTGTTCCTGGCAAAATTCTGTAGAAAAATCCACGTCAATAGGAAAAACAAATAAAACTGCACGCAGGAAAAATACCAAAAAAAAATGGGTGGCACTGTAGTATAGCGACGCGCTCTCCCTGGGGAGAGCAGCCCGAATTTCACACAGAGAAATCTGTTGTGATAAAAAGAAATACAAATACAAATACATTTTTTTTTCTCGGCAAAGGAAAAACGTGCAGAATACATAGCAGCCACAAATATATACTGCGATAATACGTGATTGTGCAAGAAGAAGTGAAAGTACATGTCTAGAACGTCGGAGGGCCAAGGACAACTAATGACATAGATATATAGTTTGAAAAAAATATATCCACATATCTATATGTAATTACATTTTAACCATGGTGCAACCTTACGGAATAGAATAATTTCCCGCTTTTGATACAATCAACACGCCATATTACAAACGTGAAGCAAAAGATCCCAGACATGTCACAGCACTCCAATCAGTAGTCAGACACACACACACACACACACGGACACCACAGCACGTGTGCAACGCCACAAACTCCACAACACTCACAGAGAACGTTTTGCAGCGGCCGTCCTTGTCCTTGTCGTCTGAACGTTTGTCGGAGCCCGCCTGCTTCTTGTCGTGCAGCTCTCGGTCTCGCTGTTTGCGAGACTTCCGCTTTTTCTTGCGAGGCTTGGGGTCAGGGGCCTTCATTTCCGGTTCCGACTCGCTGTCACTGTCGCTGGAGCTGGCGATGTGAACAGTTGTTTGGTTGTGGTAAATGATAATGAATTTTTTTTTTTTTTTTTTTTTTTTTTTTTTTTTTTTTTAGCGCGTAATCTTGTGTGGTGCTACCCAATACTCTGCACACACTCCACTCACACAGTTCACGGACTAAAACCACACACGCACGTTTTTACACACACAAACACTCTCTCACACGCATAAACTCATGTTTCACACACACACACACACACACGCGCGCGCGTGCGCGTGCGCGCTTTCACACACACTCACTCACACATACAAACACACGGGCGTGTGTGGTCTTACACACACACACACACACACACACACACACACACACACAACACACACACACAACACTAACACACGTTTTCACACACACACACACGCACACACACACACACACACACACACACACACACACAGAATCCACTCACTCCGAGTCCTGCAAGGCCTCCCTGACGTTGAGAGCGGCCAGCACGTTCAGACAGCCGTCCATGGTGGACAGCGAGGCCCTGTCCAGCAGCTTGTTCGCCTCGTCTCGGCTCAGGCCCGGCACCACCGACCCCGCCCCCTTGACCCTCGCCTTCTCCTCCTTCCGGGGGCCTTGACCTCCGCCGCGAAGGTCAAGGTCGGCGGGTTGAAGGTCAGGGGCGGAGGAAGAGGAGGACTGCTGGAGCAGGGCCAGCATGGCCTCTGTCCACTTCTCGGCGTCCTCCTGTACAGCCTCTGCTTCGGTCTCCATCAGCTCTGGGTGAGACAACAGGACGGGGGTCAACGCAATTTTTTTTTTTTTTTTTTTTTTTTTTTTAATACCAAGCCCTCTTTCTTTTGGAATCAACTTCCTCGATCAGCCTCTCTCCGTCACTTCTCATCTTCGCTGCAGAAGATGAGAAGAGGGATAGGACAGGACAGGACAGGAGGGATAGGATAGGACAGGACAAGAGAGATAGGACAGGGCAGGACAGGAGGGATAGGACAGGACAAGAGAGATAGGACAGGGCAGGACAGGAGGGATAGGACAGGACAGGAGAGATAGGACAGGGCAGGACAGGAGGGATAGGACAGGGCAGGACAGGAGGGATAGGACAGGACAAGAGAGATAGGACAGGGCAGGACAGGAGGGATAGGACAGGACAGGAGGGATAGGACAGGGCAGGACAGGAGGGATAGGACAGGACAAGAGAGATAGGACAGGGCAGGACAGGAGGGATAGGACAGGACAAGAGAGATAGGACAGGGCAGGACAGGAGGGATAGGACAGGGCAGGACAGGAGGGATAGGACAGGGCAGGACAGGAGGGATAGGACAGGACAAGAGAGATAGGACAGGGCAGGACAGGAGGGATAGGACAGGACAAGAGAGATAGGACAGGGCAGGACAGGAGGGATAGGACAGGACAAGAGAGATAGTACAGGGCAGGACAGGAGGGATAGGACAGGGCAGGACAGGAGGGATAGGACAGGAGGGATAGTACAGGACAGGAGAGATAGGACAGGACACGACAGGAGGGATAGGACAGGACAGGACAGGACAGGACAGGACAGGAGGGGACAGCAGTGCACTGTACCTACCCTTATTGACGACGAACTCTGGCAGCTCGCTGTTGGGTTCTATCAGGCCCCTGCTCTCCAGGATCTGCTGGGTGATGGCGCGGGTCAGCTCCAGCACCGCCTCCGTCTGCTTCCTGTCATCATCATCGCCGTCGTCGTCATTATCGTCATCATCATCGGCGTCGTCGTCATCATCATCGTCGTCATTATTATCGTCGACATCATCGCCATTATCATCGTCTTCATCATCGTCGTCGTCGTCATCACCATCATTACTTTGATCGCCATCATCATCGCCAACATTATCGTCGTCGTCGTCGTCATCATCATCATCGTCGTCATCATCACCATCATCGTCATCACTATAATAGCCATCGTTATCGTCGTCATCATCGTAGATGTCGTCATCGTCACCACCACCATCATTTTCATCACTGTCATCACAATCATCTATTTCATCTATCATCACCATCATCTTCGTCATTGTCATCATAACCATCGCCCTTATCATCACCATCGCGTCGTCACCGATCATCATAAGCGTAGTGCGTCACCAGCACGATTGACGTCAGTTCCAACGTTATCATTTTCATTATCGTTTTGATTGTTGTATCTCTTACCAAGAGTTCCGTTCATCTAATAACCATCGTCTTCATAGATACGTAGACAGTCTGGGTTACTGAATACATCATCAAACGCCTAGAAATACTTGAACAAAGATATATTAAAATAAACAAAATTTTTGTTTTCCATCCATCTACCTCATATAAAGTATACCATCATCATCAGTCTTAAGAGCCAGTATTTTAGTATGGATGTCTAGTATACAGATCTACACACATATATATTGAAACACACACACACACGCATATATACACACGTATACACACACACACACACACACACAAACGCATGCACAGATGCACACGTGCACTGACACACACACAAGCATATATACACGCGCACATACACACAGACACACACACACGCAAACATGCACGCACGCAGGCATACATGCACGCACACACACACACACACACACACACACACGTTTTCACACACACACACACACACACACACACACACACACACACACACACACACACACACCCAACACATACATCTTGTTCTCCTGCATGTGCTGATACTCCAGAACAGCCCTGGCCAGCCCCTTGCCGACGTCCATCAAGTCCTGAATGTTGAAATGACGGCAGTTCTGCCTGCAACACACACAGCCAGCATCATCAACCCTCGTGTCGGAATCATCGTCATCATCGCCATGAATAACATCGCCAGGAGAGCGAGTGGCCACAGTGCAGGACATGGGCGTGCACACACACACACACACACACACACACACACACACACACACACACACACACACACACACACACACAAAGGCAGACAGAGACAAAGAGAGACAGACAGACAGATAGACAAAGACAGACAGACAGAGACAAAGACAGAGAGAGACAGAGACACACAGAGAAACACATACAAAGACAGAGAGACGGACAGAGACAAAGACAGACAAAGACAGAGAGAGACAGAGACACACACACAAACAGAGACAGAGACAAAGACAGACAGAGACAAAGAGAGACAGAGACACACACACAGACAGGGACATAGACAAAGACAGAGAGACAGACAGAGACAAAGACAGAGAGAGACAGAGACACACACACAGACAGAGACATAGACAAAGACAGACAGAGACAAAGACAGAGAGAGACAGAGACACACACACAGACAGAGACATAGACAAAGACAGACAGACAGAGACAAAGACAGAGAGAGACAGAGACACACACACACAGACAGGGACATAGACAAAGACAGAGAGACAGACAGAGACAAAGACAGAGAGAGACAGAGACACACACACAGACAGAGACATAGACAAAGACAGACAGACAGAGACAAAGACAGAGAGAGACAGAGACACACACACACAGACAGAGACATAGACAAAGACAGAGAGACAGACAGAGACAAAGACAGAGAGAGACAGAGACACACACACAGACAGGGACATAGACAAAGACAGAGAGACAGAGACAAAGACACAGAGAGAGACAGATAGACACACACAGAGACAGAGACATAGACAAGGACAAACAGAGACAAAGACAGACAGAGACAAAGACACAGAGAGAGACAGACAGACAGACAGACAGACAGACACACACACACACACACACACACACACACACAGATACATACAAAGACAGAGAGACAGACTGAAACAAAGACAGACAGACAAAAACAGAGAGAGAGAGACACACACACAGACAGAGACAGAGACAAAGACAGACAGAGACAGACAGAGACACACACACACACACACAGAGACACATACAAAGACAGAGAGACAGACAGAGACAAAGACAGACAGACAAAGACAAAGAGAGACAGAGAGACACACACACAGACAGAGACACATACAAAGACAGAGAGACAGACAGAGACAAAGACAGACAGACAAAGACAAAGAGAGACAGAGAGACACACACAGATACATAGACAAAGACAGACAAATTCAAGACAGAGACAAAGACACACACACACACAGACAGAGACAGAGACAAAGACAGACAGACAGAGACAGACACACACACACACAAAGACAGACAGACAGAGACAGACAGACAGACAGACAGGTGAAATGACCCACTTGTCCAGGATGGTTCCACTGAAGGTGGCCTCCAGAGTAAAGCTGTTGTAGATGTTCATCTGTCTCCACATCACCACCCGCCCCGTGGACTCCTTGCACTTTCGGATCTGGAACTTGCATGACCGGAACGAGAACTTGTCCGGGCACTGAAACCGTCGAACGGAACGTGGAATGAATCAATACAAAAAAAAAAAAGAACAAGAGAGGCAAGGCCTTCAAGACTCACTTGTGGCAAATTAAGTCCCCTAGCATTAATTACAGAGTAATTTCCTTCTTTTTTTTTTTTTTTTACTATCTGCACCCAAAACGTTTGCAAAAATAAATAAAACTGCCATGCTTAGCAAAAGAAGTTCCTGTTTGAACAACAACAACAAAAAGATAATAATGACTGCTCTTGTTGTTGTGTCAGAATATCAGATCAAAGTGCCAAGTTTAGGGAATACAAAAAATATAAATATAACAGTAAATGCAGTTTGCATATAATTAGGCTTCATTTTTTATTTTTTTTTGTGCCCATCCCACAGGTGCAATATTGTTTTAAACAAGATGACTGGAAAAAAACCTGAAATTTTCCTATTTCTTATGTCTAATTTGGTGTCAACTGACAAAGTATTTGCAGAGAAAATGTCAATGTTAAAGTTTACCACGGACACACAGACACACACACACACAGACAACCGAACACCGGGTTAAAACATAGACTCACTTTGTTTACACAAGTGAGTCAAAAAGAGAAAGCTGTATGCATAGAACTCTCTCTCCCTCTTTTTATGTCCAGGGCTGGGTGGGGGAAAAAAAAAGCATGTGTACTTACTTATCTCATTTACCCTGGTGAAATAAAATTCGTTTCGTTTCGTTTCTCTCTTTCTTTTTCTGACTCTTTCTCTGTCTGTCTGTGTCCTGTGTCAACCTATACCTGTCACCAAACACCAAGAACCATCCGTCAACCTATACCTGTCACCAAATACTAAGGACCATCCGTCAACCTATACCTGTCACCAAATACCAAGGACCATCCGTCAACCTATACCTGTCACTAAATACCAAGGACCATCCGTCAACCTATACCTGTCACCAAATACCAAGGACCACCCGTCAACCTATACCTGTCACCAAATACCAAGGACCATCCGTCAACCTATACCCGTCACCAAATACCAAGAACCATCCGTCAACCTATACCTGTCACTAAATACCAAGGACCATCCGTCAACCTATACCTGTCACCAAATACCAAGAACCATCCGTCAACCTATACCTGTCACTAAATACCAAGGACCGTCACTAAATACCAAGGACCATCCGTCAACCTATACCCGTCACTAAATACCAAGGACCATCCGTCAACCTATACCTGTCACCAAAAACCAAGAACCTCCTTACCGTGGACGCCATGAGCCAGGGGAAGAGACGCTCGGAGATGAAGGCCCGGGCCGCCCCCACACCGGAAGTGTCGTCATCCGATGACGTGTTGTTGCCGTACATGAAGACGTTGTGCTTCCGGCTGTGTCCGTGGAGGTCACAGTACAGCATGATCTGTTGTCGTGAAGCAACAAAGTGAGTGTCAAAATCACAGTACATCATCATCTGTTGTTGTCGTGAAGCAACAAAGTGAGTGTCAAAATCACAGTACATCATCATCTGTTGTTGTTGTGAAGCAACAACATGAGCTCGCAAAATCACAGTACATTCATCATCTCTGTTGTTTGGAAGAGTATCAAAATGAGTGTCAAAATCACAGTCATCATCATCTGTTGTTGTTGTAAAGCAACAAAGTGAGTGTCAAATCACAGTACTCATCATCTGTGTTGTGTAAGCAACAAAGTGAGTGTCAAAATCACAGTACATCATCATCTGTTGTTCGTATGTGATTGCAACACAGTGAGTGTAAAACAAGTGCATCATCATCTGTTGTTGTTGTAAGCAACAAAGTGAGTGTCAAAATCACAGTGCATCATCATCTGTTGTTGTTGAAGCAACAAGATGTAAAATCACAGTGAATATCACTGTTGTTGTAAAGCAACAAAGTGAGTGTCAAAATCACAGTACATCATCATCTGTTGTTGTTGTAAAGCAACAAAGTGAGTGTCAAAATCACAGTACATCATGAGCTGTTGTTGTTGTTGTGAAGCAAGAAAGTGAGTGTCAAAATCACAGTGCATCATCATCTGTTGTTGTTGTGAAGCAACAAAGTGAGTGTCAAAATCACAGTACATCATCATCTGTTGTTGTAAAACAACAACGTGAGTGTTCGAAATCACAGTACACATCAGCTGTTGTCGTAAAGCAACAAAGTGAGTGTCAAAATCACAGTGCATCATCATCTGTTGTTGTTGTGAAGCAACAAAGTGAGTGTCAAAATCACAGTACATCATCATCTGTTGTTGTCGTGAAGCAACAAAGTGAGTGTCAAAATCACAGTACATCATCATCTGTTGTTGTTGTGAAGCAACAAAGTGAGCGTCAAAATCACAGTGCATCATCATCTGCTGTTGTTGTAAAGCAACAAAGTGAGTGTCAAAATCACAGTGCATCATCATCTGTTGTTGTTGTAAAGCAACAACGTGAGTGTTCGAAATCACAGTACACATCAGCTGTTGTTGTAAAGCAACAAAGTGAGTGTCAAAATCACAGTACATCATCATCTGTTGTTGTTGTAAAACAACAACGTGAGTGTTCGAAATCACAGTACACATCAGCTGTTGTTGTAAAGCAACAACGTGAGTGTTCGAAATCACAGTACACATCAGCTGTTGTCGTAAAGCAACAACGTCAGTGTCATACATCATGGAGCGGCGTGTGGCCTTGTGGGGTTACGCACCTGACTAGTATGTGAGTTTCCTTGGGTTCGTGTTCCATATAGAGCCATTTTTTTTTTAATAGTTTTTTTTTCTTCTATTTATCTATTCATCTTATTGTTGTTACCGTGGGTTCTTTTACGTGCGCTAAATGCATGCTGCACACACGACCTCGGTTTATCGTCTCATCCGAATGACTAAGCGTCCAGAACCAACCACTCAAGGTTTAGTGGAGGGGGAGAAAATATCGGCGGCTGAGCCGTGATTCGAACCAGCGTGCTCAGATTCTCTCGCTTCCTAGGTGGACGCGTTACCTTTAGGCCATCACACTGAGAATGTTGATGGTTTGAAAAGAAAAAAATTTAGATATTACTTTTTACATCCATTATCAGTTGTGTTTATTGTTCAATTAAAGACTTCTCTTTTTTCCCCCCACAGCCCGTTAGGAGTGGGGGTGGGAGTGGGAGGGGTGGTGGTTGGAGGGGGGAGGGTGGAGGGGGGCGTTCGGGAATGTTGGGAAGGGACCTTTTGTTTGTGGCGGTGGTGGTGGTGGATTGTTGTGTGGAGAGAACTGGCAGGAGAGTATTCGAGGGCTTGGGGACGACGGAGGTGGATGGCGAGATGATGTATAAAAAAATTTAAAAAAATATATTAAAAAATCCGCCCATGGGTGTCAGTCAGTCATTCTTCTTCTGCGTTCACTCGTATGCACACGAGTGGGCTTTTACGTGTATGACCGTTTTTACCCCGCCATGTAGGCAGCCATACTCCGTTTTCGGGGGTGTGCATGCTGGGTATGTTCTTGTTTCCACAACCCACCGAACGCTGACATGGATTACAGGATCTTTAACATGCATATTTGATCTTCTGCTTTGCATATACACACCAAGGGGGTTCAGGCACTAAGCAGGTCTGCACATATGTTGACCTGGGAGATCGGAAAAATCTCCACCCTTTAACCCACCAGGCGCCGTCACCGTGATTCGAACCCGGGACCCTCAGATTGACAGTCCAACGCTTTAACCACTCGGCTATTGCGCCCGTCTGGTCAGTCATTCGGATGAAGCGGTAAACCGAGGATCCGTGTGCAGCATGCACTTAGCTCACCGGAAAAGAACCCATCCACGGCCAACAGAACGGTTGGCCATGTCCAAAATTATATATATATATATATATATATATCCACTTTGACAGTAATGCAGAAAATGCATTTGCACATACAAACATACACACACAGAGAGACACACACACGCGCGCGCGCGCGCACACATCATCATAATCATCACCACCACCACCATGACCATCACCACCACCATCACCATTATCATCATCATCAACACCGCCACCAGTCATCATCACCACCATCATCATCATCATCATCATCATCACCACCGCCATCATCATCATCAATACCACCATCATCATCATCATCACCATCATGATCACCACCACCGCCATCATCACCACCACCATTATCATCATCATCACCATCACCACCACCATGATCATCATCATCACCATGATCATCACCATCATCGTCATCACCATCATCATCACCACCACCGCCATCATCATCATCACCATCATCATCACCATCATCATCATCATCATCATCATCCCACACCTGCACTGACACTGATCATCATCATGATCATCACCACCATCACCATCATCACCACCATCATCATCCCTCACTTGCACTGACTGATATATCATCATCATAATCACCACCACCATCACCACCATCATCATTACACACCTGCACTGACTGATATATCATGATCATGACCATCACCACCGCCATCATCATCACCACCATCATCATCCCACACGAAACCTGAACGATGTATCATCATCATAATCACCACCACCACCATCATCATCACCATCATCATCATCATCCCACACCTGCCCTGAATGATATATCATAATCATGACCATCATCACCATCATCATCATCCCACACCTGCCCTGACTGATATATCACCATCATGATCACCACCACCGCCATCATCATCATCACCATCATCATCATCCTACACCTGCCCTGAATGATACATCATCATCACGATCACCACCGCCATCATCATCATCATCACACACCTGCACTGACTGATATATCACCGTCATGATCATCACCACCACCATCATCATCATCACCACCATCATCATCACACACCTGCCCTGACTGATATATCACCATCATGATCATCACCACCACCGCCATCATCACCATCACCATCATCATCACACACCTGCACTGACTGATATATCACCATCATGATCATCACCACCACCATCATCATCATCACCACCATCATCATCCCACACCTGCCCTGAATGATATATCATAATCATGACCATCATCACCACCATCATCATCCCACACCTGCCCTGACTGATATATCATCATCATGATCACCACCACCGCCATCATCATCATCACCATCATCATCATCCCACACCTGCCCTGACTGATATATCACCGTCATGATCATCACCACCGCCATCATCACCATCATCACCATCATCATCATCCCACACCTGCCCTGAATGATATATCATAATCATGACCATCATCACCACCATCATCATCCCACACCTGCCCTGACTGATATATCATCATCATCATCACCACCACCGCCATCATCACCACCACCATCATCATCATCACACACCTGCCCTGACTGACATATCATCATCATGATCACCATCACCATCATCATCATCCTACACCTGCCCTGAATGATACATCATCATCACGATCACCCCCCCACCCCACCCCCGCCCTCCCCCCCAGCCCCAGCCCCAACCCCCTGCCTTTGCCCCGACTGACCTCATAGTTGTTAGCCAGGGCCTCCACCTTGGCCTTGAGGTGGTAGATGGTGGGGAAGTTCTCCCGGCGCGGATGGCGGTAGTTGCGGTTCAAATCCCGCGCGGCCAGCGAGCACCGGTAGTTGCCCACGATCACCCCGTCCGGGTTCAGCATGGGCACCAGTTTGAAGACAAACTTGTCCCTCAGCTCCTGCACAAACAGGCAGCGGGTGTGTGTGTGTGTGTGTGTGTGTGTGTGTGTGTGTGTGTGTGTGTGTGTGTGTGTGTGTGTGAGTGAGTGAGTGAGTGTGTGTGTGTGTGCTCCTGCACAAACAGGCATCGGGTGTGTGTGTGTGTGTGTGTGTGTGTGTGTGTGTGTGTGTGTGTGTGTGTGTGTGTGTGTGAGTGTATGTGTGTGTGTGTGTGTGTGTGTGTGTATGTGTGTGTGTGTGTGTGTGTGTGTGTGTGTGTGTGTGTGTGCGTGCGTGCGTGCGTGCGTGCGTGCGTGTGTGTGCGTGTGTGTGCGTGTGTGTGTGAGTGTGTGTGTGTGTATGTGTATGTGTGTGTGTGAGTGTGTGTGTGTGTGTGTGTGTGTGTGTGTGTGTGAGTGTATGAGTGTAAGTGAGAGAGAGAGAGAGAGAGAGAGAGAGAGAGAGAGAGAGATGATTTTCACACAGAGAAATCTGTTACGATAAAAAGAAATAGAAATAGAAATACAAAATTGGTGTGCAGGTACCTGTGCATTGGATAATAAAAAAGATAAAATAAAATAAAATAACATAAAATAAAACAAAACAAAACAAAATAAAACAAGGCTGGTGTCTCCGGGTACCTGTGCCTTGACACTGGATAATAAAATAAAAAATAAAAAAATAAAATAACATAAAATAAAACCGGTGTCTCCAGGTACCTGTGCCTCAGGGTCGGGGCCCGTGAGGAACTCCAGCAGACCCTTCATCATCCAGCTGGCCTGGCTCTCCCCGGGGTGCACCCTCGCCGTCACCACCACCGCCTTCTTCTTCGTCTCCCTCTCTGCAAAATCATCATCGTTGTTGCTGTTGTTGTTGTTGTCCGTCTGTCTGTCCCCCCCCCTCTCTCTCTCTCTCATGTGTGTGTGTGTGTGTGTGTGTGTGTGTGTGTGTGTGTGTGTGTGTGTGTGTGTGTGTGTGTACTTATGTAGGTATATGCCTATATGTGTGTGTGACAAGAGCGCGTTCGTGTATAACTACTATGTGCGTGTGTACCCGCATTTATGTGAAAGGGAAATACAACCATAACATAATCACATAAACACATACATACAGACCACACACACACGCACACACACACACACACCCCCCCCCCAACACACACACACACACACACACACACATTCACAACCAAAAAAAAAAAAAACAAAAAAAAAAAAACAACCCCCACACACCCTACCACAACATCCCATCCAGACACCTCCAACCCCACTACCCTCCTCCCTCCCCCCACAACCAACACAGCCCGGCCACCACCCACCCACCCACCCAACACAACCCTCCTCTCCCCTTCCCACACACCCACACCCACACACAACACACCCACTGACCAAAGTTGGTAACGGTGAGGAGGAAGCAGCGGTTGCCGGCCCGGAACTCACCCACTCAACACAGACCCCACCCCCCTCCCCACACTGCCCCCGCCTTCCCCCACAACCAGCACAGCCCTCCCCTACCCCCTTTCCCACACACCCACACCCACACACCAAAGTTGGTAACGGTGGGGAGGAAGCAGTCCTCGCCGGCCCGGAACTCACCCACTTAACACAGACCACCCCCCCCACCAATCCCCCCGCCTCCATCCCACAACCAACACAGCCCTCCCCCACCCCTTTCCCACACACCCACACCCACACACAACACACCCACACCCACACACCAAAGTTGGTGACGGTGAGAAGGAAGCAGTGGTTGCCTGCCCGGAACTCACCCACTCAACACAGACCCCCCCCCCCCAACCCCCTCCCCACACTGCCCCTGCCTCCCCCCCACAACCAACACAGCCCTCCCCCACCCCTTTCCCACACACCCACACCCACACACAACACACCCACACCCACTGACCAAAATTGGTGACGGTGGGGAGGAAGCAGTCCTCGCCTGCCCGGAACTCATCCACTCAACACAGACACCTCACTCCCCCCACCCCACCACTGCCCCCGCCTACCCCCCACAACCAACACAGCCCTCCCCTACCCCTTTCCCACACACCCACACCCACACACCCACACACAACACACCCACACCCACTGACCAAAGTTGGTAACGGTGAGAAGGAAGCAGTCCTCGCCTGCCCGGAACTCACCCATTCAACACAGACCCCCCCCCCAGCCCACCACTGCCCCCGCCTCCCCCCACAACCAGCACAGCCCTCCCCTAGCCCCTTCCCACACCCACACACCCACACAAAACACACCCACACCCACACACCAAAGTTGGTAACGGTGAGGAGAAAGCAGTCATCGCCTGCCCGGAACTCACCCACTCAACACAGACACCTCACCCCCCCCACCCCACCACTGCCCCCGCCTACCCCCCACAACCAAAACAGCCCTCCCCTACCCCCTTTCCCACACACCCACACCCACACACAACACACCCACACCCACTGACCAAAGTTGGTGACGGTGAGAAGGAAGCAGCCGTCGCCTGCCCGGAACTCACCCACTCAACACAGACCCCCCCTCCCCACACTGCCCCCGCCTTCGCCCACAACCAGCACAGCCCTCCACCACCCCTTTCCCACACAACCACACCCACACCCACACACCAAAGTTGGTGACGGTGGGGAGGAAGCAGTCGTTGCCTG
>NC_134891.1:8957428-8962428 GCF_041734735.1 Babylonia areolata | reverse complement strand
ATCCTAATGACTAGCGTCCAGACCACCACTCAAAGTCTTGTGGAGGGGGAGAAAATACTGGCGACTGTGCCGGGATTCGAACCAGCGCGCTCACATTCTCTCGCTTCCTGGGCGGACGCGTCACCCCTAGGCCATCACTCCACATATTGTAGCTATGGTCACTATATCATTTACATACTCTAGCCAAAGATGCCATGTCATTTACATACTGCTGCTAAGATCGCTGCCATCATTTACATACTCTAGCCAAAGACGCTGTATCATTTAGATACTGCAGTAAAGGTCGATGTATCATTTACTCGCTGTAGCTAAGGACACTGTACAATTTACATACTGTGGTTAAAGTCTCTGTATCATTTGCATAATGTTGTGAAGGAAACTATATCATTTGGTTTAAACATTTTTAATATCAAGAAACAAGGTACAATACAGCGTTCAATTAATAAGACTTGAGCAACAACAAGCATGAGCTTATATCGTGCTCGTTCATATGCAACAAGCAATACATAAACACAATGGCGAAAATACACACATTATTTGACAATGAAAAGAAGGTTGAAGTGCAAGACAAAACTAAACTAAACAAGAAAAAACAACAACAAAAACACCAAAAAAACCCACCCCAAACTACTATTACCGCAACTACCACTGACAACAACAACAATGAAAATATTAATGATAATACTAACATAGTAGCAACAATAATAACACACTGGAAAGTGAACATCACCTAAGGAGTAATGCAATGGGAGAAGGAGAGAGAGAGAGAGAGAGAGAGAGAGAGAGAGAGAGAGAGAGATTACAGAGGGAAACCGGGGCCATTCATCAAAATAACTGTTCACTATAACTGCAGAGAATATTTCATTGTGAATCTTTTAAGACTTGAATCTTTTTGATTGTTCAATAAAGTCTTGTACAGTCAAGAATATGTGTTCATTCTCAAGGGAACTAATAACTCGGTCACCTCGTAATAACGTATTTAAGTTTGTACTATTTGCAGGGAGAGTAGCAATTGTATTCTCTCTTATATTGTTGTAATTTGGGCAGTGTAAAAGAAAGTGTTCAACTGTCTCTGCAGGATATCCACAAGAACAATTTGTATCCAGTCGAAGATGACGATCAAACAAATCTTGGTTAAGATTACTCATATTTAAGCGAAGTCTACAATGATGAATTTGTTCTTCTCTGTTACCAATGTAATAATGTGGGGGGACGGCTGTGTCACTAGAGGAAAGATATCTTTTTAACAGGCTTAAAGAATCACTACATTTTATGTTATCAGGGACACTGTTCCATAGTTTGGTTGTAGATGGAATAAATGAATCAGAGTATAAGTTGGTAACTATATCATTTACATATTGTCGTCAAGAACGCTGCATCATTTACATACTGCAGTTAAGGTCGCTGTATCATCTACATCGGGCAACCAAGGAAACTCGGACAATAAGAACACGGTGTCTTTGCTTTGTCAGCCATTCACAACGAGGGGTTCTTCTCACTGTACCTCATATGTTTCTTAAAGAGACAGCTTGTTGTCCTCTAAATGAATACAATAGCCGAATGGTTAAAGCGCTGGACTTTCGATCTGAGGGTCCTGGGTTCGAATCTCGGTGCACGTGGTGGGTAAAGGGTGGAGATTTTTCCGATCTCCCAGGTCAACATATGTGCAGACCTGCTAGTGCCTGAACCCCCTTCGTGTGTATCCGCACGCAGAAGATCAAATACGCACGTTAAAGATCCTGTAATCCATGTCAGCGTTCGGTGGGTTATGGAAACAAGAATATACCCAGCATGCACACCCCCGAAAACGGAGTATGGCTGCCTACATGGCGGGGTAAATAAAAAAAAACAACAACAAACGGTCATACACGTAAAATGTTACATGTCTGTCTGAGTGTGTATGTGTGTGCGTCTGAAATCTGACTGAATGACACAGGAAACGAATGATGAGCGCCCAGTTGGCAGCCGTCAGTCGGCTCTACCCAGGTAGGCAGCCTGTGGTGCAAATGTCCCCCGTAGTATGTAAAGCGCTTAGAGCTTGGTCTCTGACCGAGGACAGGCGCTATAGAAGTATCCACATCAATCAATACACCGCCGCGAAAGAGTTTGCACGTCGCGTTGGGTTTGACAGGCTTATTAGCCGTCGTCGCTGCGGTTTACCGTTTCATCAATTCAGTCCCAATCCAATTCTCTAGGGCCCTCTTAAATCCCACCACTGCCCCCCCTCAACCCCCCCCCCCCCACCCCCACCCTTCCTCCCGCCGCGCAGTCCCTTGGAGAATTTTTTTTTTGTGTGTGTGTGTGTGTGTGTGTGTGTGTGTGTGGTCATGTCAAACATGATTTACAGTCAGTGCCAGCATGCGCTCTCTCGTCAAGTCTCCTGCAGTTCTGTCTCTCCTCAGCCTTGTTCCTCCCCTGGAGAACCACTCTTCTTTTCAAGTGCTCGGACAACACACAGCCCCCACCATCTTAACAATGCGGTGGTGTGAGTGGAGAGTCTGCCCCATCACAGAACAGCACAGAGAGAGAGAGAGAGGGAGAGAGAGAGCGAGTTGTTCATGTTGTTGTCTTTGTAGCTGAGGGCACTGGTCCATTAATGCTGGTCACCTCTGGCGGAGGGGGCAAGGCAAGACAAGGCAAGGCAATGCAAGGCAAGGTATTGCAAGGCAAGTTTATTTCTTGTGCTCCCTTATGCGTGGTGGAGGGGCAAGGCAAGGCAAGGCAAGGCAAGGCAAGGTAAGGCATGGTAAGGTAAGGCATGGTAAGGTAAGGCATGGCAAGGCAAGGCAAGGCAAGGCAAGGTAAGGCAAGGCAAGGTAAGGCATGGTAAGGTAAGGCATGGTAAGGTAAGGCAAGGCAAGGCAAGGCAAGGTAAGGCAAAAGCAAGGCAAGGCAAGGCAAGGCAAAGCAAAGCAAGGCAAGGCAAGGCAAGGTAAGGCAAGGCAAGGCAAGGCAAGGCAAGGCAAGGCAAGGCAAGGCAAGGCAAGGCAAGGCAAGGCAAGGCAAGGCAACAAGGCAAGGCAAGGCAAGGCAAGGCAAGGCAAGGCAAGGCAAGGCAAGGCAAGGCAAGGCAAAGCAAGGCAAGGCAAGGAGTTTACTTCTTGTGCTTTCTTAGGCGGCGGATATTTGCAGTCTGTAGTTTACTGTACTGTACTGACTGTGAGGGTTTCCTTTCTTAATAATTTTTTTTAAAGGGCTAGTCAGTGTTTCGAGGGTTTGGTTAATTAATCTCTACTCTGTGTCTCTCTCTGAATACAAAAAATCTTAGAGAACAGTACATACCGAAGAAGTATCATGTGCGCCCCAAAAGCATTTAGATTGTCACTGTTGTTTGCAGATGTGAAGACATGCATTACGCTTTCTCTGTTCTTGTCCAAAGTCTTCACCCATGGAAACAAGACTATCTTTAGTTAATGACGCATGGTTACACACCAATCTGCCCGTCTGTCTTTTTGTCTTTTTCTCCTTCTCGCTGTCCTCTCTTTCTCTGTCTGTCTTCTGTGTGTGTGTGTGTGTGTGTGTGTGTGTGTGTGTGTGTGTGTGTGCGTGCGTGCGTGCGTGTGTGTCCCTCTCTCTCTCTCCTTTCTCTCTTTTCTACCCTTTGTTTGCTTTTCATATATTATTGACGCTGTTCTTTATAATGGATGTGAACACGGAAGTCCCCCCCCCCCCCAACCCCTTAACCCTGTTGTTAGGGCAGAAAGGCCTAAACAATAAACCACTCAGACTCACTCTGTGTGTGTGTGTGTGTGTGTGTGTGTGTGTGTGTGTGTGTGTGTGTGTGTGTGTGTGTCCCTCTCTTCTGTTTGGGAGATACAAACAGACATGTGGACATGAGGTGTATGCACGTCCTCTCTTGAATGTGTGAGTGTCTATATGGGCCTGTATGCTGTCGCACGTGTTTGTGTACACCTGCCTGCATTATGCAGCATGTAAATGACCGAGCGTCCTTGGTTACAGTATGTAAATGACCGAGCGTCCTTGGCTACAGTATGTAAATGACAGAGCTTCCTTGGCTACAGTATGTAAATGACAGAGCTTCCTTGGCTACAGTATGTAAATGATAGAGTTTCCTTGGCTACAGTATGTAAATGATAGAGCGTCCTTGGCTACAGTATGTAAATGATAGAGCTTCCTTGGCTACAGTATATATAGCTTCCTTGGCTACAGTATGTAAATGATAGAGCTTCCTTGGCTACAGTATATATAGCTTCCTTGGCTACAGTATGTAAATGATATAGCTTCCTTGGCTACAGTATATATAGCTTCCTTGGCTACAGTATGTAAATGATAGAGCTTCCTTGGCTACAGTATATATAGCTTCCTTGGCTACAGTATGTAAATGATATAGCTTCCTTGGCTACAGTATATATAGCTTCCTTGGCTACAGTATGTAAATGATATAGCTTCCTTGGCTACAGTATATAAATGACAGAGCTTCCTTGGCTACAGTATGTAAATGATAGAGCTTCCTTGGCTACAGTATATAAATGATAGAGCTTCCTTGGCTACAGTATGTAAATGACAGAGCTTCCTTGGCTACAGTATGTAAATGACCGAGCGTCCTTGGCTACAGTATGTAAATGACCGAGCGTCCTTGGCTACAGTATATAATGTAAACGATAGAGCTTCCTTGGCTACAGTATGTAAATAACAGAACTTCCTTGGCTACAGTATGTAAATGACAGAGCTTCCTTAGCTACAGTGTGTACAATGAAACAACCTCCTTAGCTACAAAATGTAAACGATAGAACTCCCCTCATATCCTGCACACCAGTCGTTCTCTCATCACACTCATACTGACCGTGCACAACACATTACAACACAACACAATACAATGTAGCACAGCGCAACACAATAGATTATGATAAACACACCATACCACAACACAATACGTTACAATACATCACAACCCATTACAAAATAACTAAATACATTATATCACTATAGAACACATTACACAACAACAAGATACATTACAATACAACGTAACGTAGCGT
>NC_134891.1:8949928-8954928 GCF_041734735.1 Babylonia areolata | reverse complement strand
CACACACACTCACATTCTGCGGGCCTGACGAAGGTTGCCGCTCTCGAAGCGGGACTCGAACAGCAGACTGGGGCAGCAGCCTTCACTGACAGGCTGCGGGTTGTACTCGCGGGGACTCCGCTCCGAGTCGTACACGATCAGCGTGCCCCGCCACCGGCCGTTGTACGGCGTCGTCTGGTTGTCCACCGTCCGGCTGCTCTCTGCAAACACGTAGGGGTTGACAGGTGTTACGTGTGACGTTTTTGTTTACTGTGGTGTTTTCTATGCACACACGTTGGGGTTGACAGGTGTTATATGTGATGTTTTGTTGATTGTCGTCACCACAGTTGATGTTCTCTGCAAACACGTTGGGGTTGACAGGTGTTACGTGTGACGTTTGGTTTACTGTCACCACAATGGTGTTCTCTGCACACACGTTGGGGTTGACAGGTGTTACGTGTGACGTTTTGTTTACTGTCACCACAATGTTCTCTGCACATACGTTGGGGTTGACAGGTGTTACGTGTGACGTTTGGTTTACTGTCATCACCACTGCTGCTGCTCTCTGCAAACATGTAGGGTTGACAGGTGTTATGTGTGCTTTTTTTTGGTTTATTATTGTCACCACTGCTGCTGTTCTCTGCAAACAGGTTGGGGTTGACAGGTGTGCTTTTTTTTTGGTTTATTATTGTCACCACTGCTGCTGTTCTTTGCAAACAGGTTGGGGTTGACAGGTGTCATGTGTGCTTTTTTATTTTTGTTTGTTTGTTTACTGTCACCACAGTGGTGCTCTCTGCAAACGTGTTGGGGTTGACATGTGTCATGTGTGATGCTTTGTTTGAGTGAATGCACAGCAGTGGAGGTGTGTTGTCATCATGCTGCTGTTCTCTGCAAACGTGTTGGGGTTGACATGTGTCATGTGTGATGCTTTGTTTGAGTGAATGCACAGCAGTGGAGGTGTGTTGTCATCATGCTGCTGTTCTCTGCAAACACGTTGGGGGTTGACAGGTATTATGTGGGGATGGGATGTTTTGTTGAAATGCAAAGCAGTGTGGACGCGTTTTCACCACGTTGCTGTTCTCTGCAAACGTGTTGGGGTTGACAGGTTTAACACCTGTGTGATGTTTTTTGTATTATTGTTCACCACGCTGCTGCTCTCTGCAAACGTGTTGGGCTTGACAGGTTTAACACCTGTGTGATGTTTTTTTGTGCGTTATTGTTCACCACGCTGCTGCTCTCTGCAAACACGTTGGGGTTGACAGGTGTTATGTATGATGTTTTGTTTAACTCACTCAGTACGGCCAGTCCTCTCTTCTCCTCTACACAGACCCCTCGGATGTCCAACCTTTAGCTTCCGTCGTCAGAATTGTGGTATTCTTTGTCAACATTCACCTCTTCAGATTATGAGCCTTCTGCTTGCAATATTTTGATGATGGTAATTGGGATGAAACGCTGTTAACGTCGTCTCTTTCGCCGTTCGTATGGAGAGAGTTAAATGAATGCATGGTAGTGGGGATGTGTTATCATGCTGCTGCTTTCTGCAAACACATAGGGGTTGGGTTGACAGGCATTAAACCTCTCTCTCTCTCTCTCTCTCTCTCTCTCTCTCTCATCATCATCATCATATCATATCATATTATATTATATTATATTATATTATATTATATTATATTATATTACAGGAAATACATACCAGTGCTGACGAGTGTCATCACGCTGCTGTTTTCAACAAACCCAGGGGGTTACACACACACACACACACACACACACACACACACACACACACACACACACACACACACACACACACACACACATAGTTCACACTCTCTTCGTGTCCTGGGCTCCGCTCCTTGCAGAAAGCACGGAGGTAAATACCAAGACCGGTAAAATATAAAAAATATCAACAACAGTAGGCTCTTCATATCTTTAAAACTTGTACCTTTGCCTGAAGAAGCTGTTTTTACAGCGAACATTTGCTGCTTTTTTAGAATACAAGTTTAAAAGACATCTAGAGCCTGCTATATTGGAGTGATGGCCTGGATGTAACGCGTCCGCCTAGGAAGCGAGAGAATCTGAGCGCACTGGTTCGAATCCCGGCACAGTCGCCAGTTTTTTCTCCCCCTCCGAGGCACTAGACCTTGAGTAGTGGTCTGGGCGTTAGTCATTCGGATGAGACGATAAACCGAGGCCCGTATGCAGCATGCATTTAGCGCACGTAAAAGAACCCACGGCAACGAAAAGGTTGTCCATGGCAAAATTCTGTTGTAGAAAGATCCACTTCCATAGGGAAACAAAACAAAACAAAAAAAACCCAAACAAACAAACAAACAAAATTCAACAACAAAAAAACAACTGCAGGCAGAAAAAAACAAAAGAAAAAAAATGGGTGGCGCTCTCAGTGTAGCGACGCGCTCTCCCTGGGGAGAGCAGCCAGAATTTCACACAGAGAAATCTGTTGTGACAAAAAAGAATAACACAACACACACACACACACACATATATATATATATATATATAATAACACAACACACACACACACACACACACACACACACACACACACACACACACACACACACATATATATATATATATATATATATATATATATATATATATATATATATATGTGTGTGTGTGTGTGTGTGTGTGTGTGTGTGTGTGTGTGTGTTGTGTTATTCTTTTATATATATGTGTGTGTGTGTGTGTGTGTGTGTGTGTGTGTGTGTGTGTGTGTGTGTGTTTATATATTATTGCGGATGTGTCACCATACGGCTGCTCTCTGGAAACACCCAGAATTTGACAAGTATATGTTGTTGTTGTTGTGTTTTTATACATAGAAGGCTGGACGTGATAACAGTCCGGATGAGTACTGTGAAAACACAGAGGTTGACAGGTACTGACAGGTATTGAATCATACTGTTTTGAAATACATGGCAATGTGAGCGTATTCACCACGTTGCTGTTCTCTGCAAACACACAGGGGTTGACAGGTACTGACAGGTTTTGAATCATACTGTTTTGAAATACATGGCAATGTGAGCGTATTCACCACGTTGCTGTTCTCTACAAACACACAGAGGTTGACAGGTAATTGATTTGTTTTTGTTTTTGATTTTCAATGCAAATAAACCTCTCTTTTTTTCCCATTAAGACGCACAGGTCAGATGGATATCAAAAGGAAACAGAACATTTCTAGAAGATAGCTTTAAGTGAACTCCCCAGGGTGAAATGCAAAGAAGCTCATCAAAAAAATAAACACTGACCACGTTTTCTTTGTTGACAGTTGCATACGAATGGCCATTATTGCAAACTTCTTTTTTTTCTTAACTCTCTCCATACGAACGGCGAAAGAGACGACGTTAACAGCGTTTCACGCCAATTACCATCATCAAAATATTGCAAGCGGAAGGCTCTTATACTGAAGAGGTGAATGTTGACAAAGAATACCACAATTCTGACGACGGAAGCTAAAGGTTGGGTCATTCAGACACCCACTGGACATCCGAGGGGTCTGTGAAGAGGAGAAGAGAGGACTGGCCGTACTGAGTGAGTTAAGGGTGAATCTAACCATTATCGCCTGCAATGTAGTCGCAAATGTGACAAGACTGAACAGCTCAAGTTCTTTTAAGGAGCAAATCTACCGTCTGTTTCACCTGTATATGTTTTCCCCACCCCCTCGGTCTGTGGGAGTGTGTTATCAGCATGTTTGGTATTTGTGCTTTGACAGTTTTCTTGAAATATCAAGCAGCTTTTATGTCCTGACAGATAATCTGAAGTTCGTCATTGTTTGAGTAAAGCTTCTGGTCTTCCAGTGCAAAAATCTTCATTCTTTTGTTTGTTTGTTTGTTTTTTGTTTATGAGGCAAAAAGCTGTCTCTGTTGTCACCACATTACACCGTCACCATCTGACCACCACAATACCGTCACCATCTGACCACCACAATACCGTCACCATCTGACCACCACAATACCGTCACCATCTGACCACAACACCGTCACCATCTGACCACCACAATACCGTCACCATCTGACCACAATACCGTCATCATCTGACCACCACAACACCGTCACCATCTGACCACAATACCGTCACCATCTGACCACCACAATACCGTCATCTTCTGACCACCACAACACCGTCACCATCTGACCACCACAATACCGTCATCATCTGACCACAATGCCGTCATCATCTGACCACCACAATACCGTCATCATCTGACCACAATACCGTCACCATCTGACCACCCCGTCACCATCTGACCACCACAATACCGTCATCATCTGACCACAATACCGTCACCATCTGACCACCACAATACCGTCATCATCTGACCACAATACCGTCACCATCTGACCACCACAATACCGTCACCATCTGACCACCCCGACACCATCTGACCACCACAATACCGTCACCATCTGACCACCCCGTCACCATCTGACCACCAATACCGTCACCATCTGACCACCAATACCGTCACCATCTGACCACCACAATACCGTCACCATCTGACCACCACAATACCGTCACCATCTGACCACCAATACCGTCACCATCTGACCACCCCAATACCGTCACCATCTGACCACCACAATACCGTCATCATCTGACCACCACAATACCGTCACCATCTGACCACCAATACCGTCACCATCTGACCACCACAATACCGTCACCATCTGACCACCACAATACCGTCACCATCTGACCACCACAACACCGTCACCATCTGACCACCACAATACCGTCACCATCTGACCACCACAATACCGTCACCATCTGACCACCACAATACCGTCACCATCTGACCACAATACCGTCACCATCTGACCACCAATACCGTCACCATCTGACCACAATACCGTCACCATCTGACCACAATACCGTCACCATCTGACCACCACAACACCGTCACCATCTGACCACCACAATACCGTCACCATCTGACCACCACAATACCGTCACCATCTGACCACAATACCGTCACCATCTGACCACCACAACACCGTCAC
>NC_134891.1:8937428-8947428 GCF_041734735.1 Babylonia areolata | reverse complement strand
GTTACCAACTTCCACTTAGTTGGCAACTACGCCTTTAGTAGGGTTTAATGCATTGGATACTTTGAGATTTAGTTACCAATTTCCATTAAGCTGGCAACTACACGTTTGGTACGGTTTCATGCAAAAGGCCTCAGGTTTCAGGGGAGCCAGGGAGAGGTGGCAGGGGGTGGTGGGGGGGGGGGGGGGCGGCAGTTGGGAACGAGGACGAAAAGGACGAGGATGAGAAGGAAGACACACCCGCCGACCTACCCTCCTCGTCGCGAAGTCGCGGCGCCCTGGGCTCGGGGTGGCCGGGCACGGTCCTCAGAAAGCGCGGAGTGTCCAGATGCACCCCCTCGTAGCCCCGCGGCCAATACGGGCCGTAGGGCCAGAACTTGATGTCCGGGGGCCGACACCGGTACCTGGTGATGTAGTCCTCCAGCTGCTGAGAGTACGTCTTCAGCGCCACGCGGCTCGCCACAGGGGGCGCCACCGGCGTGACGTCACTGTCGTCCGACAGGAAGCTGCCGAACCTCGTGCGGTCCCGCTCCCCGCGTTCCCGGAACTGGTTGAGAGTCACGGGCAGCATGGGGGGCAGGGTGAGGTCCGAGGGGGCCCCCCCGCCCCCTGCTGGGGTGTGGGGGTGGAGGGGGTCGGGGTGGGGGTGGCCGCGGTCCATGTGGGCCATTGGGCTCAGCGGATAGGACAGCATCCGAACGTGTCTGGTCGGGCGGTCCAGTCCCCGCTTGTCAGTGTGAGGGAAACATTATTTAAAAAAAAAAAAAAAAAAAAAAAAAGGCTGGATGCTAGTGAGATCTCTGCCAGTTCCACACATACACACACACAAAAGATGTTCTTGCAGCGCTGAAGTTTATATACAGTGGGGTTCAGTGAGTTTTAACCCTTTTGTATATTTCGTTGTTTTCCATTGTTTTCCATTCGCATCTTGGGTGCTGTCGCAGCTATTGCTCATGTCTTGTTTTCAGCTGGCTGGTTTGAACACACTTTGAGAACGAAATCCATTGCAGACGACGCGGTGTATTCCACGAACATTCCTGGTTGAAATTAGGTGTTAGAGCTCAATGTTATCCTCACACACACACACGCTTCACAGGTTTCTGAAAGTGTAAAGTTCATGGCAACTTCCTTTTTGGAGTTTTAAAACACCCGATTCTAAATAATAATAATAATAATAATAATAATAATAAAATAGTAGCAGTAAAAAAAAAGTAAAAAAAAAAAATCAAAAATCGATCACGTTTGCCAAATTCTTCCAGCAATTATATGCGCGGGGGAGGGAGGGCCGGGGAAGGATGGGGGAGGGGGTATGGGGGAGGGCGATGGGGGGGGGCGCTGGAGAGGGATGGGGGGGGCGCTGGAGGAGGAGGGGGGAGGGCGCTGGAGGGGGATGGGGGAGGGCGCTGGAGGGGGATGGGGGAGGGCGCTGGAAGGGGATGGGGGGTGGAGGGGGATGGGAGGGGGATGGAGGGGAGGGCGCTGGAGGAGGAGGGGATGGGGGGGGGGGGGGCGCTGGAGGGGTTACGTCTTCGATCCACATCAAACACAACCACCGACGTGCTAACAACCGGAGGCCACCAACCAACCAACCAACCACCCACCCACCCACCAACGATAAAAAACGGTTTGCACCGAGACGGACAGGAAGCTTTGAAAGGATCGATAGAATCCCGAGAAACGGAAACCTAAGGAAATCGCCATGGCTTTCTTCCCACCGGCCGTGCCTAGCTGTGTAGGTTGTGTTCAACCAGTTCAGTCAAGGCGGCCGACTTCCGCTACGAGGGTGGTTGGTTTGTGTACACGTTATTATGACGTACTTCCCGTGCACTTTAAAAAAAAAAAAAAGAAAAAAAAAGGAAAAGAGACTTCAGCACACTTGTGCGCGCACACAAAACGGTGCATGCGCGCGCGCGGGCACACACGCAACACACACACACACACACACAGTTGTTGCACTCTGAATGTAATAGTATCTTACCCACATGTTTTTTTTTTTTTTCTTTTTACATAATAATTGATGTGTACATGGTGATAAGTGAAGGGTGTGTCATTTTTTTTTTTTTTTTTTTTTTTTTTTTTTTTTTTTTTGCTGACGGGCATTTTATTTTAAGTGAGCCTAAAGAAAATGTTCTGTTTTTGGTTGAAGCAGATAATAAAGTATTTTGAATTGAATTGAATTGAATTGTGTGTCACAAACTGTAAGATGGCTCCTCTGCCTGGTACTAGTAATAGGTACACACTATCGGTGTTTCCTGAAGAAGAAGAAGGAAAAGCTATTTATACAAGCCGGGAGAATCTGTGGTGGAAATATGATAGTGGGAAATTTATTACTTTTCTTTTCTTTTTATTTCTTTTTATCACATCAGATTTCTCTGCGTGAAATTCGGGCTGCTCTCCCCAGGGAGAGCGCGTCGCTACACTACAGCGCCACCCATTTTTTTGTATTTTTTTCCTGCGTGTAGTTTTATTTGATTTTCCTATCGAAGTGGATTTTTCTACAGAATTTTGCCAGGAACATCCCTTTAGTTGCCGTGGGTTCTTTTACGTGCGCTAAGTGCGTGCTGCACACGGGACCTCGGTTTATCGTCTCATCCGAATGACTAGCGTCCAGACCACCACTCAAGGTCTAGTGGAGGGGGAGAAAATATCGGCGGCTGAACCGTGATTCGAACCAGCGCACTCAGATTCTCTCGCTTCCAAGGCGAACGCGTTACCTCTAGACCATCACTCCACTCCCCCCTCGGTTTTCACTTCTTTTTTTTGGTTATTGTTCTTTTTTTTCTTCTTTTTTTTTACCCACGATAGCTGAGGATTTCTGTCCATATTCTGTTTCCGTGACACGATTGACAGGACTTTTTTTTTCCTAAAAAAAAAAAAAAATCCAGACGTTAGTTTCTGTTATACACGATGACTAACCCGTTTCTCACCACTTTAAATTTTGGATAACGTTGCGCGCTCACGAACATCGACTAAGGATTAATAATAAAAAATAAAAAAAGGTGGGGGGGGGGGGATGAAAAGAAGGATAATGTCATTGAATCATTGTCCAACCCCAAAAAGCCTCTCTTTGATCCGGAAAAAAAAAAAAAAAGAAGTTTGTAGTCAGGAAAGTGCACACGAAGGGAAATAATGTCAATGAATCACTGTCCACCTCCAACAAGCCTCTCTTATGATCCAGGAAAAAAAGAGAGAAAAAAAAAGAAAGAAAAAAAAAGCAGCAGCAGTTTGTTGTCAGGAAAAAGAGCACACACACACACACACAAAAGGGAGACAGACAGACAGACCGACCGACCGACCCCCGAAGCTAAAACCTCTTTTTTTCGTTCTCACAGCTCCTCTAATCCCTCGCCCGGCGACCGGCCCCAGTGCAGACAGGGAGAGAAACTCCTTGTTCCACCACACGGCTCCACGGAACGGTATCAAGTCCGCCTGTTTGTTCACAATGATAAGGAGTTGGCTGAGACCGAACACCAACGAATACGACGCCAAGGAAAGAGAGAGAGAGAGACAGAGAGAGAGACAGAGAGAGAGAGAGAGAGAGAGACAGAGAGAGAGACAGAGAGAGAGAGAGAGACAGCCAAGAGAATGGGAGTACCATGATACAGGCTAGGGGCCACATGTCTTGTGTTGTAGCTATTTTCGGGGTGCCATGGATAATATACGTTGTTAGGAAGCTGTTCGTCTCGATTACAGACTGTAGGCCACATGTCTTGCGCTGTAGCTATTTTCTGGGTGCCATGTATAACTTATTAGGAAGCTGTTCGTCTCGATTCAGCGCTGTAGCTATTTTCTGGGTGCCATGTATAATATAACTTGTTCGGAAGCTGTTCGTCTCGATACAGCGCTATATTTTTAAAAAAAATTATTATCTTTTTTAAAAATTATTATTATTATTATTATAATTTTTGTTGTGTTTTTTTAAATTTATTTATTTATTTTATTTCATTATTTTTATTTTATTTTATATATTTATTATTAGTTTTTATTATTACCTTTTTTTTCTCAAGGCCTGACAAAGCGAGTTGGGTTACGCTGCTGGTCAGGCATCTGCTTGGCAGATGTGGTGTAGCGTATATGGATTTGACCGAACGCAGTGACGCCTCCTTGAGCTACTGATACTGATACTGATACTGACATAGGCCACAAGTCTTGCGCTGTAGCAATTTTCTGGGTGCCATGTATAATATACCTTGTTAGGAAGCTGTTCGTCTCGATACCGACCGTAGGCCACAAGTCTTGCGCTGTAGCTATTTTCGTGGGGCCATATATATAACTAGTTTGGAAGCTATTTGTCTCTAGCTAAATAAAGGCTACGATTTCTGCGGCTGAACAAAGTATCAGGATTGGACCTTTGTTTTGCATGGTCTGTCTCCCATTCATGGTTGGGTAAAGCCCGTATGGATTGGATGAGCACTCAAACCTCTGAAATCTGCAGAATCGCTGTCTGAATGTGTGGGGAAAAAGTGACGGACATCCCACCTGTTTGACTGTCTCTTTTGGTGTTGGTTTCTTTCGATCCGTGCATGTTTTCTGTTTGAGATCAATTCTGTTCGTTGAGTGATGGCCTAGAGGTAACGCGTCCGCCAAGGAAGCGAGAGAATCTGAGCGCGCTGGTTCGAGTCACAGCTCAGCCGCCGATATTTTCTCTCTTCCCCCCCCCCCCCCCCCCAACTCCCTCCCCCCCTCCCCGCCTCCCCCACTAGACCTTGAGTGGTGGTCTGGATGCTAGTGAATCGGATGAGACGATAAACAGAGATCCCATGAGCAGCACGCACTTAGCACACGTAAAAGAAGCCACAGCAACAAAAGGGTTGTTCCTGGCAAAATTCTGTAGAAAAATCCACTTCAATAGGAAAAACAAATAAAACTGCACGCAAGAAAAAATACAAAAAAATGGGTGGTGCTGTAGTGTAGCGACGCACTCTCCCTGGGGAGAGCAGCCCGAATTTCGCACAGAGAAATCTGATGTGATAAAAAGAAATACAAATACAAATACAAACTTCCTTCCATGACTGTCCTAACGAAAGCGCTGTAGTAGCTATTTTCGGGGGCCATGTATAATATAACTATTTAGGAAGCTGTTCGTCTCAATGTCACTTGCCGATAAAGGGTACGGCTTCTGCGGCTGAACAGAGTATCTGGATTGGACCTTTTTTTTTTTTTTTTTTTTTTTTTTTGCATGGTCTGTCTCCTACGTCAAGGGTGGATGAAGCCAGTATGGATTTGCATGTATATATTACTCTGTGCTTGAACTAACTCAAACCTCTGAAATCTACAGAATCGCTGCTTGAATGTGTGGAAAAAAGTGACATCACACCTCTGTGTCTGTCCGTCTCTTTCTTTTTTCTTTCTAATGGTGCACGTTGTCTGTTTGTGTTTGAGATGAATTCTAAATTCTGTTCGTTTTACACTTCCATGCGAAACTTTCTTAATATTGCGGTGGATGGACGATCAGCTGATTAGAAACAGTCAGATGGAAACAGACAGACAGACAGCAGACAGACAGACAGATAGAGATTCACAGACAGACACGGAAAAACACAGAGAAGGAAAAAAGGAAAGAAAAAAAAAGGAGGGGGAGAGAGAGAGGGGGGTGGCGGTGGGGGGGGGGGGGGGGGTGATAACGGGGTTGTTGTTTGTCCAGAAGATTATACCCCCCCCCCACCCACCCCCACCTCCCCACTATCCCCCCCCCCACCCCCCCCTCCCTATCCCCTCGCTCCAAAACCAACCAACACACGCCGGTGATTAACCAGAGAGGCACCCCCCCCCCCCCCCCCCCCCCCCCCCCCCGGGGCCACAAAGTGACCCACCAGGACCGTTCTGTTTACGCAGTGTGTTCAGCGCTTACCGACAACACTACTCTTGGGTCTGTTTGGTCAACTTAGCGCTAAACCCTTCACGATCATCCTCCTACACATCTGTAACCACGCCCTAGTGCTGTCCGTTTGTTTCCCTTCTTCTTCTTCTTGCGGGTTTTTTTGGGTTTTTTTTCCTTTTCTTTTCGAGAGAGAGGTGAAAAGGGGGCGTGGTCACGACGGAGTAGAAGGTGGGAGGTTGGACGGGTGGGTAGGGCGGGGGTGGGGGGCGGATGGGGGTGGGGGGGTGGGGTGGAACTACAGGGAAAAGGGGTGGAAGGGGTGGAAGATTCAGTCCCCCGTTTCTCCTTGGCAGCCGTGAACCATTATAAGACGAAGACAAGAAAGAGAGAGTGAGTTGGTTGTCGGCATACCCCCCCCCCCGCCCCCCCCCCCCCCCCCCCCCCCCCCCAAAAAAAGGCCCTCTTCTGCATGATCGGGGTTTTATCGTCCAGAAAATTCCGCCGCTTACTTTGCCTGGCTGTCCGTTCTCTTCTGTTTTTTACCTGTCCGGAGGGACGTGATCGGGGGAAAAAAAAAGTCGTTTGCAGGTGTGCCCAGTGTGTGTGTGTGTGTGTGTGTGTGTGTGTGTGTGTGTGTGTGTGTGTGTGTGTGTGTGTGTGTGTGCGTGTTGTGTGTGTGTGTGTGTGTGTGTGCGTGTTGTGTGTGTGTGTGTGTGTGTGTGTGCGTGTGTGTGTGTGTGTGTTGTGTGTGTATGTGTGTGTATGTGTGTGTATGTGTGTGCGTGTGTGTGCGTGTGTGTGCATGTGTGTGCATGTGTGTGTGTGTGTGTGTGTGTGTGTTGTGTGTATGTGTGTATGTGTGTGTGTATGTGTGTGTATGTGTGTATGTGTGTGCGTGTGTGTGCGTGTGTGTGTGTGTGTGTGTGTGTGTGTGTGTGTGTGTGTGTGTGTGTGTGTGTGTGTGTGTGTGTGTGTGTGTGTGTGTGTGTGTGTGTGCAGATACGTCAAGTTTGGGAGGGGCCCTTTCTTCCTCCTCTATAAATCAAGACTGTTCTAATATCACCGAGGAAAAGTCGAGAACTGTTTCCCCCCTCCCCCCCCCCCCCACCTTGTTGGGCTTTCTTTTGTCTGTGTATACCCTCTCGATCTCTGTCTCTCTCTGTATCTGGTTGTCTGTCTCTGTCTGTCTCTCTCTGTCTGTGTGTGGGTTTCTCTCTGTCTGTCTGTCTGTCTCTGTCTCTCAATATCACTCCACATTGCTGATATATCTGACTAGTTCACAGGGCACGGAATGATCTCTGTCTCTCTCTGTATCTGTTTGTCTGTCTGTCTGTCTGTCTGTCTGTCTGTCTGTCTCTCTGTCTGTGTATGTCTCTCTCTGTCTGTTTCTGTCTCTCAATATCGCTTCACATTGCTGAGATACCTGGCAAGTTTACAGGGGACGAAATTATCTCTGTCTCTCTCTGTACCTGTTTGTCTCTCTCTCTCTCTCTCTCTGTGTCTCTCTCTCTCTCTCTCTCTCTCTCTGTCTTTCTGTGTGTGTGTGTCTCTCTCTGTGTCTGTCCCCCTCTGTCTGTCTGTCTCTGTCTCTCAATATCACTCCACATTGCTGATATATCTGACTAGTTCATAGGGTTCGGAATGACCTCTGTCTCTCTCTGTATCTGTTTGTCTCTCTCTGTCTCTGTCTCTCTCTGTCTCTGTCTCTCTCTCTCTCTCTCTCTCTGTCTTCCTGTGTGTGTATGTCTCTCTCTGTGTCTGTCTCCCTCTGTCTATCTGTTTCTGTCTCTCATTATCACTCCACATTGCTGAGATTCCTGACAATTTCATAGGGCATGGAATGATCTCTGTCTCTCTCTGTATCTGTTTGTCTCTCTCTGTCTGTCTGTCTGTCTGTCTGTCTGTGTATGTCTCTCTCTGTCTGTCTCTGTCTCTCAATATCACTCCACATTGCTGAGATACCTGACAAGTTCATAGGGCACGGAATGATCTCTGTCTCTCTCTGTGCCTGTTTGTCTCTCTATCTCTCTGTCTTCCTGTGTGTGTATGTCTCTCTGTGTGTCTGTCCCCCTCTGTCTGTCTGTCTCTGTCTCTCAATATCACTCCATATTGCTGAGATACCTGACAAGTTCATAGGGTTCGGAATGACCTCTGTCTCTCTCTGTATCTGTTTGTCTGTCTGTCTGTCTGTCCGTCTCTCTGTCTGTGTATGTCTCTCTCTGTCTGTTTCTGTCTCTCAATATCGCTTCACATTGCTGAGATACCTGGCAAGTTTACAGGGGACGAAATTATCTCTGTCTCTCTCTGTACCTGTTTGTCTCTCTCTCTCTCTCTGTCTTCCTGTGTGTGTGTGTCTCTCTCTGTGTCTGTCTCCCTCTGTCTGTCTGTCTCTGTCTCTCAATATCACTCCATATTGCTGAGATACCTGACAATTTCATAGGGCATGGAATGATCTCTGTCTCTCTCTGTATCTGTCTGTCTGTCTGTCTGCGTGCGTGTTTCTCTCTATCTGTCTGTCTCTGTTTCTCAATATCACTCCACATTGCTGATATATCTGACAAGTTCACAGGAGACAGAATATCTGTCTCTCTCTGTATCTGTTTGTCTGTCTGTCTGTCTGTCTCTGTCTCTCTCTCTATGTCTGTCTGTGTGCGTCTCTCTCTCTCTCTATCTGTCTCTGTCTCTCAATATCACTCCACATTGCTGAGATACCTGACGAGTTCACAGGAGACAGAATGATATCTGTCTCTCTCTGTATCTGTTTGTCTGTCTCTCTGTCTGTCTCTGTCTCTCTCTCTATGTCTGTCTGTGTGCGTCTCTCTCTCTCTCTCTATCTGTCTCTGTCTCTCAATATCACTCCACATTGCTGAGATACCTGACGAGTTCACAGGAGACAGAATGATATCTGTCTCTCTCTGTATCTGTTTGTCTGTCTGTCTGTCTCTCTCTCTGTGTCTGTCTCTCTCTCTCTGTTTCTGTCTCTCAATATCGCTTCACATTGCTGAGATACCTGGCAAGTTTACCGGGGACGAAATTATCTCTGTCTCTCTCTGTATCTGTTTGTCTCTCTCTGTCTGTCTCTCTGTCTGTCTGTGTGTGGGTCTCTCTCTGTCTGTCTGTCTCTGTCTCTCAATATCACTCCATATTGCTGAGATACCTGACTAGTTCACAGGGCACGGAATGATCTCTGTCTCTGTATCTGTTTGTCTCTCTCTGTCTCTCTCTCTCTCTCTCTGTCTGTGTGTGGGTCTCTGTCTGTCTGTCTCTGTCTCTCAATATCACTCCACATTGCTGAGATACCTGACAATTTCATAGGGCACGGAATGATCTCTGTCTCTCTCTGTATCTGTTTGCCTGTCTGTCTCTCTGTCTGTGTATGTCTCTCTCTGTCTGTTTCTGTCTCTCAATATCGCTTCACATTGCTGAGATACCTGGCAAGTTTACAGGGGACGAAATTATCTCTGTCTCTCTCTGTACCTGTTTGTCTCTCTCTCTCTCTGTCTTTCTGTGTGTGTGTGTCTCTCTCTGTGTCTGTCTCCCTCTGTCTGTCTGTCTCTGTCTCTCAATATCACTCCACATTGCTGAGATACCTGACAATTTCATAGGGCACGGAATGATCTCTGTCTCTCTCTGTATCTGTCTGTCTCTCTGTCTGTCTGTGTATGTCTCTCTCTGTCTGTTTCTGTCTCTCAATATCGCTTCACATTGCTGAGATACCTGGCAAGTTTACAGGGGACGAAATTATGTCTGTCTCTCTCTGTGCCTGTTTGTCTCTCTATCTCTCTGTCTTCCTGTGTGTGTATGTCTCTCTGTGTGTCTGTCCCCCTCTGTCTGTCTGTCTCTGTCTCTCAATATCACTCCACATTGCTGAGATACCTGACAATTTCATAGGGCACGGAATGATCTCTGTCTCTCTCTGTATCTGTCTGTCTCTCTGTCTGTCTGTGTATGTCTCTCTCTGTCTGTGTATGTCTCTCAATATCGCTTCACATTGCTGAGATACCTGGCAAGTTTACAGGGGACGAAATTATCTCTGTCTCTCTCTCTGTACCTGTTTGTCTCTCTCTCTCTCTCTGTCTTTCTGTGTGTGTGTGTCTCTCTCTCTCTCTGTGTCTCCCTGTGTCTGTCTGTCTGTCTCTGTCTGTCTCTGTCTGTGTGTGGGTTTATCTCTGTCTGTCTGTC
>NC_134891.1:8924928-8927428 GCF_041734735.1 Babylonia areolata | reverse complement strand
AGAGAGAAAGGGGGAAGAGAGAGAGGGTGAGAGAGGGTGATAGGAGGGGGAGAGGACAGACGAGAGAGAGAGAGGAGGGGGGAGAGAGAGAGAGGGGGTGGATGGAGATAGGAGAGGACAGAGAGAAGAGAGAAAGATGGGAGGAAGAGAAGGAGAGGGAGAGAGAGAGGGGAGGGGAGAGAGGACAGAGAGAAAAGGGGAAGAGAGAGAGGGGGAAGAGAGAGAGAGAGAGGGAGGGAGACAGAGAGGGGGAGAGAGGACAGAGAGAAAGGGGGAAGAGAGAGAGGGAGAAGGGAGAGGGGGATAAGGGAGTGAGGGGGAAAAATGGAGAGGAGGAGAGAGAGAGAGGAGGAGGATGAGAAAGGAGAAAAGAGTAAGAGAGAGAGAGAGGAGAAAGAGAGAAGGGGAAGATAGAATGGGGAAAGGAGAGAAAGAGGAGAGAGAGGGGGGGAGGAGTGAGAGAGAGAGGAGATAGGAGGGGGAGAGGACAGACGAGAGAGAGAGGAGGGGGGGGGGAGAGAGAGGGGGTGGAGATAGGAGAGGACAGAGAGGAGAGAGAAAGATGGGAGGAAGAGAGGGGGAGAGAGAGAGAGGAGGGGAGAGAGGACAGAGAGAAAAGGGGAAGAGAGAGAGGGTGAGAGAGAGAGAGAGGGGGAGGGAGATAGAGAGGAGGAGAGAGGACAGAGAGAAAGGGGGAAGAGAGAGAGAGGGAGAAAGAATGAGGGGGAGGGGGAGAGAGGGAGAAGGGAGAGGGGGATAAGGGAGTGAGGGGGAAAAATAGAGAGGAGGAGAGAGAGAGAGAGAGAGGAGGAGGAGGGAGAGGGGAGAGAGAGAGAGAGGAGATAGAGAGAGGGGGAAGATAGGAGGGGGAAGAGGAGAGAAAGAGGAGAGGAGGGGGGGGAGGAGTGAGTGAGACAGAGAAAGAGAGAGGATATGGGGAGTTAGGAGGGGGAGAGGACTGACGAGAGGGAGAGGGGGGAGGAGAGAAAGGGGGTGGAGATAGGAAGAGGACAGCGAAAGAGGACATAGACAGATGGGAGGAAGAGAAGGGGAGAGAGAGAGAGAGGGGGGGGGGGAAAGGACAGAGAGAAAGGGGGAAGAGAGAGAGAGGGAGGGGAGATAGAGGTGAGAGAGAGAGAGAGAGAGAGAGGGTAGATAGGAGAGGACAGAGAGAAGAGAGAGAAAGGAGGAAGAGAGAGAGAGAGAGAGAGAGGGGGAGAGAAGACAGAGAGAAAGGGGAAAGAGAGAGAGGGAGGGAAGATAGAGGAAGGGGAGAGGAGAGAGGGGGGGGGAGAGAGAAGGGGACACACAGGAGAGGAGAGAGAAAGGAGGAAGAGAGAGGGAGGGAGGGAGAAGGAGGGAGAGAGAGAGAGAGGGGGAGAGATGATAGAGAGAAACGGGGAAGAGAGAGAGAGTAAGGGGAGATAGAGAGGAGGGGGAGAGAAAGACGGAAGAGAGAGGGAGAGAGAGGGGGGTAGAAAGAGAGGGAGGTAGATGGAGGAGGGGAGAGGGGATAGAGAGAAAGGGGGAAGAGAGAGAGAGAGACAGAGACAGAGAGAGATTCAGAGGGGAAATACAGAGGATACATAAGGGGGGAAAAAGAGAGGTAGAGAGAGAGGAGGAGGAGAGGATAGAAGAGACAGAAAGAGAGACAGGAGAGAGACAGAGAGATAATGAAAGAGAAGGGGAGATAGAGAGTGATGGATATATGAAGATATATATTTTATAGAGAGAGAGGGGGGAGGGGGAGGAAGAGAGAGGAGGGAGAGAGAGGAGAGAGTGAGAGAGAGAAGGGAGAGAGGGCGAGGGGGGGTGGGGGGGACAGACCGATATATAGACCCGAGCGAGGGGGTGGGGTGGGGGTGGGGGAGAGAGGGGTAACAGGGGACCTCTATTTTCAGCGTGAAACTTGAGAAGAAAGTAAATGCTTCAGTACAGTGCCGAAGAAAGGGTTGGTGTTGGTGCTGGGGTGGAGGTGGGGTTATCGAAAAGGGTACAGGGTGCAGGGTGCAGGGTGCAGGCTACATAACATAAACAATCTAGCTGTGTGGTAAACAAGCTGACTGCTTGAAGGCCTTCGTTTTAGAAACTCTTCGAATCAAAAAATCAGTCATGCAGAAGAAAGACACACACACACACACGCGTGCGCGCGCCGCGCACACACACACACACACACACACACACACACACACACACACACACACACACACACACACACACACACACACACACAAACGCACACACACACAATATCATTCATTCATTGGCGACACTGGGTGACACTTGAAATGAAATGAACGAACAAGGTAATGATCTCCCTCTTTTTCTTTTCTTTCTTTCTTTTTTTTTGTAATATTTGTGTGCGTGGCGCGGGGTGGGAGGGCGAGGACACAGAGAGACAGACAGAGAGAGAGAGAGAGAGGGAGGGAGAGAGAGAGAAAAAAGACAGACAGACAGACAGGCAGACAGACAGAGGCAGAGAGAGGGAGAGAGTGGCAGG
>NC_134891.1:8904928-8917428 GCF_041734735.1 Babylonia areolata | reverse complement strand
TTCATACATGCTTTGAATAACTCTAAAGCAATTTCCATTTATACCGATTTGATACATTTTTAGCATTAGAGCGTGATGCCAGACCCTGTCAAATGCTTTCTGAAAATCAACAAAACAGCAATAAAGGCGATTCATTCTTTTTCTTAAAGTATCGTCAATTATCTTTTTAAGTATGAATATGTGGTCCGAGGTCTTGTGTGATTTTCGAAAGCCTGCTTGCTCTTTTGATAGTAAATTATTGTCTTCGAGGTAGTTTGTTATTCGATTGTTTAATATTTGACAAAAAAGATTACTGAGTGAGTTGTTTAGAGTTATTCCTCGATAATTGGTTGGGTTTAATTGGTCTCCCGATTTGTAAATTGGTATGCTAATTCCTTTTTTCCACATATCTGGGAACGTGCCTGAGTTAAGGACAGACTGAAATAACAGTTTTAGTATTTCTGTTGTTTCCGGTAGGCTAGCCTTTATGATTTCGTTTGTAATCCCGTCTTTTCCAGGCGTTTTTTTGTTGTGTAAGTTTCTGGATGCGTTGATTATCTCTTTTGTGGAAATTGGAAAATCAAGATACGAAGGTGTTATATTCGAGTTTATGTTTCTTAGTTCTGTATTTATTTTTGCTTTTGTGCTTTGGTCAACTTTACTTTGTGTCCCAATGATGTCCTCCAGATGTTTCATCCATTTTGTGTTACTCATCGGTTTGTAACTATTACCTATGGGAGTTTCTGCATCGTTGAGAGATTTTAGAGTCTTCCATACACTGTTTGGATCTTTTAAGATAGCTTCGTTCAGGTTTTGAACTAACCTGTTTTTATACAATTTTTTCTTCTGTTTTACACATTTGTTGTATGATTTTAACATGTAAAAATACTTATCGCGTATCGTTCTGTTCCGTGGGTTTCTGTTTAATGCATTTCTTAAAGATTTCAGTTCTCGTCTTTGGATGTAACAAGCCTGATCAAACCATTTCTTAGACTGCTTTGTGTTACGTTTTTTACGGAATTCTTTATGATGAACAGCTAACTTAGATGCTTCTGTCAACGCATCTGTGAACTTTTCAACTATAGTATTTACCCTTTTATTTGTGGATGAAATGTTTAAATCACTTTTGATTTCTTGTAACAATTTGTTGATTTGTCCTGTCTTTAGTGCATGACCAAGAGCGCTGGCAGAATTTTCATTCCAGAAAAATTTAGTATAACTTCCATTTTGGTTGTTGCATTCCTTATTACTGTGAGTGTAAGGCGATTTTTTTCTTTTCTGCTTCCTTACTGACAAGTACATTGACAATCGTAGCGGACAATGATCGGAAAACGGACTGATACCTTCTACATTCATTTCAGATATGTCTTTTGTGAGTCGTTCTGAACATATGAAATAGTCTACAACGCTGCTACCTTGTTGTATGTGGCATGTATATTTTCCTTCTAAATCACCCAGGGTCCTTCCGTTTCGAATAAGCAGATCATTGCTTATGCAGATATCGATTAGTTTGCGACCAAGTTTGTGAACAGTTTGGTCCATCGAGCATCTGTCGTTTACTCTATCAGTATAACCAGGGTAAGACGACAGGTAGGTATTATCACCGCTGTCTGTGTTAATATAATCAGTAACCATTCCTGTCCTTGCATTGAAATCGCCACATAAGATAATATTGCCTTTTGTAGAAAAATGTTCTATGTCGCTTTCCAACCTATCCCATATCTGGGGTGAATGTAGTTTACCGAAAGATGATGATACTGGTGGTATATAGCAACAGCCGATATACGTGTCGTTTTCCTTTTCAGCTGCGTTTGGTATATGGATCCATACAAGATCGCAGTTGCTTTGCGGTAAAAATTGTATGTGCTCTCTTAGATCATCTCTAACAAAGACAGATATTCCTCCTGAAGACTTACAAGCCCTTTTATGTTTTTCTCGATAATAATGGATTCCTGGAGCAAAATTTGGAATAAATATTTCCTTTGTGCTTTCATAATTTAAGTGAGTTTCTTCCAAGACTACAATATCATATGATTGTAATTTGTTGATGAATTGATAGTCTTTCAGTTTATTCACGCGAATACCATCTATTGTTTCTATGAAACCTTTGATATTCCATGAAAGAATGTTGATACGACTTTTACCTATGTCTACAGTTTATGTTAAATGCTCTATTGCCCGGTGGATCTACTTATATGTCCGCATACATTCTATTGATCATAGTACGTATTGTGTAGTCTGTCATAATAAGACCATCCGGAGCGGGCTGAACGTCGTGAATATGGATGGAAGCTGTATTCATCGTCGTTCTCACGTGAGGAGCGTCGTGTGCCGGGGAGGTAGCCATGTTCACCGTCGCCCTCCTCGAACGCTGAGTACCGTCTTCCTGTGAGGTGGTGGAAGTTATCGTTGTCCTCATGGCATGAGGGGTAGTGGCGTCGGTTGTATCTGTCAGACCAACCTCTCCTTGGCCTGTTCCGTGGATACTGATATTCTGTCTGTCTGTCGAAGTGAGGAAATGTGCTGAGTTCAGGTGTATGGTTGAAGTGTCTCTCTGCTCGACGGTGTCTGTTGTCGCTCCGGTTATTTCTCTTACGGATGTCGGTATAGCTGTTGTAGTTTCTGCTGCCATGTGTGTCCTTGTGCATGTAAGTTTTGTCTCTGCTGTTTCTATGTTGGGCGTCCTGAAGTCGTATGTTGGTTTGTTCTCGTGTGAACGCCTTTTGGTAACGATCCTGGAGCTGTCGTGGATGTCCTCTTCTGTTGTGTACAGGTCTGTACTGACGTCGTGGTCGTGTCTTTCCTGTCGGCTTCTCCCACAGCGTGTTGTCAAGATGTCGACCGATGTTGGCTGCCAGGAGACCAGCACCTCTTGTGTTAGGGTGTACCTCGTCTTTCAAGTGATAATCTGCACGCAGGTTGTCATGACCCACGAAAGAGATGTTGTCCAGTTCATGAAGCTTTGTATACAGCAAGGCGTTGAACAAGTCTATTCTGCGACTTAGCTCTTTCTGACGGGTGGTTGTGGCCTTGCTGATAATGATCTTGCTGCTTGCTTTCATTTCTCTTCTTATTTGCTGAACAGCTGAGGTCAGTTTATTGCTGGCTGCTTCTGCGTCGAGATTTCTTAATTCATTTACACCCACATGTATGAGGACGGCGTCAGGACTGTCGGACGTGGTGTCAAAAGTGCACTGTTCTGCAGTGGGTGTCTTCTTCATCATCACGTTCAATCCATATGAATGACCGAGCCGCTTGGGGTCTACGCCACTGAGTACTGAATCATGCAGTACAAGAACACGTGGCAAGTCTGAGTGGTTGAGCTCGTTGTCATCTCTGAGTATTGCGTTGTTGTCCTTGGAAACATCGATGTGAGTATCACTGTCAGAGTCGTCTGTGTCTTCTCCTTGGGTCATGTTAAGCCAGCTGACATTGATGCTCTTTTCTTCTTTATTGTCTCCCTGTGTTTTACTGCTACTTGAGGGGACGTGTGTTTCTTCATGCTGTGTATTCTGTTTTGTGACGCTGGCTGAAGTATCTGTTTGTAGGTTTGTTTTTGAATCTTTGCTGGTGGACGGGACTGGGATGTCAGGGACAGCGTTCTGTTTCTTAAGCTTCGTATTTGTTTGTACTTCTGCTTCCCGAGTGGTTCGTGCTGATTTGGGGGGGCTGTGTGTGTCAGTACCACGCCTCTCCTGTCTGCTATTTGATGTGTTCAGGGCTGTGGTCAGTTTTTCAATCAGCTCCTGTGTTTTTTCTGTCTGCAGTGAGTCAGCAATAAAAGATGACAGGTTGCAGACAGAGGACTCTAGATTTCGCAGAGTGGACGTCACCGTCTGATATTGGCTCTTCAGAACTTGTTCCATAAGTGTGACGTCCATGATTTTTGCGTCATCTTTAAGTACGTCATGCTTGATCAGATCTGTTGTCTGAAGCAATTCTTCGATATTTTCATCGAAGAAACATTCACTGCATGTCTTGCATGTATATTTCCGCTGTGTCTTCGCAAATATGCACAGTTGGTACACAGGGAGCTCAGTGCAGGCATAGTGCACTTTTCTGGGGCAGTCAGAACATCGTAAGGTTCGTTCGTCTGTTGTTTTTCCACAAACGCATGCCCATTCTTCGCTTATTGCCATGTTTCGCAGTGTGTCATTTTCAGATTCAGGTTCATATTCATGTGTGTGTGTGTGTGTATGCGTGTGTTAATGGGGAGATGGGGGTGCGCGGTATGTGTACGCATATGTGTGTGTGTTTTCGCGCGATTGTGCGCGCGCGCGCGCGCGTGTGTGTGCCTGTGTGTGCATGCGCAGACGCACGAGCATGTGTGTATATGCGCGTATCTTTATGGTAATTGTGTGTGCGCGCCTGTGTCTATCTAATTCCGAGAATAAAAGAAAAGAAAAGAAAAAGAAAAAGAAAAAAAAGCACTGGCGAAATGTTCTTGTCTGGTCAAAAAAAGACAAAAGGATGAACACGGCAAGCCAGGTTAGAGCTTCGGTTAAATACGATACAAACTTTGTGGGTTTTTTTTGTTTTTTTTTTGTTTTTTTTTTTGTTTTTGGTTTTTTGCTGCCCCACAATCTGCACCGCTTCACTGCCTCTCATTTAGAGTCCCCCATACACGGCCACACCCGGGTTCGTCCGTCACAGTTCCAACGTCGGCAGTCCACACTGGTACTATATTATATTAGGTCGCCAGGAGGCCACACACCAGAGGAGACCCTGCACTGCTGACGATACAAACTTTGTTTCCCCAAACCGTCACAACAACATTACCAAAAAAAAACAACAACAACAACAACAAACAACAAACAACGAAAATGCATTTTTAAAAGCAGCAAAACAATCAAATGAACATACGCAAAAAAAAGTGAAAAAAGGACCACAGCTTTTTATTTTTTTTATTTTTTAATTTTTTTTAAGGAAACAAAAAACGACAGAATCTGTCAGGTATATATAACTCTTTTTTTCCCTCCTTTTTTTTCTTAACATTTGCTAAATCTATACAGTGGTGTCGATCCAATCCACCAGCTCCAGAGACACCAGCAGACAGTCCTCTTCAGACTGAGAACTGGCCACTGCCGACTACTGAGTCACCTTCACCGTATGAAGATCGCCCACACTGATGAGTGTCCATGTGGCACTGGACCCCAGACCCCTGAACACATCCTCCAACACTGCCCAACCCATGAAGCTCTACGGCGTCAAACCTGGCCAGGGGGCACAGAGCTACAGGCGCAGCTTTGGGGAGACCGCCACGACCTGGAGAAGACCGTGGGTTACATCGTGGCGACGGGGGTGACCGTCTGACGCAGCCAAAACATCGAACGCAGAAGAAGAAGAAGAAGAAGGTAAATCTATAGACATGGCGATATGGAACACACATTGAAATACGGTATATAAACGTGTAACTATCGATCAGCACACACACACACTGGAGAGCAGAAATGACATCCGTCATTCTGAGTGCAATACGGATTTCCCGTTGAGTAACTCTGTGTGTGTGTGTGTGTGTGTGTGTGTGTGTGTGTGTGTGTGTGTGTGTGTGTCTGTGTCTGTGTGTGTGTGTGTGTGTGTGTGTGCGTGTGTGCGTGTGTGTGTGTGTGTGTTGTGTGTGTGTGTGTGTGTGTGTGTGTGTGTGTGTGTGTGTGTGTGTGTGACAGAGAGAACGAACGAACGAACGAAGAACGAACGAAGTTTTTTTATTGAGGGAAGTGGAATAAGCATACATGTGCTTTTTTTCATCCAGCCCTCAGGGCAAATGGAAATTGAATATGAATCAAAACATCCACAGAGAGAGAGACAGAGAGAGAGACAGAGAGAGAGAAAGAGAGAGAAAGAGAGAGACAGACAGAGAGAGAGACACAGAGAGAGAGACACAGAGAGAGACAGAGAGAGAGAGACACAGAGAGAGGGACAGAGACAGAGAGACAGAGACAGAGAGAGAGAGACAGAGAGAGACACAGAGAGACAGAGAGAGACACAGAGAGAGACAGAGAGACACAGAGAGAGACAGAGAGAGACAGAGAACTCAAGAATTTTAATGTAATGTCACCGACCTGTATACATTTAAGGTGCGCGTGTTGCACACACTCCTTACTAAAAAAAAAAAATAAATAAAAATAAAAAAAATTAAAAAAAAAATATATATATATATATCAGGAACGACAAGAACAACCATCAAGTATACATTACTCTGCAGGACTGAAGGACAGGAGTATGGAATAAGACAAACAGAAATACTCTCGCATGCGCGCGCGCTATCACACACACACACACACAACACACACACACACACACACACACACAACACACACACACAACACACACACACACACACACACACACACACACACACACAACACACACATACACACACACCACACCACACACGCACGCACGCACTCACACACGCATTGTACAACTGGCTTGACCACCTTGCTCTGACCACACGTGTTCTTACAGGAGTTACCTCCCGACTACGCCCGCCCGGCGTTAACTCTTTCCATACGAACGGCGAAAGAGACGACGTTAACAGCGTTTCACCCCAATTACCATCATCAAAATATTGCAAGCGGAAGGCTCTTATACTGAAGAGGTGAATGTTGACAAAGAATACCACAATTCTGACGACGGAAGCTAAAGGTTGGGTCATTCAGACACCCACTGGACATCCGAGGGGTCTGTGTAGAGGAGAAGAGAGGACTGGCCGTACTGAGTGAGTTAAAAGTTCCACGGTGAGCCAAGGATTACAGTCTCGATGGCTATCTTGTGAAAACATCCCTGACCAACCAATAACAGCCTTTCATCAACATATCAGCAGAAGCTCTTTGTGCAGAACGGCTCGGCCTTTTCCTTACGGTTCTTTCTCTCTCCTTCCTTCCACTCGCCGCTACTATCTTTCCCTTCTTCATAGTGTTCATGTAGCTATCCCGTGAAGAAAACAAACAAACAAACAAACAAAAAAACTGAAGCAGGTTTCCAGCGTGACGTGGTCTTTTGCCTTCTCCTCTAATAATTCATGTTAAACGTTAATGTTGTCAGTTTGATAGTTCAAAGATCATGACATAGTCTTTTGCCCTCCTTCCAATAATGAATTAATGTTATCAGTTTAACAGTTCAAAGATCATGACATAGTCTTTTGCCCTCCTTCCAATAATGAATTAATGTTATCAGTTTAACAGTTCAAAGATCATGACATAGTCTTTTGCCCTCCTTCCAATAATGAATTAATGTTATCAGTTTAACAGTTCAAAGATCATGACATAGTCTTTTGCCCTCCTTCCAATAATGAATTAATGTTATCAGTTTAACAGTTCAAAGATCATGACATAGTCTTTTGCCCTCCTTCCAATAATGAATGAATGCTATCAGTTTAACAGTTCAAAGATCATGACATAGTCTTTTGCCCTCCTTCCAATAATGAATTAATGTTATCAGTTTAACAGTTCAAAGATCATGACATAGTCTTTTGCCCTCCTTCCAATAATGAATTAATGTTATCAGTTTAACAGTTCAAAGATCATGACATAGTCTTTTGCCCTCCTTCCAATAATGAATTAATGTTATCAGTTTAACAGTTCAAAGATCATGACATGGTCTTTTGCCCTCCCCTCCAAGAAAAAAGAGAAAAGAAAGAGAAACACCCGTAGGTGCTGGGGAGGACCCAGAGAAGCAATGTCTCCACCCGCCCTTGGAACAATCCTGCACCACCCCTCCAATAATTCATGTTGAACATTAATGTTGTCAGTTTAATAGTTAATAGTTCAATGGTCCCACCCCCTTTCACGGCCTTATGAGCATTGAATTTATATCCACTGTTTCAGAGGGCTCGGTACTGGGAGACCTTCCGCTGTTTTAACTCACTCAGTACGGCCAGTCCTCTCTTCTCCTCTACACAGACCCCTCGGATGTCCAGTGGGTGTCTGAATGATCCAACCTTTAGCTTCCGTCGTCAGAATTGTGGTATTCTTTGTCAACATTCACGTCGTCAGTATAAGAGCCTTCCGCTTGCAGTATTTTGATGGTGGTAATTGGGGTGAAACGCTGTTAACGTCGTCTCTTTCGGCGTTCGTATGGAAAAGAGTTAACCTTCCCCTATCGAAGTCAGGTACCCGTTCACAGCGGGGTGGAGTGAGGAAAATCGGAGTAAAGTGCCTACCCCAAGGACACAACACCATGCCGAAACGGGGCCTCGAACCCTGATCGCTGGTGGACAGTGGATCAAAAGTCCGACCTGTCTAACCGACGGTGCCTGTTGTGAAATAAGGTTAACTCTTTCCATACGAACGGCGAAAGAGACGACGTTAACAGCGTTTCACCCCAATTACCATCATCAAAATATTGCAAGCGGAAGGCTCTTATACTGAAGAGGTGAATGTTGACAAAGAATACCACAATTCTGACGACGGAAGCTAAAGGTTGGGTCATTCAGACACCCACTGGACATCCGAGGGGTCTGTGTAGAGGAGAAGAGAGGACTGGCCGTACTGAGTGTGTTAATATCATTCCTATTTCGACGGATAATTAACTGAATTACTAATTATATCTATTTAAACATATATATATATATTGTATAAGTTCATAAACAAAGAAGTGAAACAAAAGAAAATACACACAAAAATGTTTTGTTTGTAAAATTGATTCATTTTTTTATAATCACATGTCCATTACAGGATATAGTTGCTAAAGTACACACATAATCACACGTACACATACAACGCATTATCACCCCCACCCCCACCCACCTATGTACGCACTCACGCACGCACACACACACACACACACACACACACACACACACACACACACACACACACACTACGTTCACCCAGGCAAGTCATTGCTTGAAGTATGTGTGACGGACACAGCAACTGCACGTGTTCATTGCTGTGCACGCGCGTAGTTAGTTCTACAACAGCAGACCCTCAAACGAGATTATGTCATGTCTTCAAACCACGTCTTCTCTAAGGATAAAGGTCCAGTGGACATCAACATCCATCCTGAAAGTGAAGTTATGTCAACCACGTCAAGGTCTCCACATGGAAAAGCGGGGCCCAAGCTTACGCCGTATGGGTGAGTTAGTGGAGTGGTGGCCTAGAGGTAACGCGTCCGCCTAGGAAGCGAGAGGTTAATCTGAGCGCGCTGGTTCGAATCACGACTCAGCCGCCGATATTTTTGTCCCCCTCCACTAGACCTTGAGTGGTGGTCTGGACGCTAGTCATTCGGATGAGACGATAAACCGAGGTCCCGTGTGCAGCATGCGCTTAGCGCACGTAAAAGAACCCAAGGCAACAAAAGGGTTGTTCCTGGCAAAATTCTGTAGAAAAATCCACTTCGATAGGAAAAACAAATAAAACTGCACGCAGGAAAAAAAAAAAAAAAAAAAAGAAAAAAAAGGGTGGCGCTGTAGTATAGCGACGCGCTCTCCCTAGGGAGAGCAGCCCGAATTTCACACAGAGAAATCTGTTGTGATAAAAAGAAATACAAATACAAATACAAAACCTATCGGCATTTCGCCCTTAAGGTCAAGTTGTTCGAGGATGTGGTCTGTTCCGTGAGGGGTGGTGTGGTCGAGGCGTTGGTCCTGGCCCAATCTTCTCCTTCAGCCGCTTTTATCCATCCCCGACCGAAGTCAGGTACCCATGGAAACCTGGGTGTGGAGTGAGGAAATTCGGCGTAAAGTGCTTTCCCCATGGACACAGCGCTATGCCGAAACGAGACCCGAAAACCCAGATCACTGTTTCCAGGCGTTTTCTCTATCCTTTAACTCACTCAGTACGGCCAGTCCTATCTTCTCCTCTACACAGACCCCTCGGATGTCCAGTGGGTGTCTCTATGACCCAACCTTTAGCTCCCGTCGTCAGAATTGTGGTATTCTTTGTCAACATTCACCTCTTCAGTGTAAGAGCCTTCCGCTTGTAATATTTTGATGGTTGTAATTGGGGTGAAACGCTGTTAACATCGTCTCTTTCGCCGTTCGTATGTTAACCACCCTGTGATTGTTTGTTTTCACCGTAGCAATGGTTACATCGGAATTACTTGACGTTATTGTTGTGGTTAAATGCCTTCACAACCGCACTTACGCGTCCTTTATTGTACGTCGTTTATGACGTAAGGGCACGTGACCAGAAAGTGTCTTTATACTGTTTACGTTACATGACGTCATGCCTTCGTTGTCCGTCTTCGTGGCGTGATTTTTATCTCTCATGGTATGTCTTAAAAAAAAAAAAAATAATAAAAGAATATTTGACTTGAGAAATTTATTGCTGCAGTGGCTGATGTCTCTGTCTTATCAGCGTACGACAAAAAAAAAAAAAAAAAAAAAAAGACCAGAATAAGGTACGACTTAGCTTACAGGGTTTTGATTTATATGAACCAACACTTTAAAAAAAAATTTTACACTGACTCGTGTGACAATAACAACAACAAAAACAACAAGTCACATTGGGTTGGCAAAAGTCTGAACGGAGATTGCAAACACACGGGTAGGAAAATGTAGTCCACATGTTTGAATGACACTGAAGTTGGGCAAGAATTGTGTGATAAGACTGCCCCTTCCTATCTCTGCGGCTGCCTTCACCTCTACACTCCATCTCGCTCACTACGATCGGCTTCGGATCCACTCTGTTTACGCATACCCAGATTCAAACACTCGACTGTTGGCCGCCGTTCTTTTCTCTGTCTCTGGACCTTGCGATTGGAATGAACTTCCTCTTTCGCTTCGTCAAGTCTCCACACTCAGCTCTTTCAAGTCTGGCCTTAAAACCCACCTCTTCCCAAAATAGCCTCCCTTGCCTGCCCTTCCTGTCTTTAGTTTCTACAGTTTTAGAGTTATGCATGCGTGTGAATGACTGGTGCGAAAGCGCTTTGGTTTGTCTCTGCACAAGATTCAGCGCTATATAAACACCATTATTATTATAAGACTGACCGGCAAAGACGAGGAGTGGGTTGCATAAGCGAACTTACCATCGCTAAGTTTGCTTATCGTTAAGAATGCTCCTTACTCCACGGTAAATTCCAGGGGTGGGTTGCATAAGCGAACTTACCATCGCTAAGTTTGCTTATCGTTAAGAATGCTCCTTACTCCACGGTAAATTCCAGGGGTGGGTTGCATAAGTGAACTTTGCAGCTCTATGTTTGCTTATCGTTAAGAATGCTCCTAACTCCACGGTAAATTACATATACTTACTTAGGAACATTCCTAACTCTAAGCAAACTTAGCGCTGCAAAGATCGCCTCATGAAACACTGCCCAGATGATGAACAATAAACAAAAAAACAAAAACAAAAACAAAACAAAACAAAAACAAAAAAACAAAAAAAGCGGGGGGTGGGGGTGGCGGGGGATTTTGATGTTTTAGATATCTTCCAGGTATAATTATTCTCACTGGCGCACAACACATTCAGGGGCATTAGGGATTGCGTCTGGAAGTCTTGGTCTTGTTGGAATCGGTGAAACCAGTATCGGGTCTTTCCGTTTTGGGCCTCCTCGGTACAACTCGTTTCTGATCACTTTCTCTAACAAACACATCCCGGTATTCCAGAAACGGTCTTCGAGAAGAGTGTTCTGATTTCGGTCTCTCGAACCTCACTCGAGGCCTGTGTACCACAGACTGCACAGATTCTTCTCTTGACGGGCATTCCCGCTTCGGTCTCTCCACTGAGAACCCCCGTCTGGATCGATGAAACGGGTGTTCCGATTTGGGTCTCTGAGGCTGTGGTGGTGTTTTATCAGTTGGATCCACACTGTGATGATTCAAACTGTCAGTCGAGAAATCTCTGGATCCACGAAACGGGTGTTCTGATTTGGATCTGTGAAACTGTGGTGGTGGTGGTGGTGGTGGTGTCGCACGTGTTTCGTTTACACTGTCACGATTCACACCGTCGGCGTCCGCTGAGGAATCGTGTCTTGATCGACGAAACTGGTGTTCCGATTGGGGTCTCCGGAACTGGAACACTGACGGGTGGTCTGATTCGGGTCTCTGGTGAAGCTGGAACAGTGAGGCGGCGGCGGCGGCGGCGCCGGGAGTCTGACCCGGCCCACAGTCATCAGAAGAACCGCTGTCCACCACAGAGGCCTCGAGGCTTGGCGAGGTCTGGACCGACACGGAGCGCGTGAGGGAGCGCGTGCTGGTCCTGGCCAGGGAGGCGGAGGTGAGGTAGAGGTGGGCGATGGTCAGGGAGCGGCGACGCAGCATCTGGGGGTCCCGCACGTCACTGCCCTCCGTCCGCTGCAGCACCACGCTCTGCTTGTAGTGGTCACGTGACCGGCTGCTCTCTGACGGCTCCGCCATGCTGGTAAGAATCACGCAGTGACTATTCGTGCGGTTTTTTTGTTGTTGTTTTTTGTTGTTGTTGATGTTCGTTTGGTTGTTGTTGTTTTTTGTTTGTTTGTTTTTTTCTTCTCACACCGGCTGTACTGACACAGCGTCGAAGGGGGGTAATCACGCACTGACTGTACTTGTGTGGGATGTATCACGCCAATCTTTAGACATAGCTAGCGTCGAAGGCTGCTAG
>NC_134891.1:8884928-8892428 GCF_041734735.1 Babylonia areolata | reverse complement strand
TGCCGTATACACACGAAGGGGGTTCAGGCACTAAGCAGGTCTGCACATATGTTGACCTGCGAGATCGGAAAAACCTCCACCCTTTACCCACCAGGCGCCGTCACCGAGATTCGAACCCAGGACCCTCAGATTGAAAGTCCAACGCTTTAACCACTCGGCTATTGCGCCCGTCATTAACCCTGAATAAAAATGGGTGGTATGGGGTTGGGTGGAGTATGACAAGGTCTGGTGGGGTAGGGTGGGGTGTGACAAGGTCGGGTGGGTAAGGTAGGGTATGACAAGGTCGGGTGGGGTAAGGTAGGTATGACAAGGTCGGGTGGGGTATGACAAGGTCGGGTGAGGTAGGGTGGGGTATGACAAGGTCGGGTGGGGTAAGGGGGGTATGACAAGGTCGGGTGGGGTAGGGTGGGGTATGACAAGGTCGGGTGGGATAGGGTGAGGTATGACAAGGTCAGGTGGGGTAAGGTGGGGTATGACAAGGTCGGGTGGGGTAAGGTGGGGTGTGACAAGGTCGGGTGGGGTAGGGTGAGGTATGACAAGGTCAGGTGGGGTAAGGTGGGGTATGACAAGGTCGGGTGGGGTAAGGTGGGGTGTGACAAGGTCGGGTGGGGTATGACAAGGTCGGGTGAGGTAGGGTGGGGTATGACAAGGTCGGGTGGGGTAAGGGGGGTATGACAAGGTCGGGTGGGGTAGGGTGGGGTATGACAAGGTCGGGTGGGATAGGGTGAGGTATGACAAGGTCAGGTGGGGTAAGGTGGGGTATGACAAGGTCGGGTGGGGTAAGGTGGGGTGTGACAAGGTCGGGTGGGGTAAGGTGGGGTGTGACAAGGTTTGGTGGGGTAAGGTGGGGTATGACAAGGTCGGGTGGGGTAGGGTGGGGTATGACAAGGTCGGGTGGGGTAAGGTGGGGTATGACAAGGTCGGGTGGGGTAAGGTGGGGTATGACAAGGTCTGGTGGGGTATGACAAGGTCGGGTGGGGTAGGGTGGGGTATGACAAGGTCGGGTGGGGTAAGGTGGGGTATGACAAGGTCGGGTGGGGTAAGGTGGGGTATGACAAGGTCTGGTGGGGTAAGGTGGGGTATGACAAGGTCGGGTGGGGTAGGGTGGGGTATGACAAGGTCGGGTGGGGTAAGGTGGGGTATGACAAGGTCGGGTGGGGTAAGGTGGGGTATGACAAGGTCGGGTGGGGTAGGGTGGGGTGAGGGTGGGTAGGAAAAAGAAAAAAAAAAGAAGAAAGGAAAACAGAAAGGAAGGACAACCCCCTTTTGGTGAAAGGACAACCTTCTCTGACCAACTTGACCCTAAGCGGGACGCAAGCCAACGACAGCCTCTTCCCTCCCCACGTGACAACGTTCCCGCTGCCAGCTGCATTGCTTGGTTCTAACTTTTTGACAGTTACACGTGACTAAATGCCTACGTTGACCGAACTAAACCATTGGTCAGTTCTATTGCTGAATGCAATGGACAGACCAAAGTGGCGTTCGGCTGTCCACAAAGGCGCCAAATCCTGTGAGGCCTACAGAATCCCTGCAGCAGAGCAAAACAGACAGGCCAGGAAAAGCAGTGCCAGCAAGTCCCCGACAGCTGCCACCATCCCCTGTCCACACTGCATCAGAACCTTCCGGGCGCGGATTGGCCTGACCAGTCATCTGCGCACCCACAGAGCCCAACCCACCCACCCACCCCCAGGATGACTAGATGGTCCTCGTCGATCCCGACGGACGAACCACACACTACACACAGTTAGTAGCAGGGTTACGACCATACTAGACTCTTCCGTCCAGAGCAATGCACCTGGCTCCTGGCCTTTTTTTAAGTCTTCGGGACGTGGGATGTCAGCGGTGTCTCTTCTGGTCGTTGTGTGACATGTCCTTGCCGTGCCCTTTGTCGCATAAGTACCCCATTGACTTGGGGTGTTTGCTACAGGCGGGTGCCAGACAGTTAAGAGTGCTGCATACGGTGACAGACCAGTGAAGGGGGGTTAGGAGGGGGTGGGTGGGGGTAGGGTTAACTCACTCAGTACGGCCAGTCCTCTCTTCTCCTCTACACAGACCCCTCGGATGTCCAGTGGCTGTTTGAAAGACCCAACCTTTAGCTTCCGTCGTCAGAATTGTGGTATTCTTTGTCCACATTCACGTCTTCAGTATAAGAGCCTTCCGCTTGCAATATTTTGATGATGGTAACTGGGGTGAAACGCTGTTAACGTCGTCTCTTTCGCCGTTCGTATGGAGAGAGTTAAAAGAAAAAGAAGAAAAGAAAAAGAAGAGATTGAATGGGTTGAAAGTGAAGTTCTGTGAGGGTGTCGGTACAGTGCTTCACTGTCTTTACTTTCTTTTCTTTTTTTTCCTTTTTGTTTTTGTCGCCTGCGCGCGCGCGCACACACACACACACACACACACACACACACACACGTAACAATTCTATCTCTCTGCCTGTCTGTTTGTCTGACTGACTGACTGTTTTTCCATCAATCTATCTATCTATCTATCACACACACACACACACACACACACACACACACACACACAACCACACCACACACACACACACACACACACACACACACACACACACACACAGAGAATGTATATACAAAATCAATACTTGTTCGTTAAGTCACTTCAATTTTCTGTACTTTCTGTTGTTTTTAATAATTGTACATTGATTTTTTTTTTATAGAGATTGTCAAGCTAAAGTTCTAAATTTTCAAATACTGTCGGACTATAAAACTGCCCGCAACTGTCTACAGTTCTTTCATCATTATATATGATACATTTCCTTTCTCATGAAAAGGTCCAGGCAGAAAGCACCGTGAAGACTTTGTTCCGAGAGGTACCTCCACACACAATTGTCCATTTCCTGCAGAAACAACAAGTATTTAGATTATTCAAATACAACTGGACTGCACGATGGCGAATTGGTCTTTTTGAAAAATTGTTTTTAATGGACCTTTTGACACTGTCAAGGTTTCTCTTTGAGTGGTTTTCAGATCTGAAATGGTCGCTTTGCAGTCAGCTGGGCTTTAACTCTCTCCATACGAACGGCGAAAGAGCACGACGTTAACAGCGTTTCACCCCAGTTACCATCATCAAAATATTGCAAGCGGAAGGCTCTTATACTGAAGAGGTGAATATTGACAAAGAATACCACAATTCTGACGACGGAAGCTAAAGGTTGGGTCATTCAGACACCCACTGGACATCCGAAGGGTCTGTGTAGAGGAGGAGAGAGGACTGGCCGTACGGAGTGAGTTAAACATGATTTAACAAGATTTTATTCTGTCAGCACACTAGGTGAGTTGTTTCGCCTTGTCCGCTGACTCAGAAAACCTCAGCTTTGCGCGAGTCGATGCCCAGCACAAAAGACAAGTGATATACGATCAAACGATAAATCATTGTCATTCAGGTCTAAGATTGCCAGGTGCCTTGTCATTCTGATCTGAAACCTAACAGTTCAATGAAAGAGGGGTCCCTTTTTCCAAGACAGGCAGTTCTCTCACCTTACCTTAGCGGCCAGAACGGCACGTCTATCTCGCTTGATCTCTCCGCGCTTGAATTTATTAACTTATTCTGGTGAGGATTTTCTGGAAAGTGTGTGAACAAACGTATCACAGCGGTCTTTCGTGAAGTTATTTTCTTTATTTTTTGTGATTTTTTTCTATTTTACTTTCCCCCCTCCTTTTTTTCTGTGGTACGTGACATAACGGTGGGCTACGACAACACATGATCTGTGTGTTGAGCGTGTCTGTTAAGGATTAACTCTTTCCATACGAACGGCGAAAGAGACGACGTTAACAGCGTTTCACCCCAGTTACCATCATCAAAATATTGCAAGCGGAAGGCTCTTATACTGAAGACGTGATTGTTGACAAAGAATACCACAATTCTGGCGACGGAAGCTAAAGGTTGGGTCATTCAGAAGAGAGGACCGGCCGTACTGAGTGAGTTAACTTCCACAGAAACGCGTTGTGTGGTGTTTGGTCGTTTCTATGTGAAGGGTCTCTCTCTCTCTCTCTCTCTCTCTCTCTCTCTATCTATCTTCTATCTGTGTATGTTGGGTGGAGAGAGTGTGTGCATGTGTATGGTTATGAATGTATGAATGCGTTCGTTTTATTACTTTTTACGATGTTAATGATGATGATGATGGTGATCATTCTTCGTTGTAGTAGCAGTAGATGTAGCAGTGTTAACAAAATTATTATTTTTGTGTCGTTATCGTCAATGTTGTTATTGTTGTCACAAGGACAGATTGGAAGACTGGGTGATGCCTAAAATCTTTATCCTTGAGTAATAAAGTTTTTGAATCTGTGTGTGTGTGTGTGTGTGTGTGTGTGTGTGTGTGTGTGTGTGTGTGTGTGTGTCTGTCTGTCTCTCTCTCCGTCTATCTCTCTCTCTTTCGCTCGTCCGCTCTTCCTCTTGGGTCTGTGTACCTATCTGTCCACGCATTTCAAATAACTGTTTCAGAACAATGTGCGTTGAAGGCCCTAACCCTGTTCATCATGGATGTCCAAAGACAACCTCGTTCCCAAAAGACAGTTTTGCCTACACAATTTTTTTTTTTTTATTCAATTCGGGCTGTTTTCTTTAAATGTACAGCTTATGACAGAAAAGAGTCGTTCGTCAATCAATCGGTCTATCAGATCAGAAATGATAATTATGGTACTGTGAGGTCGACTGGGTTATAAGCAGCAGATGGTTCGTTTATTTCGTTCATTTATTTTTTTTTATCTATAGTCTGTTCATCTAAGATGATATTAGACTCTCTCTCTCTCTCTCTCTCTCTCTCTCTCTCTCTCTCTCTCTCTCTCTCTCTCTCTCTAGCAGCAGATGGTAAGTCTGTGATACAGCAAGTTTTCCTAACTGGTGAGTCAGCAAACCACTGAATTTAAGCGAGCATACATTTGCGTCCTCAGTTTCTATATCTGGCATAGCAGATTACAGACAAGCCGCAGACTGTTAGATGCATGAAGTGGCATAACTAATCGTTTCCTTTAGGAATTACCGTGTCCCGGTGAAACCTTTTTTTTTTTTTTTTTTTTTTTTGTCTAACTCGCTCGCTTATTTACTTATCAACTTGCCAATTTACCTCATATCAAATTATGGTACTTAGAGCCTCACCGACCACTAAAGCCATCTCAAGGCAATCGCCACGTTAATACCTACTACAAGGGTAATAAAAAAAAAATTAAAAAACAAACAAACAATAAAAACAAGTCACCGCTTTAAGCTTTCCACTCAAAGTTTAACTCACTCAGTACGGCCAGTCCTCTCTTCTCCTCTACACAGACCCCTCGGATGTCCAGTGGGTGTCTAAATGAACCAACCTTTAGCTTCCTTCGTCAGAACTGTGGTACTCTTTGTCAACATTCACCTCTTCAGTATAAGAGCCTTCCGCTTGCAATATTTTGATGATGGTAATTAGGGTGAAACGCTGTTAATGTCGTCTCTTTCGCCGTTCGTATGGAAAGAGTTAAAAAAAAAACAACTTCCATAGTTTAAAACCTCCTATTTACCTAGACATCTGTTCACATATATCTATTTACTCAATATGTTTGTTTGCTTGCTTTACTCTCTCGTTGCAAACTATAAACTGTGGTACACTAATCGACACGATTTATATTGATTTACTTCTTTGTTTATGTGTTTGTTATACTGCAGTCAAACCCTTACACTGTTCTTTATTATATGTATTTTGGAGGCTTTTCTGAGAAATGTTTGGTTAAAACAAAAAGTAGTAAAAAAAATCATTTTAAAAAGTTGGTATTTCGTTTCTATTCTGCCCGATACGAGAAAGAAAAACAAAGTTTCAGTTTCAGTTTCAGTTTCAGTAGCTCAAGGAGGCGTCACTGCGTTCGGACAAATCCATATACGCTACACCACATCTGCCAAGCAGATGCCTGACCAGCAGCGTAACCCAACGCGCTTAGTCAGGCCTTGAGAAAAAAAAAAATATATATATATAGCTTACATAAATAAATAATAATTACGATATTAAAAAAAAAAAAGGAGGTAGTAGAAAAACAAAACAGAAAAACAAAACAAACAACAACAACACTAAAACCCATCATCATTCCTATCCCGTGAACTGCTGTTGATCTTAGTACATACCACACCACACTGTGTGTCACGAATGTAGAAGCTTCACTTCAAAAAACTTCACTTCATCAACAATACTTGAACCTCTTACAGATATGTACACACGCGCACACACAAACCACCCGATATAAAAAATAAAAATAAAAATAAAAAAATAAAAAAGCAACACCGCGAACAATATTTTGGGTAGCAGAACGCAAAACCCCTGATAAATAAATAAATAAATAAAAGAAGACGAAGAAGAAAGAGTAAAACCTCAAAACACTGTTCTTCGGTGATAAACACCACCTAAAAAAACAAAAACAAACAAACAAAACCTAACCCTCCACAAACTCCTTGCAATGACAGTGACGTTTTCACACATCTTTTTAACGACGAACGGTCGACAGCCTGACGATTTTCAGAAACCTGTCCCCGTTCCCTCGAGAGGAATTTATTAGCGGATTACAGAGGGAACAAATGCGTGAGGAGTGGAAGAAAGCGTCGGTCAAATATTGATCTAACTGCCACCTTGTCTTATTCCGCCTCGTCATGTACGTACTGTGGTCAAATTGCTACCTGTCGTTCAGGTGAGACCGCGGCAACAGGTGTACAGGTAATGCTAGAGTCTGTGACAGTCACACAGAGAGAGAGAGAGAGAGAGAGAGAGAGAGAGGGAGAGAGAGAGAGAGGAGGGGGTTGGGGAAAGAGGGGGGGGAGTCAGAAAGAGAGAGAGAGGAGAGAGAGAGGGGGAGAGAGAGAGAGAAAAAGAAAGAGGGAGACAGAGGGAGAGAGAGAGAGAGGGAGAGAGAGGGGGGGAGAAAGAGGGAGAGACAGGGGGAGAGAGAGAGGGAGAGAGACAGGGGGAGAGAGAGAGGGAGACAGAGAGGGAGGGAGAGAGAGAGGGGGAGAGAGATGGAGAGAGAGAGAGAGAGGGAGAGAGAGAGGGAGAGAGGGAGAGAGAGAGTGGGGAGAGAGAGAGAGAGGGAGACAGAGGGGAGAGAGAGAGGGAGAGATAGAGAGGGGGGGGAGAGAGAGGGAGGGGGGAGAGGGAGACAGAGAGGGAGAGAGGTGGAGAGAGAGAGGGGGAGAGAGAGAGGGAGAGAGAGAGAGAGGGAGAGAGAGAGAGAGAAATATGTGGGCATGGGAGCAGAGAGACAGGGGGATGGGAAAGAGAGAGAGAGAGGGGGGGGGAATGTGAGAGGGAGAGAGAGAGAGAGGAAGAGAGCGGGACTGAGACAGAGAAAGACAGAGACACGCAGAGGATGGGGGAGGCAGAGAGAGAGAAGAGAGAGGGGGGAGGAGGGGGAGGCGAGGGGGGGGGGGTGAAGAAAGAGAGGTAGAGGCGCATACACAGGCACACACACATGCTCTTTCTCTCTCTCTCTCTCTCTCTCTCTCTCTCACACACACACACACACACAC
>NC_134891.1:8867428-8879928 GCF_041734735.1 Babylonia areolata | reverse complement strand
GACGGAAGCTAAAGGTTGGGTCATTGATACACCCACTGGACATCCGAGGGGTCTGTGTAGAGGAGAAGAGAGGGCTGGCCGTACTGAGTGAGTTAATTAAGAATGCTACGGAACGAAACAGATACATTTTCAGTTGTTTTGTGTGTGGTTAAAAAAAAAAAGAAGTTAACCCATCATATCCATTCATGTATCTGTCTAGCTATCTATCAATATATATGTAACGCCCATAGATCTATCAACACATATTCATCTATTCATCAATATATTCATCCATCCATCCCTCTGTCCGTCTGTCTGTCTGTCTGTCTAAACGTGTATCAACTACCTGTCAATCTACCTGACGCACTTGCTATTGAAAACACATCTCCATTTCTCCACTCAAACATCTCTGTCAATCTGGTTATCTTTCTGTTTTTCATTTCAATTTTCTCCCCTGCCTTAATAAAGTCCAGCCCCCGAATTCACAATCACGTGTAAAAAAATTTTTTTTTTTTTTTAAAGCACACACACCACGTGATGTCACACGCCAGAATGACGTCCACGCGACGTCAAACATCATAATGACGTAACACTGACGAAACAGCCCTGTCGACAGGGAAGCTTCATGTCTCCTTCGAAGTCTTTCATAAACGAAGATTCCTATCGATCACACAGGGTGAGTAGACTTTGCTCACATTTTTTTTTTTTATATTCCGACAGAATACTCAATACCCTATTGTCACACATCGATACACGCCATGCAGGTATTCACTAATCTTCTGTCACAACTCAACTGTGATTGGCTCCGAATTCTTTGCTCAAAAACACTAACCAGATCAATGCAAGGCGAAATCATCCGTAACTGCGGCGCATGCCACCAACACACAGATTGTCGGACGAATAAATCAATAATAATAAAAATAAGAACAAAATAAAACTGTAAAACAAAAACGGATGAACTATGGAACTATTGATTCCAACTGGAAACTCCCAAGTTTTCACACACACGCGCGCAAAACAAGGACGGTCATTGTGTATAAATAATTCACTTCCTTCTCTTTCACAGCTTCGAGTCTTTTGCACGGCAGTCAGTCGGGGAGGGGGGGAAAGTTTCCTCCCTTTCAAGAGTTGTTCCGCTTCTTTGAGATTCGTGAATAGGACACAGACGCTGACAGACACCTGACACTTGACACTTGATACTGTCTTGATCTCCGCGGGTGGGGGGGAGAAGGGGGGTGGAGGGGTTGAGGGGGGGGGGGGGGTGAAAGAAAGGGACAAGAAGGAACTGTGTGGGGGCGGGGGGGGGGGGGGGGAGAGGCGATCGTATCATGGAAGTATAAGCTTTCTTCCTCGCAGTTCCACTCAGTGCACTGTCCTGCTAAGCTAAAGCAAAATATTCCCCCCCCCCCCTCTCTCCGTACAAACTGTAAATGTGTGTGTGAGTGTGTGGTATTTTCCTCTTCTGTGGTCAGCGAATAATGGATGGGTTCTAACTGGCGGAGCATACACCTGTATCGCAACCTTATTCATTCGGTTAAAACTGGTTAGGTTCTAAATGGCGGAGCATGCATCTGCGTCGCCAACCTTTTTTTTCATTCGGTTTAAACTGGTTGGGTTCTAACTGGCGGAGCATACAACTGTGTCGCAGCCCGGTTTTCCATCGGTTGAAACAAAAATTATGCATAAACGTGTTTGTTCGTGAAAAAAAAAGAAAGAATTTATCATCTTTAATATTGGAACGTAAACATCGACAGTTGCACAATGTTTCCCACTATGACTGACTTAGGCCTGTCTAAATAGCTCAAACTAACAATTGATGATGTAGCTACACTTATACCATTGTACTGTATAGTACTGGACAGTATAGTATTGTATTGTTTTTGTGTGTTTTTTTGTGTTGTTTCTTCGTCTTCTTTTCTTTATGCCATAACGGTGTTATCTATCCTAGGGAGAGTGTGTCGCCACAGTGCAGCGCCCATAATCATTTTTAAGATATTATATTGCTTTAAAATGTCCGGTAACGACAGACCTGGAGGAATCTGGTGAAAAGTTTTTCTCTGTAGCCGCTCTATTGACTCTTCGCAGAGTTATGGGAGATAAGAAGAAGAAGAAGAAGAAAGTATATATATATATATATATATATATATCTCAAGATCTGTCTTGTGCAAAACACTGGTGAGACTTTAAGCCAATCAGATTGCAGTAAAACTCTCGGGACACCCACCTTCAAACATTCTGACTCACACTAAAGCGTTACAGCTATAGGACTGTATTATGTCTGACGTTTGACGAAAAAAAAAAAAGATCCAGCAATGACAACACAGCAGCAGCGTCACAGATATATGCCGCGAACGTCAGGTGCAGAGCAATGGGGGTTGGCGGAATATTGACATACGGACATCTCTTCCCACTTTGATAATAATGGGCAAGTGCTGGCGGATCGCGCACAGAGGCTGCCCTCTGTACTATCCACTGAATGCCTTCTCACGTCCAATGGAAGACTGAAAAAAGTAGGAATGCAGTAAGAAAGAAAGAAAAAAAAAAGATGAGGGGGGACATATATATAAAGCCAGGAGAGACACAGAGACAGACAGATGAGAAAGAGAGAGAGAGAGTGTGTGTATGTGTGAGAGTGTGTGTGTGTGTGTTTGTGTGTGTGTGTGTGTGTGTGTGTGTGAGTGTGTGTGTGTGTGTGAGAGAGAGAGTGTGTGTGTGTGTGTGTGTGTGTGTGTGTGTTTGCTCCTAGGTGCATAAATGCGTGTGTAGCAGAAGGGAGAAAGAGAGAGAGAGAGAGAGAGACGGAAGAAAATGAGAGAAACGGATTCTGAGACCTGACACTGAATGCAGAAAAAAAGAAGGAGTAAGACTGACAGAAAAAAACAACAGAGAGAGAAAGAGAGAGAGGGGTGGGTGGGGGGGGGGGGGGGTCGGGGTTAGAGAGAGACAAACAGACAGACAGAAACAGAGCAGGGAGTGGGTATAGTAAAGAAAATCTTCACTTTGGTCTGTCCAACACGATCACATTCGTCACGTCTAAATACCCGTGTGTGGCTCTCATTTTTTTTTTTTTTTTAATTTTCTCATATTATTATTATTTAGTTATTTATTTAGTTATTTACTTATATACTTTTTTTTTTTTTTTTTTTTTTTTTACGCCTATAGTTGACTTCATCAAGTTTTTTGCGCCTTATGCATATTAGTAGTAGTAGTAGTTCTCTTTTTTTTTTATCTTTTTTTCTTTTTCTTTTTTTCTCAAGGCCTGACTAAGCGCGTTGGGGTTACGCTGCTTGGTCAGGCATCTGCTTGGTAGATGTGGTGTAGCGTATATATGGATTTGTCCGAACGCAGTGACGCCGCCTCCTTGAGCTACTGAAAACTGAAAAGTGAAAACTGAAACTGGCTCTCTGTCAGGCACAGGCACAGGGCTGAGTGACGTAAGTAAGCGTCACACACAGCTGTACACGTCAGCGCCCAGACAGACACTCATACAGGTTGGCAAGGTAGATCGGTTGATAAACTGACGATCAGACAGACCGACAAACAAGCAAGCTGACAGACACGCAGGCATGCAAACCGATAATTAATAGGTGACTGAACAGACAGACATATAGATAGACATATAGATAGCTAAATAGGTGGACAGCTAAAAGAATCGGTTAGATTAAACAATAATTCATAAAACTGGACCAATCTTGTCGCCAGTGGGTTTGTTTTTTGTTTTTGTTGTTGTTTTTTTGTTTTGTTTTTTGTAGTTATAGCTTATAAGATCGGTAAGTCGTCGCGCGCATGTGCATTTGCGCGCATAGTGTGTGTGTGTGTGTGTGAGCGCGTGCGTGTATGTGTGTGCGTGCGTGCGGATGTGTGTGTGTGTGTGCACGTGTGTGTGTGTGTTTTCTTGTGAGTGTGGTCTGAGTTTCAACAATTTCAACACATCCTCTTCCAGTGCAGGTCAAAGTTCGTTTCAACGACCCCGACCCCCCTCCTCCCCACACACACCCTCGTGTTTAGTTTCCACAACACTTAGAAATGTCACAGACCTTTGGACAGTTGGTCAACAATTTTTTTTTTTGTTTGTTTTTAAATAAAAACCCAAAAAACTTTTAAAATATATTTGTATTTCTTGGATGTTAAGCCTCCCTGTCACTTCAAAAAAAAAAAAAAAAAAAAAAAAAAAAAAAACACCTCTGGCCTTTCGATCCTAATATATCTGACTTACTGTACGTGGGTGACTGAATAGAAAACAGCAGGACACAAACCTCCACACAGCATAGCTTGTTGCTCTGATAGAGGGCAAAAGGTTCCGGCAGTGTATGGTATGATTGGTCCGCGCAGTAGCCGCGAGTGGTCGGATTTGTCCGAACGCAGTGACGCCTCCTTTGCCACTGAAAACTGAAACTGAAACTGGCTCTCTCAGGCACAGGCACAGGGCTGAGTGACGTAAGTAAGCGTCACACACAGCTGTACACGTCAGCGCCCAGACAGACACTCATACAGGTTGGCAAGGTAGATCGGTTGATAAACTGACGATCAGACAGACTGACAAACAAGCAAGCTGACAGACACGCAGACATGCAAACCGCGGATAAATAGGTGAACAGACAAGCATATAGATAGACATGTAGATAGCTAAATAGGTGGACAGCTAAAAGAATCGGTTAGATTAAACAATAATTCATAAAACTGGACCAATCTTGTCGCCAGTGGGTTTTTTTTTTTTTTTTTGTTTTTTTTTTTTGTTTTTTTGTTTTTTGTAGTTATAGCTTATAAGATCGGTAAGTCGTCGCGCGCATGTGCATTTGCGCGCATAGTGTGTGTGTGTGTGTTTGTGTGAGCGCGCGCGCGTGCGTGTATGTGTGTGCGTGCGTGCGGATGTGTGTGTGCACGTGTGTGTGTGTGTGTTTTCTTGTGAGTGTGGTCTGAGTTTCAACAATTTCAATACATCCTCTTCCAGTGCAGGTCAAAAGTTCGTTTCAACGACTCTAGCCCCCCCCCCCCTCCCCCACCTCCCACCCCCTCCTCCACCCCCGTGTTTAGTTTCCACAACACTTAGAAACGTCACAGACCTTTGGACAGTTGGTCAACAATTTTTTTATAATTAAATTTTTTGTTATAAAAACCCAAAAACCTTTTAATATATATTTGTATTTCTTGGATGTTAAGCCTCCCTGTCACTTCAAAAAAAAACCAACAAAAAAAAAAACCTCTGGCCTTTCGATCCTAATATATCTGACTTACTGTACGTGGGTGACTGAATAGAAAACAGCAGGACACAAAATTCCACACAGCATGGCTTGTGGCTCTTATCGAGGGCAAAAGGTTCCGGCAGTGTATGGTATGATTGGTCCGCGCAATAGCCGCGAGTGGTCGGCCGCCTAGGATACCCCACCCCCACCTCCCTCCCCTAGAAGATCCGGGGTCTTGAATCCCGGCGGCAAAGTCGGTATGAGGTGAGAATAATTTATCATTCCATTTTGTTCTCTAAAATTTTTTTCGGTCGATATTTATTTGTGTAGAACTGCCGCGGTCTGAAGCCCTTTCCATGCGTATAGTATTGAGTTAAAAAGAAGGGGAGAGGAACACTTCTTCTTTTTTTTCTTTTTTTTTAAGAAAGAAAGAAAGAAAGAAAAAAAAAAACCAAAAAAAAACCAACTGAACACACGTGGCACATTCGATACGAAGAACATCAAAGTGGAGACTAGCAGATTACACACACACACAGTCCACAACCAGATATCAGCGTAAACAGCACTCTCTCTCTCTCTCTCTCTCTCTCTCTCTCTCTCTCTCTCTCTCTCTCTTTGACAGGTGCAAATTAACAGATAAATAAGCAAGCGCGCTGGAGGTCAAAAGTACAGGTGCACTAGGTGCAGACATGTGCGCACAATTCAGGTGTGTGCTCAGTGCAGGTCTCAGTACAGGTGTGTGCTCAGTGCAGGTCTCAGTACAGGTGTGTGCTCAGTACAGGTCTCAGTACAGGTGTGTGCTCAGTACAGATGTGCAGCTGTGTGCTCAGTGCAGGTCTCAGTACAGGTGTGTGCTCAGTGCAGGTCTCAGTACAGGTGTGTGCTCAGTACAGGTCTCAGTACAGGTGTGTGCTCAGCACAGGTCTCAGTACAGGTGTGTGCTCAGTACAGGTCTCAGTACAGGTGTGTGCTCAGTACAGGTCTCAGTACAGGTGTGTGCTCAGTACAGGTGTGCAGGTGTGTGCTCAGTACAGGTGTGTGCTCAGTCCAGGTCTCAGTACAGGTGTGTGCTCAGTACAGGTCTCAGTACAGGTGTGTGCTCAGTACAGGTGTGCAGGTGTGTGCTCAGTGCAGGTCTCAGTACAGGTGTGTGCTCAGTACAGGTCTCAGTACAGGTGTGTGCTCAGTACAGGTGTGCAGGTGTGTGCTCAGTGCAGGTCTCAGTACAGGTGTGTGCTCAGTACAGGTCTCAGTACAGGTGTGTGCTCAGTACAGGTGTGCAGGTGTGTGCTCAGTACAGGTGTGTGCTCAGTCCAGGTCTCAGTACAGGTGGGTGCTCAGTACAGGTGTGTGCTCAGTACAGGTCTCAGTACAGGTGTGTGCTCAGTACAGGTCTCAGTACAGGTGTGTGCTCAGTACAGGTCTCAGTACAGGTGTGTGCTCAGTGCAGGTCTCAGTACAGGTGTGTGCTCAGTACAGGTGTGTGCTCAGTACAGGTCTCAAAACAGGTGTGTGCTCAGTACACGTCTCGGTAGTGGTGTGTGCTCAGTACAGGTCTCAAAACAGGTGTGTGCTCAGTACAGGTCTCAGTAGTGGTGTGTGCTCAGTGCAGGTCTCAAAACAGGTGTGTGCTCAGTACAGGTCTCAGTACAGGTGTGTGCTCAGTACAGGTCTCAAAACAGGTGTTTGCTCAGTTCAGGTCTCAGAACAGGTGTGTGCTCAGTACAGGTCTCAGTACAGGTGTGTGCTCAGTACAGGTCTCAGTACAGGTGTGTGCTCAGTACAGGTCTTAGTACAGGCGTGTGCTCAGCACAGGTGTGTGTGTGTGTGTTCAGTACAGGTGTATGCTCACAGCAGTGCCGGTGTGTGTGTGTGTGTGTGTGTGTGTGTGTGTCTGTGGTCAGCATAAGGATTCCGTGGCCTGCCTTTCTGTTGGTGCTGTCGGGTTGTACAGCCACTTGTGAAGCACTCACGCCGGTCTTCTGGTCGTACTGTGGCCTCTCTCTCCATCTCTCTCTCTCTCTGTTTCCGTCCTAAAGATTTTCTTTCTTGTTTCCCCCCCCCCCAAAGCAAACACTCTGATCGTCTTTCCCGCAGTGCACACACGGTGAGTAGACTGGTTCGAACACGCAGACACGCGTCTACGTTCCGTTGGCAAGGACGCTTATCTCTCTCTCTCTCTCTCTCTCTCTCTCTCTCTCTCTCTCTCTCTCTCTCTATCTCCTCTCCACCCCACCCCCACCCCCACCCCCGCCCCACCCCCCCCTCCTCTCGAGGCGAACGACCTAAAGGAAAGAAATTCATCCCAAGAAAATATTACGGTCATCCATGTGTAAATTTTCGGCTGAGCCTTTTTTTTGCTTTCATCGTCCAACAAAGAGACAAAAATGAAATTCGTTACTTTACTTATCGTGCAGTAGCTGTTGGTAAGTAAGTAACATATATTGTTTGGTGAGATGTTTTCTTGACACGTGATTACGATTGCAACTAACATACTTGGTAGGGTCCCTTCAGAATGGGCCGATGGTCTTCTGAATAAACATCATTTCATTTCATCATTTCATTTCATTTCATTTTATCTGTCTGTTTGTCTGTCTGTCTCTCTCTCTCTCTCTCTCTCTCTCTGTCTCTCATACACACCAACAACACCCACACCTCAACACACACCCCACCCCCCCACACACACACCCTCCCCCCCCACACACACACACCCTCTCCCTCTCCACACACACACACCCTCCCCCCCCACACACACCCTCCCCCCCACACACACACCCCCCGTCTCCACCCCCTCCTCCCCCCACACACACACCCTCTCCCCCCCCCCCACACACACACCCTCCCCCCCCCCACACACACCCCCGTCTCCACCCCCCTTCCCCCCCACACACACACCCTCTCCCCCCCCCACACACACACACCCTCTCCCCCCCACACACACACACACCCTCCCCCCCCACACACACACCCCCGTCTCCACCCCCCCTCCCCCCCACACACACACCCTCTCCCCCCCCACACACACACACCCTCCCCCCCCCACACACACCCCCGTCTCCACCCCCCCTCCCCCCCACACACACACCCTCTTCCCCCCCCCCACACACACCCCCTCCCCCCCCACACACACACACCCCCGTCTCCACCCCCCTCCCCCCACACACACACCCTCTCCCCCCCCACACACACACCCTCCCCCCCCACACACACACACCCCGTCTCCACCCCCCTCCCCCCCACACACACACCCTCTCCCCCCCACACACACACACCCTTCCCCCCCCCATACATACACACACCCGTCTCCACCACCCCTCCCCCACACACACACACCCCCTCTCCCCCCCACACACACACACCCTCCCCCCCCCACACACACACCCCCGTCTCCACCCCCCCTCCCCCCCCACACACACCCTCTCCCCCCACACACACACACAGCCTCCCCCACACACACACACACCCGTCTCCACCCCCCCTCCCCCCCACACACACACCCTCTCCCCCCCACACACACACCCTCTCCCCCCCCACACACACCCTCTCCCCCCACACACACACACCCTCTCCCCCCCGCACACCCCCCCCCCGTCTCCCCCCCCCTGCCCCCCCCCCCCCCACACACACCCTCTCCCCCCCCACACACACACCCTCTCCCCCCCCCCACACACACCCTCTCCCCCTCACACACACACACCCTCTCCCCCCCACACACACACACCCTCTCCCCCCCCACACACACACACCCTCTCCCCCCACACACACACACCCTCTCCCCCCCCACACACACACACCCTCTCCCCCCCCACACACACACCCTCTCCCCCCTCCCCCCCACACACACACCCTCTCCCCCCCCCCCCACACACACACCCTCTCCCCCCTCCCCCCACACACACACCCTCTCCCCCCCCCACACACACACCCTCTCCCCCCCCCCACACACACACTCATAGGACAAAGAGAGAAGACATTCTGGGGGAGGGGGGGGATAGGGGTGTGAGGGAGGGGGTGGGGAGAGGGAGGGAAGGATGGAGGGAGAGAGAGAGAGGGAGGGAGGGAGAGAGAGAGAGTGTGTGTGTGTGTATGTTTGTGCGCATTTCTTCTCTAAACTAAGTTCCAATTTCACTTTCTTCTTTAAAAACAAACAAAAAAACAACAACAAACATTTCACGTCATAGGTTCTGGCTGAATTTTACATTTTGACTAGTAACCAATCACCCGATCTACGTAGGCACGTCAGTCACTTTAACTCACTCAGAACGGCCAGTCCTCTCTTCTCCTCTACACAGACCCCTCGGATGTCCAGTAGGTGTCTGAATGACCCAACCTTTAGCTTCCGTCGTCAGAATTGTGGTATTCTTTGTCAACATTCACCTCTTCAGTGTAAGAGCTTTCCGCTTGCAATATTTTGATGGTGGTAATTGGGGTGAAACGCTGTTAACGTCGTCTCTTTCGCCGTTCGTATGGAGAGAGTTAACCCATCACGCACGCTGAGCTCAGCTGCACAATGCACAGTCATGGTCGTTCTTCAGTACGTCAGAGCGGTTAGAAGTAGCTCGGTACGTCCGAGCGATCAGTTTCAGTTCCAGTTCCAGTAGCTCAAGGAGGCGTCGCTGCGTTCGGACAAAATCCATATACAGCTACACCACAATCTGCCAAGCAAGCAGATGCCTGACCAGCAGCGTGACCCAACGCGCTTTGTCAGGCCTTGAGAAAAAGATAAATAAATAAAATGAAATAAAATAAAATAACTAAAAAATAAAATTAAATAAATAATTTTTTTTAAATAATACAATTAAAAATAAATAAATAAATAAATAAATAAATAAATAAATCATGAAAATAAAAATAAATAAACAGATAAAAATAATAATAATAATAATAGTAATAATAATAATAACAATGATGATAAATAAGCAAATAAATGTGGGGGAAAACAACAACAACAAAAAAAACAAAAAACAATGATGATAAATAAGCAAGGAAATGTGTGTGTGTGTGGGGGTGGGGGTGGCGGGGGGGGGAGGGGGGGAAAGCAGACACACATTCACACATACACACACACATACACACAACAGACATGCACTGCACAAACATGGAGCGATAAGAAACTGTTCATTCAGTGTTCCACCCCCTGACGTGCAGCGGGCCCTCTCTCTGAAACGGGCTTTACATACAATCCCTCAAGACTTTCACGGCTCGTTTCAGTTGGTTTGGGGGGGGGTGGGGGGGTGTTAGAGAGTGGGGGGTTGGGGGGCAGGGGGCAGGGGGTATCGAAAGGTATAATATAGGCTCTTGGCGTTATCGCCGGACTTCTTGCTTTAATGGGTAGGTCCTCTTTCCGAAGGCCAACAGTGTGTGTGTGTGTGTGTGTGTGTGTGTGTATATACGTGTGTGTGTGTTTGTGTGTGTGTGTGTGTGTGTGTGTGTTTCTGTGTATATACGTGTGTGTGTGTACGTGTGTGTGTTTGTGTGTGTATACGTGTGTGTGAGTGTGTGTGTGTGTGTGTGTTTGTGTGTATATACGTGAGTGTGTGTGTGTGTGTGCGTGTGTGTGTGTATACGTGTGTGTGTGTGTGTGTATACGTGTGTGTGTGTTTCTGTGTATATACGTGTGTGTGTGTGTGCGTGTGTATATACGTGAGTGTGTGTGTGTGCATGTGTAAATACGTGTGTGTGTGTGTGTGTGTGTGTCCCCCCTTCTCGCTTACTCCGGTATGCCCTCTTTCACCAATGCAATGAAAATGGATTTGAGTTAATGGCGCGTGCTGAATCGGTTTGTGTGTGTTATAACTGTGTGTGCTGTTGCCGGAACAACGTTTACCTTTCTGTCACTTTTAACCCCCCCCCCCCCCCCCCCACACACACACACACGCCCAGCCCCCCTGCCTTTGCGCGATGGTGGATATAAGTTTGTGGCTATAAATAGGTTTATTTATTTATGTGGGGGTGGAGGAGGTAAGGGGGTTGGTGGGGTACGTGCGTGCATATGTAATCATACAAGAGTATATAGATCGAGACTAAAACGACATGTCTTTCACACACATTTGACTTAACGCGAACAACTAAACAAAACTGACAAACTACGTGTGGTTATTTTGTATTTGTATTTGTATTTCTTTTTATCACAACAGATTTCTCTGTGTGAAATTCGGGCTGTTCTCCCCCCCCAGGGAGAGCGCGTCGCTACACTACAGCGCCACCCTTTTTTTTTTTTTTTTTTTTTTTTTTGTATTTTTTCCTGCGTGCAGTTTTATTTGTTTTTCCTATCGCAGTGGAATTTTCTACAGAATTTTGCCAGGAACAACCCTTTTGTTGCCGTTGGTTGTTTTTTTTACGCGCGCTGAGTGCATGCTGCACACGGGACCTCGGTTTATCGTCTCATCCGAATGACTAGCGTCCAGACCACCACTCAAGGTCTAGTGGAGGGGGAGAAAATATCGGCGGCTGAGCCGTGATTCGAACTAGCGCGCTCAGATTCTCTCTCGCTTCCTAGGCGGACGCGTTACCTCTAAGGCCATCACTCCACATGTGCACGAACACAGCTCTGCAAACAGAAACTTGAACAAAATGATCTGAGAATTTTTTTTTTTTTTTTTTTTTTCATTTTAACAGTATACAGTAAGTCTACACATACCCCAAGTAAAGAAGGGAGATAAAAAGAAAACAACAACAACAAAAACACCAACAAAAAAACATAAACATTACAGAAGTGTAGGCCCAGCCTACAGTAAAGTTGATGTAGTTAACCCTTTCACTGCCAAACTCGCATTTATGCAGCAGCTAGGTAGAGGACACATGTCACTGAAGGGTGAACCTACTGCTCTTTATGTTCGGAGGTAGTATTTTCTACACATCGCAGGGGGAATCCCTCGAGGCTATTCTTAGACACCATATTTTTGTGTGTGTGTGTTTATAGCACAAGGGAATTTTGTAACTCTAAATTGACTGGCGGTGAAAGAGTTAAAAATCCGGTACGATACGGTACACTATATTATCTAGTGCGTTAAAACAGCATCAGCAAACACATATCCCATTAGGACACAGCATAATATAATGATACAAATTTCTAAAAATGACGATGATGATGCTCATGTGATGATGATGATGATGATGAGAAGAAGAAGAAGAGAAGGCATCTAACACAAGTCATGCACTAGTATCACACACACACACACACACTCATAAAATGTCATCCGAACACACACACACACACACACACACACACACACACACACAGATAGAGACAGTGAGAAACAGAGACTATATACGTAGCTAATGAAATGCTTGGCAAAAAAAAAAAAATCTCTGGAGAATGATTTCAAATTCACCCAG
>NC_134891.1:8857428-8862428 GCF_041734735.1 Babylonia areolata | reverse complement strand
ATCCTTCACCCCTTACTCCGCACGATCGTCTTGCTAACACTTCAGCTCAGCTACAAAGACCGTCTTAGTGTTAGCGTTTTTTTTCTTTCGCTCGCACCCACCCACACACGCACACACAGGCACATACACACAAGCGCGCACGCACACACGCACACACACACACACACACACACACACACACACACAATGTAGATGGCTTGACATGCAAAAGAGCAGTTTTTGCTGATTCAATTTACATCATTGAAAAAAAAATTCAAGAATATTTTATCTTTGACACATTCACCGCGTAAAAATTTCATTCCTCTAAAAACAGAAAACAGCAACACATAAAATGATTTACATTTCGAATGAACTATGTTATTGTTAATATCACAACTAATACCCATCGTTTACGATTGCCTACAGTATTTCATGTCCTGAGACCTCCAATTAACATGTGTCATTCTTTTTTTTCTTTTTTTTTTCTCTCTTTTTTTCTGGTTACTGTTCGTGTAGAAAAAGTTTCATGTTTTGAAAATCAAGATATGTTAAGTTTCGAAATAAAAATAGCAATTTTATTGTGATATGTCTTTCTTGAATGAATTCATCAGAATTTAAATCAAACTAAAGCAAGGCCTTTGTATCATGAAAGCATCAGGCTTCCTACATGAGTTGAACACTGATCAATGAAAGAAACAAAACAAACAAAAAAAACCTCAACTTACTTCATGAAAACCAAATGTTGGTCTAGTTTATGACTATGACACATTCATTTAATTTATGAATATCTGTTAACGTCCAAAAAACGTTCATTTGAGTTCCAACCGGATTGTCGAGTATGCACACATCAGCACTAATCATCAGGATGCTACCTTCGTACATGTGTAACACCACTGAAACAACTATGCTCCATTTACTGGCTTTCGTTAATTAAAACATTCACATGTAAAACTGCATGTGTCTGACTTCTTATCAATCACGTGAGTGAGTGTGCGCATGAGTGTGTGTGTGTGTGTGTGTGTGTGTGTGTGTGTGTGTGTGTGTGTGTGTGTGCGTGCGTGTGTGTGTGTGTGCGTATTTCTTTCTATGAGAAAAGGAACAAACACTTATCAAGCCCAAACTGTCAATAGTTAGACACGCAACATTAGCACGGGTGAGTTAATGAACCAATCACCAATCAGTCCATCAATCAATCAATCAATCGATCGATCGATCGATCAACAGAGTGCCATGACGATCGATCAGTCAGTCTGTCAGTCAATCCAAGCTGGGCGCCGTGGCCGCAGGTCTCCACTGTCCCGAGCGATCAGCCAGTGCCTGTGCTGAATCCGAGAAGTGGAAGAAGAAGAGGAGGAGGAGGAGGGACAGAGGAGGATGGGGGGAGGGGGGATGGTAGGATGAGGGGGAAGGGTGGGAGGAGAGGAAGAAGAAGAGGAGGAGGAGGAGGGACAGAGGAGAATGGGGGGGGTGGGGGGAGGGGGGATGGTAGGATGAGGGGGAAGGGTGGGAGGAGAGGAAGAAGAAGAGGAGGAGGAGGAGGGACAGAGGAGAATGGGGGGGGTGGGGGGAGGGGGGATGGTAGGATGAGGGGGAAGGGTGGGAGGAGAGGAAGAAGAAGAGGAGGAGGAGGAGGGACAGAGGAGAATGGGGGGGGGTGGGGGGAGGGGGGATGGTAGGATGAGGGGGAAGGGTGGGAGGAGAGGAAGAAGAAGAGGAGGAGGAGGAGGGACAGAGGAGAATGGGGGGGTGGGGGGAGGGGGGATGGTAGGATGAGGGGGAAGGGTGGGAGGAGGGGAGGAGAGGAAGAAGAAGAGGAAGAGGAGGAGGGACAGAGGAGAATGGGGGGGGGTGGGGGGAGGGGGGATGGTAGGATGAGGGGGAAGGGTGGGAGGAGAGGAAGAAGAAGAGGAGGAGGGACAGAGGAGAATAGGGGGGTGTGGGGGGGAGGGGGGATGGTAGGATGAGGGGGAAGGGGAAGGGTGGGAAGAGATGTGGAGGAGAGGAGGGGAGGAGAGGAAGAAGAAGAGGAGGAGGAGGAGGGACAGAGGAGGATGGGGGGTGGGGGGGAGGGGGAATGGTAGGATGAGGGGGAAGGGGAAGGGTGGGAGGAGATGTGGAGGAGAGGAGGGGAGGGGAGGAGAGGAAGAAGAACAGTTGCAGATGGAAGAGGACGGGTGTAGTCAGGACGAAGAACAAAGAAAGGAGATAAGATGGAAGAAGAAGGTGATGATGATGGTGATGATGATGGTGGTGATGATGATGATGATGGTGATGATGATGATGGTGATGGTGGTGATAATGATGATGGTGATGATGATGATGGTGGTGGTGGTGATGATGGTGATGATGATGGTGATGATGTTGGTGATGCTGATGATGTTGATGGTGATGATGGTGGTGATGGTGATGATGGTGATGGTGATGATGACGGTGATGATGATGGTGATGATGATGGTGATGATGATGATGATGATGATGATGATAGTGGTGATGATGATGATGGTGATGATGATGATGGTGATGGTGATAATGATGGTGATGATGATGATGATGATGGTGATGATGGTGGTGATGATGATGATGATGATGATGATGGTGGTGATGATGATGATGGTGATGATGATGGTGATGATGATGATGATGATGATGATGATGGTGATGATGATGATGATAGTGGTGATGATGATGATGGTGATGATGATGATGGTGATGGTGATAATGATGGTGATGATGATGATGATGGTGATGATGGTGGTGATGATGATGATGATGATGATGATGATGATGATGGTGGTGATGATGATGGTGATTGTGATGATGGTGATGGTCATGATGATGGTCATGATGATGGTCATGATGATGTCGATGATGATGATGGTGATGATGATGATGATGGTGGTGATGATGATGATTAAGGAGAAGAAGGTGATGATGATGATAGTGATGATGATGATGGTGATGATGATGGTGATGGTGGTGGTGATGATGGTGGTGGTGATGATGATGATGATGGAGGAGAAGGAGGACGCAAATGAGAAGGAGAGAGAGAATGGGGAGAAAGAATGAGAGAAAGAGAAAGATACGAAGCAGAAAAAGTCTGATGTTGAAGAAGGAGAAGAAGGAGGAGGAGCAGAAGAAAAAGAAGAAGAAGAAGATGATGATGATGACGATGATGATGGTGATGATGATGAAGGAGGACGCAAATGAGAAGGAGAGAGAGAATGGGGAGAAAGAATGAGAGAAAGAGAAAGATACGAAGCAGAAAAAGTCTGATGTTGAAGAAGAAGAAGAAGGAAGGAGGAGGAGGGGGAGGAGCAGAAGAAAAAAAGAAGATGATGATGGTGATGAAGGGAGAGGAGAAGAAAGACACGGATGAGGAGAGAGAGAGAATGGAGAGAAAGATGGAGAGAAGGAGAAGAAGCAGAAACAGAAGAAGGAGGAGGGGGAAGGAGGAGGAAGGGGGGAAGGAGGAGGAGGGGGGGAGGAGGAGGAGGAAGAAGGGGGGAGGAGGAGGAGGAGGAGGAAGGGAGGAGGAGGAGGAGGAAGGGGGGGAGGAGGAGGAGGAAGGGAGGGGGAGGAGGAGGAAGGGGGGGGAGGAGGAGGAAGAAGGGGGGGAGGAGGAGGAGGAAGGGAGGAGGAGGAGGAAGGGGGGAGGAGGAGGAGGAAGGGAGGAGGAGGAAGGGGAAGGAGGAGGAGGAAGGGGGGAGGAGGAAGGGGGGAGCAGGAGGAAGGAGGAAGGGGAAGGAGGAGGAAGGGGGGAGGAAGGGGAAGGAGGAGGAGGAAGGGGGGAGCAGGAGGAAGGGAGGAGGAGGAAGGGGAAGGAGGAGGAGGAAGGGGGGAGCAGGATGAAGGGGGGAGGAGGAGGAAGGGGGGAGCAGGATGAAGGGGAAAGAGGAGGAAGGGAGGAGGAGGAAGGGAGGAGGAGGAAGGGAGGAGGAGGAAGGGAGGAGGAGGAAGGGAGGAGGAGGAAGGGGGGAGCAGGAGGAAGGGGAAGGAGGAGGAGGAAGGGGGAAGCAGGAGGAAGGGGGGGAGCAGGAGGAAGGGGAAGGAGGAGGAGGAAGGGGGGAGCAGGAGGAGGGGGGGAGCAGGAGGAAGGGAGGAGGAGGAAGGGGAAGGAGGAGGAGGAAGGGGGGAGCAGGAGGAGGGGGGGAGCAGGAGGAGGGGGGGAGCAGGAGGAAGGGAGGAGGAGGAAGGGGAAGGAGGAGGAGGAAGGGGGGAGCAGGAGGAGGGGGGGAGCAGGAGGAAGGGAGGAGGAGGAAGGGGAAGGAGGAGGAAGGGGGGAGCAGGAGGAAGGGGAAGGAGGAGGAGGAAGGGAGGAGGAAGGGGGGAGCAGGAGGAAGGGGAAGGAGGAGGAGGAAGGGAGGAGGAAGGGGGGAGCAGGAGGAAGGGGAAGGAGGAGGAGGAAGGAGGAGGAGGAAGGGGGAGGAGGAGGAGGAAGGGGGGAGGAGGAGGAGGAGGAGAAGAAGCAGGAGGAGGAGGAAGGGGGAAGGAGGAGAACTCACACAGCAAAAACCAACAACCAACAAAAACTCGAACAGCAACCGTTATCATCACTCTGAACACCACCACAACCCCACAACAACACCCTCTTCAGTGCTCCACCATTACACTCCGTCTCAACGAAAGTCGACGCCGCCTGGGAGAGCGAGACGCCTGCACGCCACCCTTCGCAGCAGTCCCCGCGCCGCCGCCGCCGCCGCCGTCAGCCTGGGAGGGAAGAGAGGGGAGGAGGGATGACTCAGCCGACTGTACCCGAGACATGCTCCGCTGCTTGGCCAGCTGCCGGCGACGGGTGAGTCGCTCCCGGGGCGGGGTGGCCAAGGCCTCGCGGACACGCCGCTCCAGCTCCGACTCCATCTGGTCGCGGATCGTCTGCCGCCATTGGGGCTCGTCGGCCGCTGTTTGCCAGGACGGAAGGGTAAGATGTGAGGTGAGGTGAGTGTGAGTGAGTGTGAGTGAGGGTGGGTGGGTTTGTGGGTGGGGGTGGAATGAACAAGAGAATCTGATGAATGAATGAATGA
>NC_134891.1:8839928-8852428 GCF_041734735.1 Babylonia areolata | reverse complement strand
ATGTATTGTAATGTGATGTTACACGATAAAATGTTCACATGTATTGTAATGTGATGTTACACGATATAATGTTCACATGTATTGTAATGTAATGTTTCACGATATAATGTTCACATGTATTGTAATGTGATGTTTCACCATATAATGTTCACATGTGTTGGAATGTGATGTTTCACGATATAATGTTCACATGTATTGTAATGTGATGTTTCACGATATAATGTTCACATGTATTGTAATGTGATGTTACACGATATAATGTTCACATGTATTGTCATGTGATGTTTCACGATATAATGTTCACATGTATTGTAATGTGATGTTTCACGATATTATGTTCACATGTATTGTAATGTGATGTTACACGATATAATGTTCACATGTATTGTAATGTAATGTTTCACGATATAATGTTCACATGTATTGTAATGTAATGTTACACGATAAAATGTTCACATGTGTTGTAATGTGATGTTACACGATATAATGTTCACATGTATTGTAATGTAATGTTACACGATATAATGTTCACATGTGCTGTAATGTGATGTCACACGATATAATGTTCACATGTGTTGTAATGTGATGTTTCACGATATTATGTTCACATGTATTGTAATGTGATGTTACAAGATAAAATGTTCACAGGTGTTGTAATGTGATGTTACACGATATAATGTTCACATGTATTGTAATGTGATGTCACACGATATAATGTTCACATGTATTGTAATGTGATGTTACACGATATTATGTTCACATACCCCTTCATAGCGGGCCACGCCCTAATTATGAAGGCTTACATAAATGAATAAACCATCTTGGAACATGGAACTCTCTCTCTCTCTCTCTCACTCCCCTCACACACACACACACACACACACACACACACACACACACACACACACACACACACACACACACACACACACACGCACGCATGCACGCGCGCACGCACACACACATAACCCCCACAATCCATAGACATTAGTGTGAGATACTGGTGTCTATTCACAACAAACGACGAGGCGGACAGACAGAAAGAGAGGGGGAGGAGAAAGAGAAGGAGACAGTGAGAAAAACAAGGGAAAGAGACAAGCAGAGAAAGACATATTCAGAGACAGAGCAAGCGAAAATGAGAGAGAGAGAAAGAGAGAGATATTTATATATATACAGAAAGACAGACAGAGACGGAGAGAGAGACAGAGAGACAAAGAAAGAGAACAGAGAGAAAGAGAGAGAGAGGGGGGGGGAGGGGAGAGGGGGGATACAGACGTGAAGTGAACGGACAGACATCAAAAGCAGAGAAGCAAGTGGGTTCAAGAGACAGACAGACAGACAGACAAGCAGACAGACACACACACAGGCAGACAGACATAAACTCATTCTAAAATCCACAGATGGTCAAATAACGAAACAGAAGAGAGAGAGAGAAAAAAAAAAAAACACCATTGCCACAGGGAGAGAAAAGGGCAGACGTCAACTTACGAGGCATCTTTCTGTCTCTCCGGGTTGAAACGTAATCCATGTCCATACTTTGGCTATTCAACCACATCTTTTTTTCTTTTTTTTCCCCCTTCAATTAAATGAAGTCATCAGAACATAGCTCTCTTTACAAACACGTCACAACCCTCACATGTCAAAATGTGACACACTCAATTGTCCAGTGCCACGTCATTAGTAGACATCTTCGTGATGTCACAATAAACTAGCTCTCGGAAAAAAACGCGTCACAAACTTCCACAACCAACGTGTCAAAATGTGACACACTCAATAGTCCAGTGACACGTCATTAGTATTCGTCCTGGTGATGTCACAATAAACTAGCTCTCGGTAAAACGCGTCACAAGCTTCCGCAACCCATATGTCAAAATGTGACACACTCAATAGCCCAGTGACACGTCATTAGCTGACATGTTCGTGATGTTACAATCACATATCTTTCAGGGGGGGAAAACCGCGTCACACTCTTCCAAAGCCCCACATGTCAAAATATGACAAAATAAATAGTTTAATGACACGTCACTGAGAGACGTTCTCGTGATTTCACAATAATACAGCTCTTGGTGTAATGCGTCACAACCTTCCACAACCCATCTGTCAAAATGTGACCCACTCAATATTCCAGTGACACGTCATTAACAGACGTTTTTGTGATGTCACAACGAGATAGCTCTTGGTATAAACGCGTCACAAATCTCCACCAACCCCTATGTCAAAATGTAACACACTCGATAATCCAGTGACACGTCATTAGTATTCGTCCTGGTGATGTCACAATAAACTAGCCCCCGGTAAAACGCGTCACAAGCTTCCACAACCCATATGTCAAAATGTGACACACTCAATAGTCCAGTGACACGTCATTAGTATTCGTCCTGGTGATGTCACAATAAACTATCTCCCGGTAAAACGCGTCACAAACTTCCGCAACCCATATGTCAAAATGTGACACACTCAATAGTCCAGTGACACGTCATTAGTATTCGTCCTGGTGATGTCACAATAAACTAGCTCCCGGTAAAACGCGTCACAAGCTTCCGCAACCCATATGTCAAAATGTGACACACTCAATAGCCCAGTGACACGTCATTAGCTGACATGTTCGTGATGTTACAATCACATAGATCTCGGGGACAAAAACGCGTCACAATCTTCCAAAACACCGCATGTCAAAATATGACAAACTAAAAAGATTAGTGACACGTCACTGAGAGACGTCCTCGTGATTTCACAATAACACAGCTCGTGGTGTAATGCGACACAACCTTCCACAACCCATTTGTCAAAATGTGACACACTCAATAGTCCAGTGACACGTCATTAATAGACGTTTTTGTGATGTCACAACGAGATAGCTCTTGGTACAACCGCGTCACAAACTTCCACAACCAATGTGCCAAAATGTGACACACTCAATTATCCAGTGACACGTCATTAGTATTCGTCCTGGTGATGTCACAATAAACTAGCTCCCGGTAAAACGCGTCACAAGCTTCCACAACCCATATGTCAAAATGTGACACACTCAATAGTCCAGTGACACGTCATTAGTATTCGTCCTGGTGATGTCACAATAAACTAGCTCCCGGTAAAACGCGTCACAAACTTCCACAACCCATATGTCAAAATGTGACACACTCAATAGCCCAGTGACACGTCATTAGCTGACATGTTCGTGATGTTACAATCACATATCTTTCAGGGGGGAAAAACCGCGTCACACTCTTCCAAAACCCCACATGTCAAAATATGACAAAATAAATAGTTTAATGACACGTCACTGAGAGACGTTCTCGTGATTTCACAATAACACAGCTCGTGGCGTAACGAGACACAACCTTCCACAACCCATTTGTCAAAATGTGACACACTCAATAGTCCAGTGACACGTCATTAATAGACGTTTTTGTGATGTCACAACGAGATAGCTCTTGGTATAAACGCGTCACAAATCTCCACAACCCCTATGTCAAAATGTGACACACTCGATAATCCAGTGACACGTCATTAGTATTCGTCCTGGTGATGTCACAATAAACTATCTCCCGGTAAAACGCGTCACAAACTTCCGCAACCCATACGTCAAAATGTTACACACTCAATAGTCCAGTGACACGTCATTTGCTGACATCTTCGTGATGTTACAATCACATATCTTTCAGGGGGGAAAAACCGCGTCACACTCTTCCAAAACCCCACATGTCAAAATATGACAAAATAAATAGTTTAATGACACGTCACTGAGAGACGTCCTCGTGATTTCACAATAACACAGCTCGTGGTGTAATGCGTCACAACCTTCCACAACCCATTTGTCAAAATGTGACACACTCAATAATCCAGTGACACGTCATTAATAGACGTTTTTGTGATGTCACAATGAGATAGCTCTTGGTATAAACGCGTCACAAATCTCCACCAACCCCTATGTCAAAATGTGACACACTCGATAATCCAGTGACACGTCATTAGTATTCGTCCTGGTGATGTCACAATAAACTAGCTCCCGGTAAAACGCGTCACAAACTTCCGCAACCCATATGTCAAAATGTTACACACTCAATAGTCCAGTGACACGTCATTTGCTGACATCTTCGTGATGTTACAATCACATATCTTTCAGGGGGGAAAAACCGCGTCACACTCTTCCAAAACCCCACATGTCAAAATATGACAAAATAAATAGTTTAATGACACGTCACTGAGAGACGTTCTCGTGATTTCACAATAACACAGCTCGTGGTGTAATGCGTCACAACCTTCCACAACCCATCTGTCAAAATGTGACACACTCAATAATCCAGTGACACGTCATTAATAGACGTTTTTGTGATGTCACAACGAGATAGCTCTTGGTACAACCGCGTCACAAATCTCCACCAACCCCTATGTCAAAATGTGACACACTCAACAGTCCAGTGACACGTCATTACAATTCGTCCTGGTGATGTCACAATAAAATAGCTCTCGGTAAAACGCGTCAAAAGCTTCCACAACCCCTATGTCAAAATGTGACACACTCAACAGTCCAGTGACACGTCATTAACAGACGTTTTTGTGATGTCACAACGAGATAGCTCTTGGTATAAACGCGTCACAAATCTCCACCAACCCCTATGTCAAAAATGTGACACACTCGATACGTCACTGACACATCATGAGCAGACGTTTTGTGTGATGTCACACACGCATGCAGTATACCAGCTAACACATACACAGTTCTTCTTCTGTTGTTGTTTTTTTCTTTTCTTTTTTTTTCCTTTCTTTTTTTTTTTCTTCTTCTTTTTTCTTTACCATCAAAACTGTAGAACTTCAGCTGACGAATGCGGTTAAATATATCGTGAATGATTGAGCGCCGATACTATCTTGTACATTCTGGTGTTGTCATTATTACCGTTGATGAATATCAACACGCTCACGAGGGAAAGCAAAGTATGTGCGTGTGCGTAAAACAGTTGAGTCAGCGCGTGCACTGATGTGTACGCGGCGTGTGTGTGCATGCATGTTGCGCATGAGTGCCACGAAAAAGACCACGTTGACACTATACATTTTTCTCTCTCTCTTTTTTTTTTTTTTTTCGGTTGCAATACAAAACACCGAGCGCTCAACGAAAATCACAATGAATGAATAAATTAATTGATTATATTTCCAAAAAAAAAATTTTTTTTTTTAATGAAACAGGATTATATACAATCAAATATACTTAGCCAACCCCCCCCCCCCCCCCCCCCCCAAAAAAAAAAAAAAAACAGCCGCAGTCGGTCAAAAAAGCTAACTGATCTTTTTGGTGGTATTCATTCAAACATACACGCACGCACATAGCAAAGATCCAACGCATGCACACACCGATTCAAGAGTACACGCGCACGCACACGCCGGCTTAGGTTACACCACACGCGTTCCTGCGCGCTCTTGTTGACGTATCAACAGTACAACTGATAAGAACAACACCAAAATATATGTTTGGTTGGGTTTTTTTAAATAACCACTCAACAACAACAACAAAAACAAAAAAAAAAGTTTTAAAATAACCAGTCTCCTCGCAAAACCGACAATAACACGTCTCCTCAAACCCAACAGAACAAACCGTCGACCCATCGTCAGTCTCAGACAACAGACAATACCGGCAACTCCTCCCCCCCCACCCCCAACCCCACCCCACCCACACCCACATTTCACCCCCACGCAACTCTCCACACGTAACACACTGAAGAAGAAGAAGAAGGCAAAGACAAGACACTACGGCAACACAGCTAGACAATGGGAAACACAGCTAGCTCCCTCGTACCGTCCTCAACAAAATACACCTGAAACAAAACGACACAGGTTGCTCGCGGAACTACCCCTCTCTAGAGCTGGTAACTCAACTCCACATACCACACACACACACACACACACACACACACACACATACCTACCACTGGTATTCATTAGCTTCACATCGTTTTTTGTACACTGTTAATTACAACCAAAGGGAAAAGAATAGAGGGGGAAAAAAAGAAAAAAGAAAAAAAAACAAAAAAACACGAAGGGCTGTGTACCAATACGTGTAACCCACGAGTCGACAAAACGAGGTATCTTGATCCTCACAAACAGTAAAACCAATCCATGCGAAGAAAAAAAAACAGAAGTATGACTATGAGGCAATGCCGTGTGTGTGTGTGTGTGTGTGTGTGTGTGTGTGTGTGTGTGTGTGTGTGTGTGTGTGTGTGTGTGTGTGTGTATGTGTGTGTGTGTGTGTGTGTGTGTGTGTGTGGAGGAAGACGATGTGGATGAGGGTAATTACGAATACGCATAGTTTTTGCATGGACACGCACTTTTTCCGTGTGCGCACACGTATTTGTCCTTGTATCTGGGTGTATGTATGCGCGTACGTGCGTGTGTGTGTGTGTGTATGCGTATGTACGTGCACGCGCGTTTGTGCGAACGTGTGTGTGTATGTGCGTGCGTACGTGTCTACGTGTGTGTGTGTGTGTGTGCGCGCGCGCGCTCGCGCGTGTCTACGTGTGTATGTGTGTGTGTACGCGCGCGCGCGACACACACACACCGGCAATCTGTTCAGATGTAAGCGACAAAGCGAGGGGTCAGATGGGAAGGATTATTATCCCGTTAAGCCGTGCCGCTAAACCAGGGCACTAATCTCCTTAATCTGTCCCGTGGTTGTTGCGTGTTCTGTGCCTTAAAGCCACAGTCACTCGCTTTCTGTCATCGACTGTGTCTCGGTTATTTATTTATTCATTACAAGAAGAAGAAGAAGAAGAAGAAGAAAAGACGAAGAAGACGACGAAGAAGAAGAAATATGCTGTATATTACAGCGCCGAATCTTATGCAGAGACAAATCAAAGCCGCTTTCACACCAGTCATTCATTCACACGCATGCGTAGTAACTCTGAATCAGACACAGCTTTCAAACTCACGCTTTGGAGACAGGGTAGGCCGAAGGAGGGATGGGTGGGAGGGGGGTGGGGTGGGGGGGGGAGTTTTTGGGTAAAGAGGTAAGTTTTAATGCCAGACTTGAAAGAGCCGAGTGCAGAGATTTGACGACGCCTGTGATGGAGGTCAGTGCAACAGTAACGTCCAGAGACAGAAAAAAAAAAGGGGCGTGGACTCTTTTGTGATGTCCAGTGAAACTGTAAAAGGTTTCTTTACACCTGGAAATTACGGCGAAAGTATCAGAGAGGGACATTTCAAGGACACTTCAGTAAGTGTCCATGAAACTTTGTGGAATGATAGATAATGGAATAGTGTGGTTGATACATAAAGGAATCGGGTAGCGTTCATTGTCTGTACCCTGTGTATCTGCACCCAGAACCAGGATCTTTAACTCACTCAGTACGGCCAGTCCTCTCTTCTCCTCTACACAGACCCCTCGGATGTCCAGTGGGTGTCTGAATGACCCAACCTTTAGCTTCCGTCGTGAGAATTGTGGTATTCTTTGTCAACATTCACCTCTTCAGTATAAGAGCCTTCCGCTTGCAATATTTTGATGATGGTAATTGGGGTGAAACGCTGTTGACGTCGTCTCTTTCGCCGTTCGTATGGAGAGAGTTAAAAGAATTGTTCACCATTGGGGAATAGCAAACTACTGGACCACTACTCTGAATTGGCGTGTGTATGACCTCGCGGAGTGTCTTTACCAATCTATGTTAACTCCAAAGTTACCGTGTGTGTGTGTGTGTGTGTGACAGGGAGAGACAGAGTTAAACGAGCTGAAAAACAAGCAGTCAATAGACAGTAACACAATGACGTACGTCAGCTGAAAAAAAAAAAAAAATCACACCCCGACAGGATCTACGTCAAATTGGCGCGCTGACGTCCAAAAAGCTGACGTCAACACATTGTGAAACATCGATGAGACAAAGTAATACCTGGTAAGGACCCAGGTCTGTATTTAAACCCTTGACTATTGCGGACGAAGATGCGTGTCAGCGAAGGGCTACAAACACGGTGAAAATAGGACTGTGCTCACAGGCCAGGATATTAGTCACTGTTCTTTATCTAAACTTTTTTTCCCCTCTTGACATTGCATCGCTTTTATTCACCATAATCAATGAATGGTACCATTGACAAGAACACTAAAAGCAGTACGCTTAACTGAACTTTAAACTCACAACTCACTGGTAGTACGCTAACTGTGCTTTAAACTCATAACAAACTGACAGCACGCTAACTGCACTTTAAACTCATGTCATACTGATAGCACGCTAACTGCACTTTAAACTCATGTCATACTGATAGCACGCTAACTGCACTTTAAACTCATGTCATACTGATGGCACGCTAACTGCACTTTAAACTCATGTCATACTGATAGCATGCTAACTGCACTTTAAACTCACAACACACTGATAGCACGCTAACTGCACTTTAAACTCATGTCATACTGATAGCACGCTAACTGCACTTTAAACTCATGTCATACTGATGGCACGCTAACTGCACTTTAAACTCATGTCATACTGATAGCACGCTAACTGCACTTTAAACTCATGTCATACTGATCGTACGCTAACTGCACTTTAAACTCACGTTATACTGATAGCACGCTAACTGCACTTTAAACTCATGTCATACTGATAGCACGCTAACTGCACTTTAAACTCATGTCATACTGATAGCACGCTAACTGCACTTTAAACTCGCAACATACTGATAGCACGCTAACTGCACTTTAAATTCACAACATACTGATAGCACGCTAACTGTACTTTAAACTCATGTCATACTGATAGCACGCTAACTGCACTTTAAACTCACGTCATACTGATAGCACGCTAACTGCACTTTAAACTCACGTCATACTGATGGCACGCTAACTGCACTTTAAACTCATGTCATACTGATGGCACGCTAACTGCACTTTAAACTCATGTCATACTGATAGCACGCTAACTGCACTTTAAACTCATGTCATACTGACAGCACGCTAACTGCACTTTAAACTCACGTCATACTGATAGCACGCTAACTGCACTTTAAACTCATGTCATACTGATGGTACGTTAACTGCACTTTAAACTCATGTCATACTGATAGCACGCTGACTGTACTTTAAACTCATGTCATACTGATGGCACACTAACTGCACTTTAAACTCATGTCATACTGATATCACACTAACTGCACTTTAAACTCATGTCATACTAATAGCACGCTAACTGCACTTTAAACTCACGTCATACTGATCGTACGCTAACTGCACTTTAAACTCACGTCATGCTGATATCACACTAACTGCACTTTAAACTCATGTCATACTAATAGCACGCTAACTGCACTTTAAACTCACGTCATACTGATCGTACGCTAACTGCACTTTAAACTCACGTCATGCTGATAGCACGCTAACTGCACTTTAAACTCACGTCATACTGATAGCACGCTAACTGCACTTTAAACTCACGTCATACTGATGGCACGCTAACTGCACTTTAAACTCATGTCATACTGATGGCACGCTAACTGCACTTTAAACTCATGTCATACTGATAGCACGCTAACTGCACTTTAAACTCATGTCATACTGACAGCACGCTAACTGCACTTTAAACTCACGTTATACTGATAGCACGCTAACTGCACTTTAAACTCATGTCATACTGATGGTACGTTAACTGCACTTTAAACTCATGTCATACTGATAGCACGCTGACTGTACTTTAAACTCATGTCATACTGATGGCACACTAACTGCACTTTAAACTCATGTCATACTGATATCACACTAACTGCACTTTAAACTCATGTCATACTAATAGCACGCTAACTGCACTTTAAACTCATGTCATACTGATAGCACGCTAACTGCACTTTAAACTCACGTCATACTGATAGCACGCTAACTGCACTTTAAAATCATGTCATACTGATAGCACGCTAACTGCACTTTAAACTCACGTCATACTGATAGCACGCTAACTGCACTTTAAACTCACGTCATACTGATGGCACGCTAACTGCACTTTAAACTCATGTCATACTGATGGCACGCTAACTGCACTTTAAACTCATGTCATACTGATCGTACGCTAACTGCACTTTAAACTCACGTTATACTGATAGCACGCTAACTGCACTTTAAACTCATGTCATACTGATAGCACGCTAACTGCACTTTAAACTCATGTCATACTGATAGCACGCTAACTGCACTTTAAACTCGCAACATACTGATAGCACGCTAACTGCACTTTAAATTCACAACATACTGATAGCACGCTAACTGTACTTTAAACTCATGTCATACTGATAGCACGCTAACTGCACTTTAAACTCACGTCATACTGATAGCACGCTAACTGCACTTTAAACTCACGTCATACTGATGGCACGCTAACTGCACTTTAAACTCATGTCATACTGATGGCACGCTAACTGCACTTTAAACTCATGTCATACTGATAGCACGCTAACTGCACTTTAAACTCATGTCATACTGACAGCACGCTAACTGCACTTTAAACTCACGTCATACTGATAGCACGCTAACTGCACTTTAAACTCATGTCATACTGATGGTACGTTAACTGCACTTTAAACTCATGTCATACTGATAGCACGCTGACTGTACTTTAAACTCATGTCATACTGATGGCACACTAACTGCACTTTAAACTCATGTCATACTGATATCACACTAACTGCACTTTAAACTCATGTCATACTAATAGCACGCTAACTGCACTTTAAACTCACGTCATACTGATCGTACGCTAACTGCACTTTAAACTCACGTCATGCTGATATCACACTAACTGCACTTTAAACTCATGTCATACTAATAGCACGCTAACTGCACTTTAAACTCACGTCATACTGATCGTACGCTAACTGCACTTTAAACTCACGTCATGCTGATAGCACGCTAACTGCACTTTAAACTCACGTCATACTGATAGCACGCTAACTGCACTTTAAACTCACGTCATACTGATGGCACGCTAACTGCACTTTAAACTCATGTCATACTGATGGCACGCTAACTGCACTTTAAACTCATGTCATACTGATAGCACGCTAACTGCACTTTAAACTCATGTCATACTGACAGCACGCTAACTGCACTTTAAACTCACGTTATACTGATAGCACGCTAACTGCACTTTAAACTCATGTCATACTGATGGTACGTTAACTGCACTTTAAACTCATGTCATACTGATAGCACGCTGACTGTACTTTAAACTCATGTCATACTGATGGCACACTAACTGCACTTTAAACTCATGTCATACTGATATCACACTAACTGCACTTTAAACTCATGTCATACTAATAGCACGCTAACTGCACTTTAAACTCACGTCATACTGATCGTACGCTAACTGCACTTTAAACTCACGTCATGCTGATAGCACACTAACTGCACTTTAAACTCATGTCATACTGATGGCACGCTAACTGCACTTTAAACTCATGTCATACTGATAGCACGCTAACTGCACTTTAAACTCACGTCATACTGATAGCACGCTAACTGCACTTTAAACTCACGTCATACTGATGGCACGCTAACTGCACTTTAAACTCATGTCATACTGATAGCACGCTAACTGCACTTTAAACTCACGTCATACTGATAGCACGCTAACTGCACTTTAAAATCATGTCATACTGATAGCACGCTAACTGCACTTTAAACTCACGTCATACTGATAGCACGCTAACTGCACTTTAAACTCACGTCATACTGATGGTACGCTAACTGCACTTTAAACTCATGTCATACTGATAGCACGCTAACTGCACTTTAAACTCACGTCATACTGATAGCACGCTAACTGCATTTTAAACTCATGTCATACTGCTAGCACACTAACTGCACTTTAAACTCATGTCATACTGATAGCACGCTAACTGCACTTTAAACTCATGTCATACTGCTAGCACGCTAACAGCACTTTAAACTCACGTCATACTGATAGCACGCTAACTGCACTTTAAACTGACGTCATACTGACAGCACGCTAACTGCACTTTAAACTGACGTCATACTGACAGCACGCTAACAGCACTTTAAACTGACGTCATACTGACAGCACGCTAACTGCACTTTAAACTCATGTCATACTAACGGGAAGGCTTTCCGCTTCCTTGCGTTTCATCTTTACTTTTGAATTAATGCTCTAATGTGTTGGTCGAGTCTTCTTCGGTATGAACTGTATCATTGACTGTGCGTGCATGAGTTTATATGTATGTGTGTGTGTGTGTGCGTGCATGCTCCCTCATACGTATTCATGTATTTTACCTAATTTGGATATATATATGCAACAACACCAGATAAGCTCCGCCCACTGAACAGCCAATCCGGACGAGATTATCATTGTGTTACCTGCAGAAAGATCCACAGTACTACACACTCAGCGATGCGGACCGCTTGCACAACTCTACCGACTGAAGTCGTGAACACACACACACACGCACACACACGCGCGCGCGCGCACGCACGCACGCATGGACGTATGCACATACACACACACACATTGACACACACACAC
>NC_134891.1:8822428-8827428 GCF_041734735.1 Babylonia areolata | reverse complement strand
ATATTTTCTCCCCCCTCCACTTAGACCTTGAGTGGTGGTCTGGACGCTAGTTATTCGGATGAGACGATAAACCCAGGTCCCGTGTGCAGCATGCACTTAGCGCACGTAAAAGAACCCACGGCAACAAAAGGGTTGTTCCTGGCAAAATTCTGTAGAAAAATCCACTTCGATATGAAAAACAAAATTAATAAAACTGCACGCAGGACAAATTTTTTTTTAAATAGGTGGCGCTGTAGTGTAGCGCTGGGGAGAGCAGCCCGAAGAAATACAAAATACAAAATACATTATAAACAGATTTTTTTTTTAATTTTTAAACCGTTTCGCTTCATTATATGTCGTCGAAACCGTGTATTGTTTTATGAGGAGAAAGTTCCACAATATCCATCCTGATCAATAGCTCTGAGAGTCCGGCCGACTCAGTTACTAGCAGTGTATAATGGCTCAATGCCCTGTACTGTATTGTACTACACTGTACTGTATTATACTACCCTGTACTGCACTGTACTGTATTGTACTACACTGTACTGTATTGTACTGCACTGTACTGCATTGTGCTGTATTGTACTACACTGTACTGTATTGTACTGCACTGTACTGTATTGTACTGTATTGTACTGTATTGTACTGTATTGTACTGCCCTGTACTGTATTGTACTGTATTGTACTGTATTGTACTGTATTGTACTGCCCTGTACTGTATTGTACTACACTGTACTGTATTGTACTGTATTGTACTGTATTGTACTGTATTGTACTGTATTGTACTGTATTGTACTGCACTGTACTGTATTGTACTGCACTGTACTGTATTGTACTGTATTGTACTGTATTGTACTGTATTGTACTGTATTGTACTGCCCTGTACTGTATTGTACTACACTGTACTGTATTGTACTGTATTGTACTGCACTGTACTGTATTGTACTACACTGTTCTGTATTGTACTGTATTGTACTGTATTGTACTGTATTGTACTACACTGTACTGTATTGTACTGTATTGTACTACACTGTACTGTATTGTACTGTATTGTACTACACTGTACTGTATTGTACTGTATTGTACTGCACTGTACTGTATTGTACTACACTGTTCTGTATTGTACTGCCCTGTACTGTATTGTACTACACTGTACTGCACTGTACTGTATTGTACTGCACTGTACTGTATTGTACTACACTGTTCTGTATTGTACTGCCCTGTACTGTATTGTACTACACTGTACTGCACTGTACTGTATTGTACTACACTGTACTGTATTGTACTGTATTGTACTGTATTGTACTGCACTGTACTGCACTGTACTGTATTGTACTGCCCTGTACTGTATTGTACTGCACTGTACTGTATTGTACTACACTGTACTGTATTGTACTACACTGTACTGTATTGTACTGTATTGTACTACACTGTACTGTATTGTACTGTATTGTACTGTATTGTACTGTATTGTACTACACTGTACTGTATTGTACTGTATTGTACTGCCCTGTACTGTATTGTACTGTATTGTACTGTATTGTACTGCATTGTACTGTATTGTACTGTATTGTACTACACTGTACTGTATTGCACTGCACTGCACTGTATTATACTGCACTGTACTGCACTGTACTGCACTGTACTGTATTATACTGTCCTGTACTGCCTTGTACTGCACTGTACTGTATTATACTGCCCTGTACTGCCTTGTACTGCACTGTACTGTATTATACTGCCCTGTACTGCCTTGTACTGCACTGTACTGTATTATACTGCCCTGTACTGCCCTGTACTGCACTGTACTGTATTGTACTGCACTGTACTGTACTGTATTGTACTGCATTGTACTGTATTGTACTGCACTGTGCTGAGCTGTATTGCACCATACGGTGGTGTACTTCCCCGTATAGTATTGCAATGCACCCAACTCTATCTCATCATATTGCATAGCATTAACAGTACTCTGTCGTGTTGTTTGCTATATATTGTACTGAACCACGTTGCCAGAGAGAGAGAGAGAGAGATGGGGGTGGGGGCGGGGGGGGGGGGTGGAAGAAGTCAGACTGAGAGAGTGACTAACAGAGGACATACAGACACAAAGACAGAAGAAAAAAAAGATACAGAGAGAAGAAGATCGAGAAAGACAGGACACACAAAGAGCCTCTCTCTCTCTCTCTCTCTCTCTCTCTCTCTCTCTCTCTCTCTATCTATCTATCTATCTATCTATATATCATCTATATATATATATATATATGTATCTTTCTCTATTAATTATATACATATTTGTATTTGTATTTCTTTTTATCACAACAGATTTCTCTGTGTGAAATTCGGGCTGCTCTCCCCAGGGAGAGCGCGTCGCTACACTACAGCGCCACCCTTTTTTTTTGTATTTTTTCCTGCAAGCAGTTTTATTTGTTTTTTCCTATCGATGTGGAATTTTTCTACAGAATTTTGCCAGGAACAACCCTTTTATTGCCGTGGGTTCTTTTACGTGCGCTCAGTGCATGCTAGCACACGGGACCTCGGTTTATCGTCTCATCCGAATGACTAGCGTCCAGACCACCACCCAAGGTCTAAGTGGAGGGGGAGAAAATATCGGCGGCTGAGCCGTGATTCGAACCAGCGCGCTCAGATTATCTCGCTTCCTAGGCGGACGCGTTACCTCTAGGCCATCACTCCGCATATCTATCTCTTTCTCTCTCCTCCCTGTCTCTCTGGAGTGAGAGACAAATAGACAGGGAGAGATGGAGCCAGACCCACAGAAAGAGACCAGTCCCAGTCCATTACACTACAGCGCAGTACAATACAGTACAGGGCAGTACATTACACTACAGCGCAGTACAATACAGTACAGGGCAGTACATTACACTACAGGGCAGTACAATACAGTACATGGCAGTACAATACAGTACAGTGCAGTACAGGGCAGGACAATACAACACAATACAGTACAGGGCAGGACAATACAGTACAATACAGTACAGTGCAGTACAGGGCAGTACAGGGCAGTACAGGGCAGTACAATACAACACAATACAGTACAGGGCAGGACAATACAGTACAATACAGTACAGGGCAGGACAATACAGTACAATACAGTACAGGGCAGGACAATACAGTACAATACAGTACAGGGCAGTACAGGGCAGTACAATACAGTACAGGGCAGGACAATACAGTACAGGGCAGGACAATACAGTACAATACAGTACAGGGCAGGACAATACAACACAATACAGTACAGGGCAGTACAATACAGTACAGGGCAGTACAATACAACACAATACAGTACAGGGCAGTACAATACAGTACAGGGCAGGACAATACAGTACAGGGCAGGACAATACAGTACAATACAGTACAGGGCAGGACAATACAGTACAGGGCAGGACAATACAGTACAGGGCAGGACAATACAGTACAGGGCAGGACAATACAGTACAATACAGTACAGGGCAGGACAATACAGTACAATACAGTACAGGGCAGGACAATACAGTACAGGGCAGGACAATACAGTACAATACAGTACAGGGCAGGACAATACAGTACAATACAGTACAGGGCAGGACAATACAGTACAGGGCAGGACAATACAGTACAATACAGTACAGGGCAGGACAATACAGTACAGGGCAGGACAATACAACACAATACAGTACAGGGCAGGACAATACAACACAATACAGTACAGGGCAGGACAATACAGTACAGGGCAGGACAATGCAGTACAGGGCAGGACAATACAGTACAGGGCAGGACAATACAGTACAGGGCAGGACAATACAGTACAGGGCAGGACAATACAGTACAGGGCAGGACAATGCAGTACAGGGCAGGACAATACAACACAATACAGTACAGGGCAGGACAATACAACACAATACAGTACAGGGCAGGACAATACAGTACAGGGCAGGACAATGCAGTACAGGGCAGGACAATACAACACAATACAGTACAGGGCAGGACAATACAGTACAGGGCAGGACAATACAGTACAGGGAAGGACAATACAACACAATACAGTACAGGGCAGGACAATACAGTACAGGGCAGGACAATACAGTACAGGGCAGGACAATACAGTACAATACAGTACAGGGCAGGACAATACAACACAATACAGTGCAGTACAGTACAGTACAGTGTAGTACAATACAGTACAGGGCAGTACAATACAGTACAGTACAGTACAGTACAGTGTAGTACAATACAGTACAGGGCAGTACAGTACAATACAGTACACGGCAGTACAGTGCAGTACAGTACAGTACAATACAGTACAATACAGTACAATACAGTACAGGGCAGTACAGTGTAGTGCAATACAGTACAATACAGTACAATACAGTACAGGGCAGTACAATACAGTACAGGGCAGTACAATACAGTACAGGGCAGTACAATACAGTACAGTGTAGTACAGGGCAGTACAATACAGTACAGGGCAGCACAATACAGTACAGGGCAGTACAATACAGTACAATACAGTACAGGGCAGTACAGGGCAGTACAATACAGTACAGGGCAGTACAATACAGTACAATACAGTACAGGGCAGTACAATACAGTACAGGGCAGTACAATACAGTACAGGGCAGTACAATACAGTACAATACAGTACAGGGCAGTACAATACAGTACAATACAGTACAGGGCAGTACAATACAGTACAGGGCAGTACAATACAGTACAGGGCAGTACAATACAGTACAGGGCAGCACAATACAGTACAGGGCAGTACAATACAGTACAATACAGTACAGGGCAGTACAGGGCAGTACAATACAGTACAGTGCAGTACAATACAGTACAGGGCAGCACAATACAGTACAGGGCAGTACAATACAGTACAATACAGTACAGGGCAGTACAGGGCAGTACAATACAGTACAGGGCAGTGCAATACAGTACAGTACAGTACAGGGCAGTACAGGGCAGTACAATACAGTACAGGGCAGTACAATACAGTACAATACAGTACAGGGCAGTACAATACAGTACAGTGCAGT
>NC_134891.1:8807428-8817428 GCF_041734735.1 Babylonia areolata | reverse complement strand
CTGCCAGACGTGTAGGTGGTGGACACCCGTTCACTCAAACCAAAGCTTGCTCCTCGCGCTGCAGCAGAGGGCAGGCACTCCATGGGAAGTAACTCTTCTTCATCTCCCCGCGCCGCTCGCCCGGATTGCACTCCCCTCTCGGTTCTTGCTGTAGTCGTCTCTGGAGTCTTGTGTCTGTGTCTGTGTTGCTGCTGCTCTCGTGCAACTCTCCACGCTGTGTTTGGACGTCGCTCATGGCTTTTGACTATGTGTTGTGTGCGTGTGTGTAGTGTGTGTAGTGTGTGTGTGTGTGTGTGTAGTGTGTGTGTGTGTGTGTGTGTGTGTGTGTGTGTGTGTGTGCGTAGTGTGTGTGTGTGTGTCTGTGTGTGTTTGTGTGTGTGTGTCTGTGTGTGTGTGTGTGTGTGTGTGTGTGTGTGTGTGTGGTTAGACTGTCCCCACACCTGTTAAATTTGCGTGGCTTCCATCACCTATCTGCAACAGAGAAAGTAATGTGTTGTGTCCGTTATTCATCAATTTATAGTTTGTTTTGTTTTTTTTTCATTGAATCATTTATTTATACCGATTCATTTGTTTATCTATTCACTTACTTATTTATTCATATTTGTATTTGTATTTCTTTTTATCACAACAGATTTCTCTGTGTGAAATTCGGACTGCTCTCCCCAGGGAGAGCGCGTCTCTATACTACAGCACCACCCATTTTTTTGTATTTTTTCCTGCGTGCACTTTTTTTTTTTTTTTCCTATCGAAGTGGATTTTCCTACAGAATTTTGCCAGGAACAACCCCTTTGTTGCCGTGGGTTCTTTTACGTGCGCTAAGTGCATGCTGCACACGGGACCTCGGTTTATCGTCTCATCCGAATGACTAGCGTCCAAACCCGCACCACTCAAAGCCAGTCTAGTGGACTGGGGGGAGAAAATATCGGCGGCTGAGCCGTGATTCGAACCAGCGCGCTCAAATTCTCTCGCTTCCTAGGCGGACGTGTTACCTCTGGGCCATCACTCATATAGACATATAGACATAATGATAATCAAACAGGACGTTATGCGCGTTATTTTCCTGATGTTAAGTTGTCTTTCCTTCTTTGTCTTGTTCTCTTCAGTTGTTTCTATATTTCTTTTATTGATGTTATATATTCTATTCTAATCCAGCATTTCTGTACAATTTCAAAATGAACTCAATAACTTCAATTCGAAAAAGAAAAGTTCCCGAGAGAATAAGTGACTACTACCCACATAAAACCTACTTTCCTCTCTGTCTACCTACATAGCGAGCTAGCGAACTAACCAACCAACCAACCAACCAGTCAAGTAACTAACCAGCCAGGTAACTTACCAAACACGTTTTTTTGTTGTTGGGTTTTTTGTTGTTGTTGTTGTTGTTGTTTTTGTTGTTGTTGGTGGGGGGGTTTTTTGTTTTTTTTTAATGACATATTTTACCATTACTGTCAATGGTATTTTATAATAAAGATGTTCACCAATTTTTTTCTACTGAAATAAGCGTGTATGGGTGGGTGACTGTATAATGACAATCGATGTACAAGAGCAGAGGATAAATCACAACTTGGTTCCGAACTGAGGCCCAGTGGCAGAGACGGTAAGGCAATGGACAGGTGACCAAGGTTCGAATCCCCATTACGACATGGCGTTTTGCCCTTGCCGGGGGAAGGTACTTAACTCCGATTTAACTCACTCCACACAGGTATTCTTCTTCTTCCTCGTTCGCCTCCAATTAGATGAGCAGCCCGGTGTCCTCGATGAAGGCTGCCGTCCGTCGCAGCTCCTCCAGGGTGCCGTACAGCTTGGCTTCCACTGCTGTCGGTGTTGGCCAGTACTTCCTCCTGGATGCTGCATGCGCCCTACAGTCTTGAAGGATGTGGTCGGTTGTCATTGGTCCCTCACCACAAGGGCACTCTCCACTCTGTCCAATGCTAAATTTTGTGTGCATGTGGTGGAGCAGGCGGTTGTGTCCAGTCCTCAGGCGGAAGATCTTGACCTGTTCCCGTCGTTCCAGCAAATGGTATCTGTCTTCTGGGTTATATTTGGGGTGCTGGAGGCGCCACTTTATTCCTTGCTGTGCCTTGATGATTGTCTTGATTTCATCGTATGACACCAGTTTGTTGGCCTGCTCCTTCTGTGCACCGTCTCCACACAGGTGTGAATGGATATCTGACTTCGGTTCGGAGATGGATGGGGGTGGGGGCGTGGGGGTGGAGGGCTTAAAATGGCGAATGATTCTTAGGATATATCTGCTTGGCAGATGTGGTGTAGCGTATATGGATTTGTCCGAACGCAGTGACGCCTCCTTGAGCTACTGAAACTGAAACTGAAACTTCTTCTCCTCCTTCTTCTTCAACTTCGTTCCTGGGCTGCAACTCCTTCGTTCACACGTATGTACACGAGTGGGCTTTTACATGTATGACCGTTTTTACCCCCGCCATGTAGGCAGCCATACTCCGTTTTCGAGGGTGGAACACAGTGCCTTCCGATGCCTAGCCCTGGACACAGTGGATGTGAATTCACTGTCCTAAAGAGTGTTTGTATTTGTATTTCTTTTTATCACAACAGCTTTATCTGTGTGCAATTCGGGCTGCTCTCCCTAGGGAGACCGCGTCGCTACACTACAGCACCACCCTCTTTTTGTTCTTTTCTTTTTTTTTTCTTTTTTTTTTCCTGCGTGCTGTTTTATTTGTTTTTCATATCAAAGTTGATTTTTCTACAGAAGTTTTACAAGAACAACCCTTTTGTTGCCGTGGGTCCTTTTACGTGTGCTGCTAAGTGCATGCTAGTACACGGGACCTCGGTTTATCGTCTCATCCGAATGACTAGCGTCCAGACCATCACTCAAGGTCTAGTCAGTGGAGGGAGAGAAAATATCGGCGGCTGAGCCGTGATTCGAACCAGTGCGCTCAGATTCTCTCGCTTCCTAGGCGGTCGCGTTACCTCTAGGCCATCACTATACACACATTAACTCTCTCCATACGAACGGCGAAAGAGACGACGTTAACAGCGTTTCAGCCCAATTACCATCATCAAAATATTGCAAGCAGAAGGCTCTTATACTGGAGGTGAATGTTGACAAAGAATACCACAATTCTGACGACGGAAGAATTGGTTGAAGCAGATAATAAAGTATAAAGTATTTTGAATTGAATTGAAGCTAAAGTTTGGGTCATTCAGACACCCACTGGACATCCGAGGGGTCTGTGTAGAGGAGAAGAGAGGACTGGCCGTACTGAGTGAGTTAACCTCGTTGTTAACGTTCCGAACGGAGAGCAGAGAGAACAACACACCTTTCACCTTCAGAAGGAGATAAAACAGTTCGACACCTTCCCCTGAACCGAAGCACTGTCAGCTGTCTGAAAAGAATAACCCAGACCCACTGGCCAGACACAATAAACAACATCAGTATCAGTATCAGTAGCTCAACGAGGCGTCACTGCGTTCGGTCAAATCCATATACGCTACACCACATCTACCTAGCAGATCCTGACCAGCAGCGTAACCCAATGCGCTTAGTCAGGCCTTGAGAGAGAACATCAACCTGTGGAAGGTGACGCCAACAACTACCAATTGAAAGCGAAACTCTGTGTGTGTGTGTGTGTTTGTGTGTGCGTGTGTGTGTGTGTGTGTGCGTGCGTGCGTGTGTGTGTGTGTGTTTGTGTGTGTGCGAGCGTGCGTGCGTGCGTGTGTGTGTGTGTGTGCTGTGTGGTGAGGACTGATAAGGCCCACGCTAAGAAAACTTTGCGTCAGGCTTCATCAGACAGGCCCTGACATGGAAATTAATTAAATTACTTATCTATCTATTTATTTATTCATGTATCTTATTTAACTTCATTATGTATTACTGTATCTTCCCTCAGGGCCTGAAATGATCTGAACGTTCCTGCCTGAGTGAAGAACGCCTAACTTTAATTTACACTGATCTTGTCTTGAATAGATCTCAGCATCTCAACGTAACGGATGAGCATCTGAACTATCGCCTCCATGGAATGTTTTAGAACGAGTGCTGACGTCAAAGACTATTGCATCAGCACATTACGTCACTCAGGCGAGGTGCTGAGCGGGGATCCGTTATTATTTCTGTCTGTAGGTTAAGATAACAGCAGTTCGCGGATAACGGCACAACAGCCGTGAAAAGCATGGCTTGAAACACAACCCCCCCGTCAGTTGGGATGTATAATTATACACATGGCGCTTATAATATTGCATCTACACCACCGTCACACTCTCCACGCGGATTTATTCAGTCATGCAAGACGGGTACCCCTGGCCCAGGATTAATGGATTAACGAGAGGTGGAAAGGGGGGGGGGGGGGGGTTGGGGGGTTGGGGGGGGGGGGGGGGATTAAGCCTGCTGGGGACTATTCTTTCCTAATCAGGTCATGGTGGTGGTGGCGTGTGGTGTGGAAGGTGGCGACAAAATCTGTACAGGAAATAGGCATGTGGCATGCACAGAGATGGTTCTGTTGTGCCGCTTGCCGTTGTGTGTGTGTGTGTGTGTGTGTGAATATATATATATATATATATATATGTGTGTGTGTGTGTGTGTGTGTGTGTGTGTGTGTACATTCAATAAATAAGGTGAATTTTTCGCTAAAAGGACTTCTAATACAGATAGAAGCTTACTTTTTTTTTCTTTCTTTTTTTTCTTTTTTACTTCTTTTTCACATGGATTTAATTTGTTTTGCAGATTAAAAAAAAACTTTGAGAGTTTTGGCGATTAACAAAGATGGCCGACCAAGAAGCATGCTCCAGGATTGAACAGCGGTCAGTTATCAAGTTTTTGGTTGCTGAAGGGTGCAAACCAGTTGAAATTCATAGGAGAATGTCAACTGTGCATGGTGCCACATGTTTCAGCCGAAAAAATGTCTACAAGTGGGCTAAATTGTTTAAAGAAGGACGGAGCAGTGTTGAGGATGAAGACAGGCCTGGAAGGCCTGGAGTGACTGGCTGAGACATCAGTCCAAAGATTTTTACGCTGAGGGAATACGGAAGCTTGTGCACAGATGGGAAAAGTGTGTGACAGTGCTGGGAGACTACGTTGGAAAAAAAAAAAGTAAGCTTCTATCTATATTAGAAGTCCTTATACCGAAAAATTCATCTTATTTATTGAATGACCCTCGTATATATATATATATATATATATATATATATATATATATATATATATATATATATATATGAAAATGTGTGTGTGTGTGTGTGTGTGTGTGTGTGTGTGTGTGTGAAAGCAAGCACGCATATGCATGTTGTTTTTTTTATATACGTGTGTATGTATGTCTGTAAAGGAATATGTAATGCTAAACCTCGCAACACAACTATGGTCATTATAACGACACCCTAGATCTTGTACAAAACAACATGTTCAATCATCCCTACTAAGAACAACAACTTTTCTTCCTCCTCTTCCCCCTCCTCCTCCTCCTTCCTCTCCTTCTGCTGCTGCTTCTTCTCATCACCAGCTATAATCATGCTCCCATCACAATATCTCAGAGGAGTGACGGCTTAGTGGTAGCGCTTCCGCCTTGGAAGCGAGAGAATCCGAGCGCACGAGATGGAATCTCGCACTTGCCATGAGCAGGCTACTTTCTTGCCCTCGACTGGACCCTGAGTGGTGGTCTGGACGCTAGTCATTCGGATGGGACGATAAACAGAATCCGCGTATTGACCATGCATTTAGCGTACGCGAAAGAACCCAGTGCTAAAAAAAAAGGGTTGTCCCTGGCAAAATTATGTAGAAAAATCCACTTTTGTGTGAAAATAAAGTGATACCTCTTAGCAGGAAAAAAAACAGGTGGCGCTACACTGTTGCCACGCGCTCTCACTAAAGGAGAACAGCACGAACTTCACACAAACGAATATGTTGTGACAAAAGAGTAATACAATTATGCTGTGGAAATGTAAGCAACTCGATTTCTTTTCCTTTTCAAACGACAGATTGTGTGTGTGTGGGGTGTGTGTGGGGTGTGTGTGTGTGTGTGTGTGTGTGTGTGTGTGTGTGTGTGTGTGTGTGTGTGTGTTTACTGGTGGTAACACACGATTCTACACTGCGTTCGTGCGCATGAATAGCCTTCGTCAAACGCGGGCAATTTCCTCCTTAAAAACACATTATCAGCACTAAAACAAGAGAGAAGAGAGCATTTGATACACTGATAAACATCAATATATATATATATATATATATATATATATATATATATATAAACAAGACATTAACACATAAACTGTTTTTCAACACAAGGCACTTCCATACAGACCTTTTTTTTTTTCCTCACAACAGCATGATTCGGAGACAATCCAATCGGTTAAAAAAGAAGGTGATTATCTTTTTGTTCACCAGTACAACACGCTTCCCCGGGCCTCTTGAACACTGGATGAAGAGTAGAGTCGTTTTTTTTCTTTTATATATATATATATATATACTTATCAACAATGACACTATCTACACGTACACACAAAAATCCGAACAAGTGTCCCATAAATGATAAAAGCTTCACTCAACTCCTACCGAAAACACTGACTACCTCTGGGTTAGAACTTAAAGCGTGTGGATCTCACAGGGGCTTTAACGAGGCTTGAGAATTGTACACCTTTCCTCTCAACGAGTCTACGATATGTTGGGTTTTTTTCCCCAGATCGTTTGGTGGATGTGCGGGACACAATGGAGAGGGGGTGGGGGTCGCGGGGGTGTGGGGGGGGGGGGGGGGGGTGAGTGGAAAAGGGGAGGGGGCGGGGCAGAGGCTGCGGGGGAGGGGGTGGGGGGTGGGGGTGGGGGTGGGAGAAACACTATCAGAACACATACCGCACTCGCTCGGACCGAATGGAATCTAAAAACTTACTCCCCTGCGGTCGGCGAAATGCAGCATAACACGAAACAACCCCTTTAATCTTAAAAAAAAAAAAAAAAAAAAAAAAAAGAGAGAAAAGTTTAATGTGTTGTGATCAGTTCATGCTGCTTATCACGCAAACCAAGCTCAATGGAGTACAACTCCATGACAAGTTTAATGTGTCAGAGCATTTACCGGGCTTAAAACGTTACAATGTTTTTTTGAGCAAATTCGGTTTGATTCGATCTATAAAAAAAAGTTTCATTTATATAAGCTGCAGGTGAATGAACATGCTGTAGCCTTTAAGAAATCAGATTCATATTGGAATTCTTCTTTTTAACAATGTGCATACACACACACACACACACACACACACACACACACACACACACACTTGAACGAACGCACGCACACAACCACATACACACACGCACGCACGTACACACAAATGCGCGCGCGCGCACACACACACACACACACACACACACACACACACACACACACACACACACACAAACAACAACCACAGAGAGACACACACACACACACACACACACACACACACACACACACACACACACACACACACACACACACGCCCCCACCGACCACACACACACACCCACGCCCCTCCCCCCCCCCCATTCCCCCCTTCCCACACACACACACATACAAGCCCCCCACCACCACCCACCCTAGAGGGTAACGCGTCCGCCTAGGAAGCGAGAGAATCTGAGCGCGCTGGTTCGAATCACGGCTCAGCCGACGATATTTTCTCCCCCTCCACTAGACCTTGAGTGGTGGTCTGGACGCTAGTCATTCGGATGAGTCGATAAACCGAGGTCCCGTGTGCAACATGCACTTTACGCACGTAAAAATTTAAAAAAAACCCACGGCAACAAAAGGGTTGTTCCTGGCAAAATTCTGTAGAAAATCCACTTCGATAGGAAAAACAAATAAAACTGCACGCAGGAAAAAATAACAAAAAAAAAAAAATGGGTGGCGCTGTAGTGTAGCGACGCGCTCTCCCTGGGGAGAGCAGCCCGAATTTCACACAGACAAATCTGTTGTGATAAAAAAAAAAAAAAACCAATACAAAAACAAATACAATACAATACAAATACATGTTTTTGTCCAACATTTGTCATGTTTTGAGTTGGATTCGGCTATAAGCTGAGGTATTGTGTGTGTGTGTGGGGGGGGGGGGGGGGGGGGGGGGGGTCCCCCGAAAACGGAGTATGGCTGCCTACATGGCGTGATAAAAAAAAAAAAAAAAAAAAAAAATCGGTCATACACGTAAAAGCCAACTCATGTACATACGAGTGAACGTAGTGGGAGTTGCAGCCCAACGAACAAAGAAAAAAGAAGTGTGGGGGACTTGAGTGAAGAAACTGTGGGTGCACAACTAATTTCCAGCTGATTTTTTCTCTGCCATTGTCCTGCACCTTTCTGCTGTTAACTCACTCAGTAGGGCCAGTCCTCTCTTCTCCTCTACACAGACCCCTCGGATGTCCAGTGGGTGTCTGAATGACCCAACCTTTAGCTTCCGTCGTCAGAACTGTGGTATACTTTGTCAACATTCACCTCTTCAGTATAAGAGCGTTCCGCTTGCAATATTTTGATGATGGTAATTGGGACGAAACGCTGTTAACGTCGTCTCTTTCGCCGTTCGTATGGAGAGAGTTAATTAAGACAAGCTGGATAGACAGAAGGGATGTCACTGCTGGCTCGATTCTGTAGAAAATCCACTTTGATGCTTAAAAAAAAACAACACACATCTTTTAAAAATATTTTTGGGTGACCTCTTATCGACATAATTATGCGTTACACCTTACAAGTCCATGCTTGTAATACAAGCACGTTGCCACAAACAGCACTCGCACTAAAAAAAAAAGAAGATAATAATGAATAAATAAACAAAAATTTTTAAAAAGGACCTCTTTTTGAATCTCTTGACGGACACTTGAGACATCTTATCTCTTAAAAAAATATATAAAAAAGAAGAAGAAAAATATATCATACATTGACATACTCCAACCCACCCCCTCTCTCTTTCTCTATCTATCTGTCTGTGTATGTGTGTATGTGCGCGTGTTTGTGTGTGTGTGTGTGTGAGAGAGAGGGAGAGAGTGTGTGTGTGTGTGTGTGTGTGTGTGTGTGTTAGTGTGTGTGTTTGCATGTGCAATATATTGATTTACCTCTTCATATGTGCGTGCATGCGTTTGTGTGTGTGTGTGTGTGTATGTTTCTTTACGTCTGTGTGTGCGCGCGCGCGCGTGTGTGTGTGTGTGTGTGCGCGCGCGTTTTGCTGTCTGTCTGTCTGTCTGTCTGTCCCTCTCTCTATCTCTCATTGTCTGCATCAACGAAAAGTCTACCCCAAAACATCCAGAGTACATACACAAGTATCACATACACACATAGCTGTAATCGCCTGACAACAGGAGTAGTTAAGGTATTTGTGGAATGTGCCTCAAAACACTCAACCCCCCCCCCCCCCCCCCCCCCCCCCCCCCCCCAAATAAATACCGAGCACCAGTTTTTTTGTATACAGGCATGTGTTATGTTTGGCTACTGTCAAATGCATTTTGTATTTTGTATTTCTTTTTATCACAACAGATTTCTCTGTGTGAAATTCGGGCTGCTCTCCCCAGGGAGAGCGCGTCGCTATACTACAGCGCCACCCTTTTTTTTTCTTTTTTTTTTTTTTTTCTTTTTTCCTGCGTGCAGTTTTATTTGTTTTTCCTATTGACGTGGATTGTTCTACAGAATTTTGCCAGGAACAACCCTTTTGTTGCCGTGGGTTCTTTTACGTGCGCTAAGTGCGTGCTAGCACACGGGACCTCGGTTTATCGTCTCATCCGAATGACTAGCGTCCAGACCACCACTCAAGGTCTAGTGGAGGGGGGAGAAAATATCCGGGCGGCTGAGCCGTGATTCGAACCAGCGCGCTCAGATTCTCTCGCTTCCTAGGCGGACGCGTTACCTCTAGGCCATCACTCCATTGATAATAGATGTGAGACAGTCGGACAGACAGTTACGCACAGTTTGTCAGACATACAGGCATGAAGGTGTAGACACAGTCAGACAGACAGACAGACAGACAGACAGAGTCAGGCAGACAGACAGACAGACAGTCAGACATACAGGCATGAAGGCAGACACAGTCAGAC